>NW_028185037.1:13651597-13663775 GCF_003343005.1 Rhea americana
AAAAGAAAAAAAAAACAACACCTCTGGAATTAACTTGGAATTAAATGTTGGTTCTATTTAGAGAACTTCCTCCCTAAAGACTAAGGAAAAATATCTCTTTGTATTCACTGAGTTTACTGAAGTTCACTGGACAAYGTACAGAATGATTCTCCTAAACAGWCATTTCTTCGCATCTCTTCTGAGCACTTGTATAAAAGTCTAAGGAGGCATTTAGCTATCATCAATCCAGCAAATGCCTCAACTAAATTACTCTCCTGTCGCACACAAATAGTCCCATACCACTCATTCTTTTCTAGACAAAAAAAATTAATTTCACATTTAAAAACAAAAAAACTAACAGCCCCACCCCCCCAACATTTAGCTACATTGCCTTATATAAATGTTAAGACGTACTTTTAAACCAGGTATTTCTTCCAGATTATTGGTTAGATAACCTAGAAGGCCCCGAACTATCTGGCTGAGTGATAATATCTATAAATGTTCAACTTCTAAAACTGCATCTATGGAAGACCAAGCACTACAGTGAGCTAAGACAACCCAATACTAAACATCATAGTCATGACTGTCAACAGCTATGCAATCAAGCCACTTCAAGAGGAAGTGAAATAAGCTTTACTGGGAAGATTAGACTTTGAAGCTTACAGGTATTTTAACATGTATTCAAATAATTGCATACAAAAGATTCATACATTAATGACATCACACAACATACCCAAGATGCACATATAGTTTGAATCTTGCTGAAAATATTAAAMTCCAGCTTACATACCTGCTCTTTGACGTTTGAAAGATCCAACGTGTAGTTGAGGGCAGTTTTGGCAGCTTTGTAGGGTTCCCATGCTTCTGCTAGATTTACAGCAATTCCCATGTAAATGCTAATAACCTAAGATTATAAGCAAAAACCAAAGAGTTGTGTTTACGTTTGTATTAGAAAGACATGCTTTTAATTTAGCAATATGAGTAGAAAGAGATATATTACAGGTATAAATATGAGATAATTAAACTTCTTTTGGTTGCTGTAATCCTTGCTCCCTAATCTTTGGAAATCAAGCCATGATAGGACATTGAAAGTACAGTTAATTTGAAGCTTAATCAGTTCTGAAAACAAGGCGATAGTTCTTTCAGTCACTATGCATAATACTTCGTCTCTACTTTTTTCCAGGACCTTATCATTTTTCATGTCCATGTTGCTGTGCAGAATGCCCTCCAATGCAACAGGGGAAACCAACTATGACAGGGAAACAGCTAAATGAATCCTACTCTAGTAATGCCCAAAATGACTGAGTAATTATAATGTGTCCTCCATGTTGAACRTAAACGGGAACGAAGCTGTGATTCCAAGTTGTGATTTTAAGAGGAACTGAATACCTAACTGATTTTGGACCCTCACCCTTGCCCACATTCAAGTGGGACTAAGAATACAGAATACTGATTGATTTACAAACATTTGTAAAGTACTTGATTAGAAATGGAAGTCTTGGGTCACTGACAGATGAAGGATATACAGAGCGGTGGTATCATGAGCTTTGTCATGCTATTGCTCCACTACTCCTCCATTTTGGATAGGCCACATCTAGGAGACTGTCAACCTGTGATCTCTTCTGACAATGTTAGCAAGGAGGTCAGTAAAGGCAAACAGGACACTTGTCCATGCAAGTGCATGATATGAGGATCCCTCTAATACTGCTGCAGTGAAGTTCATTACTTTCATGCTGCTGACAGTTCCTCAAAGGCCTACTGTTCAGCTGCTAACAACGACATACAGATTTGAACCTAGATTAATAGCTGCRTCTTACAGAGTGTTAACAAACTGGTCCACACCTGATCACAACAATATAGGTATTGTATTAAAATAATTGTTTCTACAGTGAAATCAAGTGAATAAAAATGTTAGCATAATCAAAAATTCACAGTGTGAAGCCCTAATTTCTGACATAAGCTTGCAGTACTTCAGAGAAAAAAGAAAAAAAAAAGATTTTAACGACCAGCCGGTTATTATAGCTTCGTCACTCTTTTTTTTTTTCTCTGTTCCTCTTATGGTGCAGAACAAAAGAACACAATTTGAAACTATTTGAAATATACTAATCAATTTCTAGTTTCTTACTGATGGCTGATTTCCTTAGACATAGGCTACCTATGGACTTTACTGTTACATATCACTCTACTTCAATAGCATTTTTTGCAAAATATGGCCCCTGGGTAGAAATCCTAAATTTCATTACTGAGCCACTTCAAATTGTTTTAATCACTGTATCTGACCAGGTATACAGGACTGTACAGAATGATTGGTTTGCCTTCCAGTTTATTTGGACAATGTATGGAACACATCTTCAAACAAGTTTTCAAACAACATCTGTGTGTGTGTGTGTGTGTGTGTGTGTGTGTGTGTGTGTGTGCGCGCGCGTGCGTGCACATGTGTGCGGTGGAGAGTTGTTAGAGGGTAAGTCTACCATTCAGAGTGACCTTGACAAGCTGGTGGCATTGGCCAGCTGAAGCTACAGGAAGTTCAACTATGATAAATGCACTGATCTGCACCTGGGACAAAACAAAAAAACAAAACAAAGAAACCAAAACAACCTTGCAACAGCATAGCATAGCCCAGAGACCAACCACCTACGTAGCAGTTGTGTAGAAAAGGAGCTAACAATCCTAGTGGACAAGCTGAACATGAATCAGAAACGCAGCCTTACAACAACGATGGCTAATCACGTGCTAGGCTGTGTTAGCAAGACTGCTGCCAGTAGATCTGGGATGTGATTATTCCCATCTACTCAGTACCTGTGAGGTCCCATTTCCAAATCTGGTCTCTTCAGTACAAGCAGATGTGGACAAACTTGAATGAATCAAACAGAAGGCCACTAAGACAGTTAGGGGACATGCTTCATTAGGAGAGTCTGACAGAGCTGGGTTTGTTTAGGCTGGAAAAGAGAAGACTAAGGGATCTAACTGCAGTCTTCCACTACATAAAGGGCAGTTATGGAGAAGACAGAGTCAGACTTTTCTCAGAGGTGCACAGCAAAAGGACAAGAGACAATCATCACAAACTGCAAAAAGTAAAATTCTAGTCAAACAGAAGGAGGAGCGGGGGAAGAAAAAAAAAAATCCCACCACAACCACCAGTACGATTAAGCACAGGCACAGGTGCCCAGAGACTGTTGAATCTCAATTYTGAGTATTTTTGATACTCAGATATTTTCAAATTTTGACTGGACAAGGCCCTGAGCAACCTGATTTAAGGTTAGCCCTGCTTTAAGTAGAAGGCTGGACCAGAAGAAATCCAGACATACCTGTCAACCTACATCTTTCTATAGTTCTGTTTATCATGATGGTATGAGTTGCAGTTGATTTAAGCATTAGAGAGGATAACTGATACTTGCAAAAGATAGTTTTCCATGCTGATCCAGTCTGCTTCACTCCAAACAAAGTATAATTTCCCCAGAAGATAATCTATTCTACTTCTGGAATATTGCAGCAAACTTCGCAGAAAGTAAGATAAGTTGTTTCTATAACATTAAATCCAGGGTATGGTTTAAAAGTAGAATTAACATTTACCCAATTATCTGGAAAGTATTTATCCACTATCTCTCTCATTTTCGCTTGTTGAGTGTGAAGAATAGAAGGGTCAAAATACAGTATGACATAGAGCATAGCAGCCTGAGTAGCCAGGGCGGTGCTGCGGTGTTCTGGTAATGGATATGCAGAAACCTAGGAAGAGGGAACAAAACAAAGCATAATATAATGAAACAATCCCTTGCAAATACTACAGGGCACATTGAAGAGTACAGAACACGGAGGCAATCTAGGAGGCAATCTTTTCTGTCACATAGATAAGCTGGACATGCTTACACACACAACACATTCACAAGATATTTACAGAATACAAAGCCTGACTGTAGACGTCTGCTAAACTTAATATGCTATAGTAAGATATMATGGGGTAAATGAGTCAAAGGAGAGTTGAATCAAAGAGTTTCAGACAGACTGAAAGGAASAGAGTCAGAAATAGGTGTTTTGTAGCTCATCTCAAACAAAAATGAGGACTAACGTAAATCAAGTAAAAGGCAAAAAGGATGCAGATAATTTAGTTATTCACAAATTGCAGGTACTAGCAAGGTCAAAAAGACTAAAAGTAAAATTTCATTTAAAAAAAATGTACATAGGATATTATAGTAAGAGACCTCCATATTAACATAAAAGCTAGCATCAAAATCATATTCAACAAAACATAATGATTTGTCATTAGAAAAGCTATTAATAACACCTGTTTTTCCTGTATTTTTTTCTGTACTTTAATAATAGTAATTAAAAAAAAAGATAGGAGGCTAAGAATAAGCTGCAAGCATCAAAGCAAGTAACAGCTCAGGCATAAGATACTTCAACAACATAAACTCCATTTAATCTGTGTTAAATTGAAGATTTCTACCTCACTGACTTTTTGTACTACATTTGGGAAAAGTACATTAGCTATAACTGTGCTTTGTACAGAACTCTGGATGAAGTTTTTAATTATCAACTGCAAGCACTACAAAACAGAGATCATGGGTTGTAATACTATCTTAATCTGAAAGTAATAAACCAACAAAATTAGATTAAAAAAGAGGATAGGTAACTTTGATTAAAAGTATYAGAAGACTTGAGTGAGACTTCTAGATTAATAAGTACTTTAAAAGAGCACTCGCACTAACACTTCACTGTCTCTTACCAGAGCCATAAATTACATCATAAAATGAGCTTTCTTCACAACTTGCCAAAAAAGGTTTCTCATTTGCAGAACTTTTTGCTCAGCTTTAAAAAAGTCATAAACACAGTACAGTGCCTAAAAAAGCATCTTTTTCTCATAAATTAAAATGTCTGTCTATAGTTTGAAAGTGTTTTCAACAGGGTCTTTACTTTTAAATTAATGTTCTTGCCTTTGTTTATTTCTTATGTGATTCACTAATCTTCAGATGCTGTTTTTTTTAAAGCATCTATAAAGTGTTTCAGCTATCCAGGATTCATAAGAGGTATGCCACTCATTATAGGAATAAGAGGGTTTGGTCCACCCTAAGAAAGAACTTGCTCAAAAGTAAATGTTTTGTTGAAGCTCTCTCCCAAAGGAAAAGAGACTATACATCATTGAACACACTTTGTTTCAATTCTTTTTCTTTATTCATACAAGTGTCATATTTAAGAACTGTGAAATTGGTACTTTTTTTTTTAATCACATTGCCTCTTACAGGATGAGCTCTTTGTAGTAATTAAAATAATGAGAATCTTTGAAGGAATTGGAGAGTTAATAGGAGTTTATTTTCCTCTAGGCTTTACAGATGAGTAACTTACCCAAGAAACCATTCAATACTCAGTTTTAGAACCCTCTTCCGTCTCACAGTAACTTACCTGGTTATAAATGTCATCTGATCGTAAACGGCCAATAACCATGCTGATGAATGTTTCACTTATGGGTACCCTGCTGAAGTAACTCTCAGGATAGTTTGGAGGCCTTTTGGCTCCAGGCTGGCTTGAGTATCCAGTGCTTCGAAGCAGTTTACAAATATCATCTAAATTAGAATCAGCAGAGGATCGGGCTGCACTGTTTTCAGAAAGGAACAAAAATTAAGCTGTATGACCTGACTATTTCCTTCTCTCCCTTCCGTTCTAATCCCACCCACCACTCCAAGAAAGCAGTCAGATACTAAGGTTTGGGAGACTTTTTATATGCTTACTCCATGAATATAATTTTCACCACATTACAGAAAGACACTGCTAAATGCCCATACTGGAATCCCAGATAAGTGTACAAAGCACAAACAAACAGACACAAGAAAATCTTATTCAGAAAAAAAAAAAAAAAAAAAAAAGAGTACCTTTGTATTCAGAAGAGGTTAATTTGCCCTCCTCCCCCCCACACTTTTTCTGAATTCCCCCTTCTTGCTCCATTTCCTGGTATTCCAGAGCTAAGGTATCCTTCCTCATTACACACTTGAGAGCCATAAACACAGCCAAAGCAGCATAGGTACAGGCGTGCCCCCTTTTTTAGTTGCATTATGTGTAAGAGTTTGCATTGAAAATCTTGGAGGCCCTAGCTGTGATAAAGCAGTGCTAACAGCCCACTCTGGAAATCTCATTATCAATTTGCCTAATCAAGCACTCTAATTTAAAAAAAAAAAGGCTGACTTGGAATACATTTTCTATCCAGATGCTCAGGACTTTTCAGAGATTTGTTCCAACAACTGGGAACATGTGATGCTTTCAAAGCTGACACTTGCAGCACTAGAAGCTTCATGCGAAAGTTTATTTGTTAACGGATTTCAAATCTCTATTATGACAGCGTGAGAAATCTGTGGCCCCATTTTTGCAGCCAGATCTGCAAAAACAGCTAAAGCGAGAAGCTCTACTGACCTTCAGACAGCTTTGCAGAATCAGAGTCTAGCTGTATGCACCAGGCAGTCAAAAAGGTGCCAATATTTCCATTTACTTTAACTCAAAAACTGAATTAACTGAACATACCGCATGTTACATTCTTTCAGCTTTGAGTTCTTCCAAACACCAATTCACATTACCTGTATCTGTAGTAGGAAACCAACATTCTTTCTCTGACCTCTCCTTCAATCTTCTGGTCAATGACCAATAGCATGACTCCATATAAATAGAGTGCTTCACACTGTTAGGAAAAAAGAAAGAAGAGAAAAACCTCTCCAAATCAGAAAGACATCAAATTAATGTAATTTTGTAGTAACATGTGAAGATAAATRCTGACATACTAGCATAACACAAACTACTCTGAAACTAGTGTGAAAAACAACAGGCTGTAGATTTTGGGGCTTTGACCACCTAAGAGTGAGCCACAGCATTTCAATGTATTTGGTAAATTTAAACCTCCATCTATTCAAGWCTAGACATAAACAAAATAGATACCAAAATATATCTGGAACTAAACTAGCTGGTTTATCTTCTACTATTACAAAAATGTTGAGTACTTACTAGAAGCTGTTTTCCATCTTCGTTAAGGAGGACGGTTTCTAATGTTTGCTGAATGTAAATTCCTTCATTGAGGTCATCTAAATATCTAGGAATCATACCAAAGTCATAGTCAATGACTATTTTCCTCTTAAATCACATGTCCTCAGAACTCAACTGGCCAATTTTCACTCAAAGTCAAGAGACACATCACAACGCTTCTTCAGTGCRAGCAGCACAAGGTTTTTCACACAAAGAATAGATGCTCTAATATGACATGAGAGGCTGAATTTGTAGTTAGGTCAACCAACTGGCAAACTCTCTTTCAATTTGCTAATGCTGTACGTGAAAGATACGAAAGAATACTCTGTAACTTACAGCTAACAAATCATTCTCTTATCCTTCACTCTGAGAACAGAGTATTGAGAAGAAAAAGTGTTTCCTTTGCCTTAAAATTTAGTAAAATTATCATATTTTCAAGTTATCCTCAGTAAYAGCTACTAGAAATACCTTAAATTTATCTTAATTGCAACTTGAAAGGTAGAGCTATAAATAAAATAKTTCATCTTGATTAACAGATGATTTCTTCTTATTATAGGGTTTTCTCGTAACACTGCTTATTACTACAATGAGTTTTTTTTTCCTTTTAACCCAAATTCAACAACAAAAGCAATCCTTAGACTTCAAACTCTCYGGCGCTTCTTTCTTACAGTATTTTATGATCTTTTCATATTGTTTTGACAGATAACAGCAACAAACTTGAGGATATAGTAACTTTATGGAAAAATTAAATTTAGATGAACAATACCAAGGAATGCTAAAGCAAAAACACTATGTGATTCTCTCCTCTACAGGATCAAAAAAAATATCTGTGATAATATGGAGTTTCTTTTCATTCATAAATCTTCAGGACAATCTCTAAGATAAAGAAGAAGAATTAGCTCTAGCTTACATTTAAGAAACGAGGTAGAGACGTTAAATATTTTCAGGTCATAGATTAAGCTGATATGCAACAGCAAGASTAAAAGTCAGTGCCCAGCCCAGCAAGTTTCCCATTGCATGTGGATATGATTGAACTGCAAGCATTTGGTCCCCATGGAAAAAATGTCTAATCATTAAGTCTAAAYAGTATTGTAGTCTTTAAGAAACTCTATATATCATTAAAAAAGCTATACCTGTTTAAATCTACAATGTATTTATGAACACTCTGAAAAGCTAGATAAAATCTTGTCAAAATTTCAATGTTGTTTTCACGGAATTCTTCATCTAAATCCAGTAACTCAGGTTTGGCTTCCAGTTTSCCTTCACATGTCTCGGGCCCCTAAGAAAGAAAACTCATATTTAGAGAGAATATTTGATTGTGTCTACATCAGACTTCATTAGAACACAGAATACACACAACTACCAGTGTGTTCTTAACGACAGAATTAACACTTATTACTAAAACAAGGCATCTGCAGTTTTCTAAGCTATTTTATGATTAAACAGTGATTCCGTAATGATGAATTTTATAATTTGTTATGATCTATAACAATAATAAATATGATAGATTTTAAATATTTTTGAATATGACACGATAAATATAATGATTTTGCCCCATGTCATCAATGGAAAAAAATAATTAACACTTTCGGTAAAATCCTGATGCGTGTAAAATCACCACGTGCTTTACCATGGGCATGTATCAGGATTACCTGAAGATGAGCTCACTTTCTGGAAGCAATGGTGCAAACCGTTTTAATTATTTGCCACTGTCTACTTACCACCTTTCAGTGCCATCACCAAGAGTTAACTGAAAATGTTAATATAATTCCATAGACCACTTCTATTGAGTGAGATCATAGCTTTAAAAGATTTTGTGAACACGAACTCCATAAAAATAACTTAAAATTAAATGTCAAGTCTAAAACCTAGGTGACAACCTCTGAGTGGTTTTAAAAATGCTCTATTTCCTTTTTTTTCCTACAAAATAGCCATGTGAAACAAAGCATAAAAGCACATCCCAACTGACTACAAAGTCTAAATGCACAAAGTAAACATTGATTTTTCAAAATCTCCAATCTCATCACCTAATTTCAAGCATCATGAATGCAGAAATGGAGGGTTCATTGTGTTAATATTTGTAAATTCATGAAACACTGATTTATAAGCTATCTTTTTTTGATTACATTGCTGTAAAGCAGCAGTAGTGTCTTGCTTCTACAACATTCAAGAATCTTCTAGCTTCCAGAATGAATATTTATTTCTGGCCAGGTATACRTATTTGCTTTTAAATTGTCAAGTTATTTGTATAAAAGAAAGACTTGTAACAAAAATCTACCTGTAAAGGTAATTGGAAAATCACCCATGCTCAGTTATTTTCCGTGCCCCAAGTACTCAAAATTTACAATGCAGAAAAAAAAAATCCCCCCCAAAAATCCACTGCTCTAACAGTAACGTCTCTTTTATTCTACAGTCTAGATGGAGAAAGTCTAATTACATAGTCTGTGTAGTTCCTTGCAAATCAGCCTACAGAGTGACAGAGGGAAAAAAAAGGTACTGCAAAAATCTTAGTTCTGTAAGAAAAACAACAGCTGTTCATGGACGCTGCTCTTATTTATTTGTTGATTCAGTGCACACAGACAAGTGCAGTGAATGAACAATCACACTACTGTCAAACAGGAAAGCATAAAGCAGTTTTTACAGTGGCAAAGGGAAAGCTACAGATAACCAAAGGAAGACAGGCATATTGTGCCAAAGAAAAACAACCAGGTGCATAGGCTCCGAGCCTGTTGGTCAAAGTGAAAATTTGAGTTTCTTCTGGAAATTATAATAAKTAAAAACACTCAACTCCAATATTCAAATGTCATATAATCAATATTCATTGAAACTCAAGGCCAGCTGACTCAAACATTTTCAAAGCTATAGTGTGGACTGCTTTTGTATGTATGTATTTAAAATTGTCCCACTACCTGCTCTAACAYCCAGTACAAGTAGTGGTTGTACTTCTATTCTGCCTAGGGAGCTAAGCACGCAATCTTCACTCATCTGTTTCCACTCACCTAAATATATGAGGCTGAGTATGATAGGAAGCATGTAAATACAGGAYCACCTGTAAGAGGAGTGTTAGCACGCAAGCACATCCCGATTAGTAYCTTAGTTTGGTGGATTTTTGGTAAATACTAAGGAAGCAGAAAATTATTTTAGTTAATTCTGATCAATGTTAAAAACTAGCACAATAGTCACTATTTCCACATTTATAAGGGCATAAGCTGAAATACCCTCAGGCTCTATCAGAAGAGAAGTTTCATAATAATAATAAAAATAATARTAATAAAAAAAGGGATTTACCTTAAAATAACTGAAATCAAATATAATATCCCCATACTTCTGTTGATCAGCCTTGTCCTTTAGCCTGAAAACACCAGGAATAAATTCGGAAAGTCTTAAAAGTTCTGCAATGATGGCATTTCCACAGGAGACAATCCTAAGAATGGCCTGACCACAAAGATTATTTTCAGCTAGAAAATCAACCATTGTGGAGCTGAATGCAACAGTCCTTCAGTTTGTTTCTGAATGTTAGTCTTTAGGTTACTTGAAGAAGAACATCTAATGAGAAAAGCAGCTGTTCCATTGATAGTACCTGTAAAAACAAAAATATCCATATTTTGAATGTTTTATAGTGATTCTTTTGACAATTTATTCTATAAGGATTTTTAAGTACACTTAAGCCTTACAATTTATGGAATATAAAAGCTCCATGTTTTTTTTTTGCAAGTGAAACAGACTGAATTTACATTCAACATATATGTAGTTTTATCTCAGTCATCTGTGTGACCAGACAAGAAATAATAGCATGATCTTTCGTGCCATAAAATGTTAAGGTAACTATTAAAGAATAAGACAAATACCAAAGCAGCTGAGGTCATGCAGCAGATGGCAGCAAGGAAGGCACAAACTAGTAGGTTAGAAGACGTGCTTATAATACTACAGTAACTTAAAGACACAACCAAAAACACAGAATCACAAAATGGTTGAGGTTGGAGGGTCCTTTGGAGATCATCTAGTCCAATCCCCCAGCTCCAGCAGGGTCACCTAGAGCATGCGGCACAGACTCACATCCAGGCAGGTTTTGAACATCTCCAGAGAAGGAGACTCCACAACCTCTCCAGGCAACCTGYTCCAGTGCTAAAGATTACACGGGTGTTGGAACAAGGGAAAATCCAATAGCAAATGGAAATAATACAGCTCCTTTCCTTTATTTATYGCTTAAGAGAGAGCTTTTGTACTGTGGTTGCATTTCCTGGCCAGTTTTATTTATGGGCATTTTTTTCTGAAGTATCTGGAAAGTGGTACAGCTAAAAATAAGCTGCTTTTTAGGTTTGAAACATTTATGAGAGCTTATGAGTTGACTTTACTTTTCATCAAAAGCCTTTTAAACCACTGAGCTACATTTAAGCTGACAGCACAACCCAGGCTGCCTCAAAACACAAACCAGGAGCCTCATCTGCCTGCTACGTGCCGAACAAGGCACTGCTGGTGTGGCAACAAGCGCTCCTCCGCGGGCTTCAGCGCAGCTCCTAGACCGCAAGCAACGGGACTGGACCTCACATTACATCTCATCCTCCCCCGCCGCCCGGGACCCTGATTCACCAGGCCATACTGCGACTTCTCGGCGGAAGGTGACGATAAAAACACGGGAGAGCCACCCCCATCACGCAGACAGCTCCTGGGGCTGCACGGAGGTCACTGCCGGGGCAGCCGGGCCTCACCGAGGAGGACAAGCCGCCGTTTTAGCTTCCGTTTTTGACGGGCTCCATCGAGACGCCAGCGCTTCCCCTCCCCCCCCACCCCAGCGCAACGGCCGCCCGGCGCGAGACCCGCAACGGCCGCCCGGCGCGCAGCAGCGGCTCAGCCCCAGCGGCGCCGCGCAAAGCTCTCGCCTCCCACCCGGTCGCCGACCGCCACCTCCCCGGGGCGCTGCGCTTACGCGGTGAGCGGCGGCAGCGAGGGCGGACGGAGGAGGCTGCTCCGCTGCGCTGACCCCGCGCTGCGCTGCGCTGCCCCGCAGCCCTCGGCGAAGCGGCGGCGGCAGGCGAGAGCCGGTGGCGGCGGGGAAGCGGCGGCGCCCGGCGCTCCCATCACACGGCGCCGCGCCGTCACGTGCGGAGGCGCCGGCTGATGAGGCCGTTCCGCCGGCGGCCGGGCCCGCCTCCCCGCGGCCGAGAGGCTCGGCGCCGCGGCCGCCCCTGAGAGGAGCCCC
>NW_028185037.1:13663855-13709579 GCF_003343005.1 Rhea americana
CCTCCGGCCCTGGTCCCCGGGCAGGGGCGGGGGCCGTTGCCGCTGCGCGCCGCTGGCGCGGGCGGCCTGGAGCGGCCCAGCCGCCGCGGCTCGGCGGGTGGTGGGGCGGGGAGGTGCGCGGGTCTCCCTGCTCGCTGGGCTCTTCTCCGCAGGCCGGCGGCGGGGAAGCAGGGGCCGCCGGGTGTGCCCAGGAAGTAGGGACTAATAGCGATAGTGAGCACTGATCACCTRTAGATCTTGTATTTTACCTCTGGTTCAAAGTCTGGGAGGTTAGAGCAGAGGGAAGTTAGGTCGTTTGCTCAAATCTTAAAAATTGATGGTGGAATTGACACTTTAACCTTTCAGGGTTTCTGCTTTGCAATCCTATCTGGACTGCTTGATTATTATTGAAAGAAAAATTACTTAATTAGTCTCAGTTGGGTCTCCTTTTGAAATCTTGGTTTTTTACTCATTGTATTTCCCAGAAGATGAAGGACAGGGGGTTGCAAATTCAAGTGCTTCATTGATGCACCCATGCACCTTCATGCGAAAGGACGCACCTTGCGTCCTTTTGATACTGCTCAAAACCATGTTCTAGGGAGGAACTTGCCTTTTCCTCTGAAGGCAACGTGGACAGTTTTGAGCTTAAAGAATGCTTGGGGTCATCAACTGTTTCTATAAAATTTAACATTTTATTAAAAAAAATCTGTTAATGAGTACTTAAATTACTTGCAAAAACACAAATTGTGATGGAGCTACCAATATGTCGGTATGATTTAGTATTGTAGAGAACAATTTCAGTTCCTGTATAGCTTCTCAGTGTTCCTGCATGTTTTAGAAGAACGAAGAAACCTTTTTAACTTTTCACTGTTATTTTTTTCAGATTCCTGTCTTTCACAGTGTTTGTGAGAAATTTCCAAAAGAACAACAAACTTACGCAATGAATGAGATTTACCAAGTTCAAGAAGTGTTGGGTTCTCTGTTAATTTTGATACACTAAATGGGCCCAGAAAGCTAAATCTGCTAATGTGATTTTATGTGACTAACACTGTATAAAGTTTGGATTACAGAGGTTCTGTGCAAACACTCTTAGTGAGATGGAAAACAGCTGCTTAAAAAAAATAAGCAAAAAACTTAGAGTAACAGCTTAAAGTATTTGTTATTAAATAAAACTTTAAGAGCATTCCTTTTAATTACTTTCATGGAGTTTCGTAAGAAACTTTTTCCTTGTCTTTCATTGTCAGTTTGACAGTCTCTTAGATGGTATTATAGATTGCAATCACTGTCTTTTGGTGGGGAGAGCAGGAGATGMGATGAACTAGAGCTTTGTTGAAGATTGCAGCCTCTTCTGTGACAGGATGTACCTTTAGAAGGGGAGAGAGAGAAAAGTTGTTCATATGTAAGTTGTACTGAACTTGAACATCTGTGTTGTTAAAAGGCTATTGTAAATTCAAGTCCTCAGAACAGTGTCATAAAAGATAGTCCTGAGTGGCCAAGCACATTTTTTTTTAAAGAGAAAGAAGGAAAAAAATAGGAAAGGAAACAGTAAGAGAGAAAGAAGAAGACAGCAGAAATTGTCTCATGACATTTGTGTGGAACGTGGCAGTGCTCTTCAGATTAGGATGAGTGCAAGGCATAGTTCTGGAATCCCAGGAAAAGTGGTAGATGGGAGACAGAGCCTTGGGTATAAAGCTTTGTCCTTTCTATTTAGATATTGTCCTGATTTCTGTTGGGTTATAGCCTGTCAAGGGGAGTAGTCCATAAAACGACTCATCCCCTTATTCTGTGTACTAGTTACATCTGACTTCTGGTCTACCCTAATTTTAGTTTGGGATTTCACAGAATGGATTTTGTTTCCTCCCTTACCAGTATGGTCTCAGTTTAGTTCCTGATAATATCAGTTATTGTTTACATAGAGTAATGCAATATTTCTGTCTGTTYAAGACTTTTGTTTTTATAATGGTTTGCCAAAAGCTGAGCAGAATTTTTCTTTCTCCTGTAACTTGAAGTATAAAACTCAGTACACCAGACCCTTGTTTTTTTTCACTATCTACATATTGTTCGGGCAAATTATGGCAGAGAGCAAAGAAGGAAGAGCAGAAGATGGAAGTCTTGAGAAGAGACCGCCAACTGATGTGGACAGTATGATTGATTCAAGTTATAGGGAGAGTGTAAGCAATCCCACTTGAAGGTTGTATTAATGACAGAGGAGAAGGAGTTAGTCCTAGCAAGGCTGTAGTTGTGGGTCTGTAGTGGAAAGGAAGAAGGTGGTAAAGAGCACAGACATGAGTCTTGTGTGACTTGGTGTTCTGTGCCAATGGAACATTGATACTAAAAGCTAAGTTTGTGACATGTTTGGTTGAAGCTCATACCATGGTGGGCTTTTACTTAAGAAATGATATTAGGTAATTTGCTGCTGAGTACATTTTTAGAACATTTATTTTTTATTTTTTTCCTGAGGGCTGGCWGTTGAAACAGGCTTGTAGTTTGGTGAGGCTAATATTTCTTATTAGTCTAACTGCAGATATGCCTAGAAAACATAGATGAGTGTTTGGGCCTACTGGCTTTCTTTGGATCTGAAATAGGGCAGAAACTTTTAAGCTGACATAATCCTTGAGTATTTCAATCTCRCTGTGGTATAGTGCTAGGAATGAGAAGAAGAGAACTTCAAGCTACTTTTTGTGGKGTAGTTTTGCTTAGCCTTGAATAGGAGGGAAGTTGAAATCCTCTGTTGAGTCACATTTTTACTGATTCCACTGACTAAATTTTCTCTGACAGTTTAGGAGCTGAGATTTCATCCCTGTTCTCTGGTGTTTGGTGGCCCTGTTACGGCTTTATGCTTAGCTGTCTGTACTTATGTTTTCTCTTCCAAATGCTTTGTATTCAAACTGTATTCAAAATGTTTTATCTGTTKTTTCTAGACTAATGGTTTCAAGATGCCAGGGGGTGCAACAATCTCATTCAGCTGTGTGGATTCTTCTCTTTCATCTTTGAAAAATTGCCAGTCTTACATTAACACTGGAATGGATATTGCTACTCGTGTTGCCCTTGACCTCGTGGAAAGTCTCAGTAAGTAATTCCTTTGAGTATATCATCTTGCTTATATTGCCTCCTGAGCCTCACAGATGAGTCCTAGGCCTGCATATTTTGGCTTAGTTACAGTCAGTATCTATCTTCATTATAGAAACAGCAGCTCTTCTGGCTRGTTTACCATTCCAATCACTTCACTGTCTTTATTGATAAATTCAATGAAAATATAAACACCAAGCAAACACTGTCCCAGGTTTTGTAACACAAAATACTAATTGCATTCCAGTGTTTGTTATCTTACAGCCTAGTAGAAACTTTTTAACAGTGCTGAAACAGATGGAGAAAGCCTCCTAAGTGGGTGAATAAAATAACTTTTCATTCTAATACTGCTTCTTGTGTGTTTTATTTAATATTTAGGGCAAGATGCATTAAAATAACACTATTGGTTTTGAGTACAGAACTTGAGACATATGTAAGAGATGCAGTTTTTCTAAGTCCTTTCTCTTTTCCTCCTGAAAATTAGACCGATTTAGGGTGCTTCAACTTTCCAAGCTCTAAAATCCTAAATGATATTTTCAGTTATGAGTGGAGAGTAAGAGTCCTCTAAAACAAAATAATTGATGTCTTGCACTCAACTAAGCCAAAGTGTGTGTAAAATCAAAATGAACAGTTTTCTGTGTGTGTGTTCTCTGTCCTCTGATCTTTTTATCCATATTACTGTCAGAGATAATTGACACCACTTTTCTGCAGTGATAGAGAAAATAAAAAGCTTATCTAAACAGTCAAAACTAGTAAAACTGCAGTAAAACTGGTATAACCAGTTCTGTTTCCTCTCTGCATTTGAAGTTACAATCTCTTCTACTTCACCATAAGAGATATGAAAGTTTGCGGACCGTACTGAATTCTGGTAATCCCAAGAGCCCAGAATGATCCAAAAAGGCAACAAAAGCTAAGGATTTTGATTAATTTCACCCTTCAGCAGAAGTAAAATCAAGCTCCTGTTGCAGTCATATTTGGAAAGCTGGAAGGCAACTTAAACTCCAATATGCAGGTTTGCAGCTAAAGATGTTTCCTGGATAATTTAATCTTCCTAACTTAATTCTACTACTGGCATATTAATTTTAATTTTACCTTCACTTTATTTTGACCATTCCATTCAGTAACCAAAACAGCCAAATGTTCTATCTATAGAGGAGATCACTCTTGAAATTTCTACAGTCAGTGTTAATGTCAGTATGTTATTTCACAGAACTAATTTTATTTTAGCATGGGCATCTTCTTTGTGGAATCATGACTGTAGAACTATGAAGTACCACTTTTTTTTACATAGTATCCCCTTGACCTACAGAAAAAATATTCTAGATTATTATTTATTGATTAAAGACTTTATATTTCATATCTGTTTCATCTGGTATTACAGTGTTAATAGTTCATTTAAAATAGTTCTCTTTGTTGCCACATCTATCCTTTTCCTTGCTGATTTATGTACATGTGCACATGGAACAGTTTTATCACTTTATTTTTCCTAGTCAATTGAGTGAAGCTCCTTATTTTTAATTTTAAGRTTTACTTTTCACTCCACTAATCACTTAAAGGTCATCTTCGTTTGTTCAACTTGGAATTCAAGTTGTTTTGTGCCATCAAGAAAGATAAAAGGTTTCTGTGGCAAAGACCTACTTTTGGTAAATGCATACTGTTTTTTTTTTGTTGTTTTTTTTTTGTTTTTTTTCCATAGTGTTTTAGAATCAGGATTGTCTAATCTGCCTGACTTTACTGTTTAGCTCTTACCTCTGACTCATATGTGGCATTTTTTTATCTATAGAAATTATTACCCATCTATCCGACTTTGCCTTCATATTCTAAGGCGAAGTATTCATTCAGTTTTGAGCCAGCCTTAGATTATATACTACTGCATTCTTGTTGCAGTCCCATTTGCATTTTTTTCTAATTTCTTTTAAAAGATCAAGCTTCATCCAGCTTCTGACAAGTTTTGTTACTAGGYTTTGTAGTAGCAAAGAGTTCTGTTGGGATTATTATTTTCTTTGACAAGCACTATTTCTGTGAAAGTATTTTTTTTTCCCATTGGACTTTCTTAGGTCTGGAGTCCATATATTTGACAACTCTTGACAGCTCTACTTTTTGGAAATAATACTGAGGTAAAATTTTCTCAGGAAGTGCATCAAAGAGGTTGYGTTTGTATCTGAAGATCAATAATTAGAAAGGCAGGTAAAGTTAGTATACTAAGTGATGTTGATTTCTTCTCTYAAGTACTCTTCTCCAAGAGCCCAATTCTGAAAACATTTAATGTTAAGCCTACTTATTAAATTGTACCCAGTAGTGTTGCTGGACTGGCTACTGGTTAATGCAGTATCGAGGAGGTACCTCTCATAAACCTACCTGATGCTAAATTAGACTTTTTAAAGGTCTGATTGGATTGTTTTTCCCTACTTTCTTAGGTATTGTARTGTGTTTGCTCTGGTGTTGTATTCAAGCTGCTTTCTGTAGAAGTGTAGACTGCAAATGCCTTTTTAAGATTGAGCAGTGATTCATGAAAGAACCTATGTATGGTTTTCTAACTTCAGATATCTAATAAAGCTAAGTAATATAAATTAACAAATATATGTTGTCTTTGATAAGCTTAAAGTGCTTTTATGATATGTCAATTTTGAAGATGTTTCCCTGTTAAGTAAAATCACTTAGTGCATATCTCTGGAAGAGATCTTTAAATTCTGACATGCTTAATGGAAAAGGATACAGAGTACACTTCTAAAGGACGTAAGARAAAACATTAAGTGTTTCAGCGCTTTTGTATGTGTGTGAGTTATAAAGCAACTACATGACTCTTCAGGTAGAGTGGAAATGAAAACTCGCTAGGTGGCAGGAGAAGACAGGAAGTAAGCGTTACTTTCCCTAAAGTTAGCAAACACATTGAAAAGAAACTGGCTTATTTATGTGTCTGTTGATCTGGCTGTGAGTAGCCAATAATCCTCTCCAGTTCAATCATCCACAGAGCAAAGAAGTCCTTTTACACTAGAAGTGTAAAAAAGTGGATGGAAGTTATATATATATATAAAAAAAACCACTCAGAATGATTGTGAATTTAAGCTATTTAAACGSATGGGATAATGATGTTACATGGAATGAAGAGGGAGTAAAACTTGTTAGATCATGATACCAGAGGGCTACTGATCGGAAGAGGTGCCAGACTTGTGGGCAGGAGTTGGCTCAGGGTATTCTGAGACTTACAGTAATCTTGCTAGTACTTCATCCTTGCCTTTCTTCACACAATCTCTTATGCTTTGCAAACACTAGTTAAGCCTGTCAGCTCCCTGCGCRGTAAATAATGATTACTTGTTCCATCACTGAAATAAAACAGTCTTTTGGGAGAGCTTTAAGTGCCCTGCTAAGCCCTCTGCATACTGAGAATYAGCTGTTTGCACTAGTAAATTACCTGCTGCTAGTTGCTAAACTGTCTTTACCTAAATTTAGTGTAGTCATATACAGTTAGAAAGTACTGCTGCACACCCATGTGAAATACTGGAAGGGTAAGTCTTACTCTGTGTTTTCAGAATTGGTATCTGCCTTACGTGTTGACTGAACATGCTGACGATACAAATCCCTTCCCAGCTCTGCTCAAAGGAATTGGATGTGAATTTTCATAATTTTCTGAGGATGGCAGTATCTGACTCCTACAGTGAAAGTAGGAGAACTTTTTCAAGGTTTTGGCGTTGTGAAGTACAAAGAACGGTAGATGTCAGAAGAAAGGAGACTAACTTGTGGTCATCACCTAGCTTCCAGCCCAGTGCTTTGCCATTTAAAGGGACCCTTCTGGTCTGCYAGCTGGAGCCGCTGCTGTGTGGGACTGGAATAAGGTCTAGTACAAATGCCAGRTAATTGGAAAGGCTGGAGAGTATACTAACTGTAGATAAGATGTTAATAAATTCTTAGCATAAGGCTTCYAAAAAGCATTTTAAAGCATGATCAGGTAGAGTTTTTATCTGATTAGATGGACAGGATTTCTTGTAGATAACAAGATACTTCTTGATGTCTGGGACCTTCTTCCAACCACACATCAAATTCCTGCTGTAAAATGTAGAGGCCCTGCAGTGTAGAAAGAAATATCTGTGTGAGAAGCAATTATTCCATCTCTAATCTTATTCTGGGAAAAAATGGAACTACTTTTCTTTTTCCACAGAAACTTGSGCTAAAGTTTCATGATCAACTGTGACCTATGGCTGTTTGCCATCTGTATTAAGTAGCAGTAAGCTTTCTGTAGCAGTAGTGATGCATGCATGAGAATGTTTTTTTTCCTCCCTCTCCAGTCCTCTGTCTGTCTTTCCATACTTTGAAAGAATACATACTACATACACACTACTACATACAGGGAAGACCCACGGGCTGTCCAGAGTGTTAGTGATACAATCCTTTGGTGTGCTCCATGGAGACAGGTAGCGCTCTACAGCTCTGGCTCTTCCTGCTTGTTTGCGCTTGTTTCCTATTGCATAACCTGCACTCCTCTGCCAGCAGAGCTTGCCTCAATACTTGCTGCTTACCCATTTGTGTTTCCCTTTGCCTCAAAACTGCCTGCACTTTTCTTTGTGTGCACTGCGTAGCACCTCACATGTCGAATGTCCTTTCTTTACCAACTGCTCTCTGCTCTCCAAGTTGCTTGGGATCCACTTGTGTCATGATGCCTGTTAAGTACTAGCCAACTAGTAGTTGGTAATATGTGTTTGGCTTTGTGAGATTCCTAGAACATTTTTTTGTTAACTCCAATATTTTGATTTCTCTTGCTGCTCCCTTAAAATGATGTTTAACAGGAATCAGTCAAAGTATTGCTGACACTGGTTGATATAGCAAGGAGTGTGGGCATATAGGTCAGCCTAGTCGTATGAAATTATTGGCAGCCTTTTAATAGATAGTTGATTCATAAGGCTTTATGGAACATCCATTATATTTACATCCAATGCCTCACTAAAAACATTGCAGCAATCCGTAACAAACACTGGAGCTGGAGAATGTTCATCACTGAGAGCAGGGGACCTTTCCTGGGAAGCTTCTGCATCAGTGGCTTAAAATTTCTCCTGCTTGGAATGGAGCAAAATCCAATAAAGGAATGGGATCTTTAGCTGTGTTTCAGTATAAATTGGTTTGGTTCATTTGTTTGTTTGTTTGTTTTTCCTAATATATTTTTCATTGAAAATTCMAATGCAGTGTTCCTGCAGTATTATAACATAGCACAGTTTTTAAGAGATTTTCTTTTTTGTGTGAGGTGACCTATGATATGTTTGTTTTAGGATCCAGAAATGAACCTACTGACATCTGTGCTCCTAAAATACTCATACTGAATTAGTTTCCATAGCATTAGAGATCATTGTGCTTTATGACAAAAATAAAAATAAAATGTAGTTGTTTGAGAAGAGGCTACAGTATACGTAGGTCTGCTGGCTAAGGGTATAAGCTGGGACTAAACTATCACTTGCTATCCTGTCCTTGTCTAAGGGAGTTGAGGTATGTTAAGATTTTTCTTTTCTTGCATGTCATACCTTTCTTTGCATATGAATTGTGGTTTAGGCCTCTGTCCCCTTATGGGGTTAATGGCCTCATAAGGGGCATAGAAGGGAACAGTTTTACCTAGATTTGAAATTCCCAAGACTCTGCCTCAGTCTGTAAGAATTTGCTTTGTCTTTAGATTAAATTCCAAGTGAGCTTTTCTTTCTCTCTCTTTCTTTCTTTCGAGAGGGCAGTTCTTCATGGTGAAGAATGTAAATACTGAATGTCCAAGTTGTCCTGCAGATAAATTGCTTTGCAGTGAAGCTTGATATACAAAAAGATCTTCTAACTATGAGGGAAGATATGGTAGAAAACCAACAGAGACCACTGATCCATCAAGTTCAATAACCCTTCAGTGTTAGCCTTTACCAGATGCTTCATAGGCAGCTGCAGGAATTCTCTCACTGGACCAAGTTATCCACAGAGGAAGTTTCTTTCTGACCTCAGTGGTTATCTTGCTATACCGATGTCTGTGGTACTAATTGGTGGCATGTATAAACTCGGTGTAGGTACCAAAGTGACTTTTCTCTTGAGAGGATCTTTTACCATTGTTTAAAGTAAAATTATATTTTGGGGGTATTTGAGATAAAATGTTTCACATTCCCCTTCTCAAGAATACTGTCTAAATTTTCTTTCCTTCAAATCTCTCTCTTAAGATTCATCCTTTCAAGAAAGATKTTTTTTTTATTGCAGGCTGTGCTTGTGTCCTGTATTATGTTGGCTTGTTGTATTGTTTTATCGGTATTTAACCTTTCACAGTCAGGAAGATGGGTATGTTTTCTTAAAATAGGTAGGTGTGTGGTGTCACACGTAAGGATTTTTTTTCTTGAAATAATTCTTTTGAAACTGAAAGGTTTGGTTGCATTTTTATGAAATGCTTTTTCTGAGATGTAGTATCATGTTTTGTGCTTTGTACTCTGCAATCAGTACCCAAATTTTGAGAAAAGAAAATTGAATTCTTTTTTTTGTTCTAATTCTGTGCTTAAAGAATTACAAGGGATTTTACAGTGTTTAAATCCAGCATTGATGAGTCTGTTGCTAGAATACAAGCTTGGTTCTGAAGACTGTTCTTCAAACAAGATGTCTGAAAAATGAGAGTTTGGAAATATGCCTTGTTTAAAAATCTGGRAAAACATGATTTGTAATGAAAGATTTGAGCTCTTTTATATTTATCCATAAACCATCCTGACCACAGTCTGATAATCTCACAAAGTAGGAAGAAATAAATGTGTGGGTTTGTTGCTATTTTCTAGATGGCATTCCAACTGTAAAAGGACATAGTGTAGCTATTATAAGCAGTAAGCCACCCAATAGGTGGCGKTAAAGCCCTTCCTACTGCTGGAGCCTCTACTCACTTGCTTGCTCAAGTCAAAACAAAAACAGAGTCTCGCATTTAGTAACAGTAAGCTGAACATACCCAAGGGAGTATCCTCGACTTTTGCTGTTGTGGGAGGAAAAAGAAACCCAATAGGTGGCGGTGAAGCCCTTGGTACTGCTGGTGCCCCTACTCACTCGCTTGCTCGAGCCGGCTGTGGCACCCATTGGATTTGGAGGTGTTGGTGCTCTATCACTAGATTCTTGCATTTAGTAACATTAAAATGCAGATGGATGATTAAGTTTAATAGTGGACAAAGAGAATAAGTATTATCAGATCCTAGATTTTTTTTTAAAGCTGTTTGGGACCAACATGATCAACTGGTTTGACTTCCTACACAATACAGGTCATTGCGTTTCATCCAGCTGTTCTTGCATGAGGCTGGTATGTTGTGCCTAAAATAGAGAGCATCACTCAGAGTGAAATCCAGTCTTGATTCAAAGCTAGCTTGTGGAATAACTGTCTTTAGTGTATTCTCATGGAACTGTCTTGCCCTGATAGTTTGCACCTGAACAGAAGGTCGTACTCTGGACTTTCTCAGTTTTTGTCAGAGCTCTTGTGAGTGCTCAGATGAAAACTACACACTTTTTGTTTCTGAGGTTACAGTGGTGGTCTCCACATGGTGTCTGTTTTAGAATGTATATATATGCACGTGTGTGTATATACATATATATACACAAATACACATAAAAATATACATATATATATGTACACACACACACACATACACATAAAAATATACTATACAACTCTGTGTGTGTATACACACACATACTCTTTTTTCTCATGATTTTTCTAGGGGAATGGGTAATTTTCTCTCCTTAAAGATCATTATGAGTTAGGGAGGTTTGCAGTCACCTGGTGGTTACCTCATGTACCCATAGTAACTATAAATTTTTGTGTCCTAGATCTCATAAATTCTCAACAGTCTCCAAAATAGATCGTTAGTGGGATTTAAGTGCTATATGGACCTTTTTGAAGACCTTCTGTACACCAGTGATGTTAACCTTAAGAGAAAGAGTGAGCTTACAACAATAAGTTACAGACTTGAAATTGTTGGGTGAGGTGCTTTGGCCTCTGCTATGCATGAGATCAGAATAGATGATCCTAATGGTCTGTTCCAGTTTCAGAATACTATGAAGTACTGCAGAGGTCTTGTGTAGGCTCTTCAGCGCACAGATAAATCAACCTCTTTGAACAAAAGCCAGAGAGGAGTATTTTATCTGAATGATTTAGTGTATGAAAGTGTACTCTGTTGTATATTAATCTGTCATTTTCTTATTGTCGTATTTCTGTCATAAAAACATGGCAATAAGAAAATATAGCTAGCTCCTGTTTAAATGTACAGGCATCCAGCATATATCAAAAATAGTATAGGTTTTAAAGAATCTACTCAGAAGTCTTTAATTTGTATCAATTGAGTAGATCAGTATTTAGCTTTCAGTGACCTAATTGTGTGCTTAAAAATCTAGGGAGGGAGGAAGAACATACGAAATAGAAAATCTGGGTTTGTCAGCATTCAGCAAGATTAAGAAAATAAAGCATTTACGTTTCTTTTCTTAAATCTTTCCACAGTGGAAAGAATTATCTGGTTTAAAAGTAATCATTGCTGACATGTTCTAAATGTTTATTCAAAGCAGAAGAAAAGTCTTCACGCAGACAGGATCATTTTGAGACCTTATCATCCTAAATCCCTACTAACAGATAGTGGACACTTTTTTTTTTTTTTTTTTTTTTTTTTTTTTTTTTTTTTTTTTAAGAATTCAAAAACTTGTAACTATTCTGTTATCACTTTATTTTTTGGGGGGTACTTGCAATTAATTTTTTACCAGTGCATGTAGAATTAATTCTGTATTTTTTAATAGTTTCAAATAAAAGTAATTTAAAAAGGAAAACTTAAAAATATATTCTGACTGGAATCTAGGTTTCATGATAAGTTTCCATTTACAACAATATTTTATAGCAAGCTGACACTCTGGTGAGGAGTAAAGATTATAGTGTGTACTGATTCACCAAGAATTTAAATAACAACATTTACTTTATCAGTCAAAATTACATGCAGGGCTTGTGTTTTTCTTACAATTGCTGACACTAACACTTGTGAACAATTTAAGCCTTTGGGGGCAGGCATAGGTTGGTCTGCTGAACTGTAGGTGTAGAATATCTTTTATTATTATTATTTTGATAGATTTTTTGCTTCCCTCCTCCCCTTTTTCTATCCTGTTTTCTCTTAAGAAGAACAAGGAATTCATGATAGCATTGCATGAAAGAAGCAAAACATCTAAGATGCTCCAAGTCTGATTTTGCTGAAGCCTTGAAGCTAGGAACTCTGATGTTCTCAATCTGGCTTTGCCACTTTGTGGCCTTGGGCAAGTCATTAAAGTTCACTAGTCTTCAGTTTCCCTTCCATAAAAGGAGGTGTCAGGAGTGTTCGGAGAGAAGGTATTAACATTTGAATTATCTAAAACTCCTGTATATATATTCAGTTCTATTATTGATTTTGTTTTCAATACTTATAGAAATTACACTTGAAAGAGTCTAGAAATAATTTCATTATCTATAATGGAGTAATGGAGGTATGTGGTTGGAAAAGGTGAGAGATAAGTATCCAAGAAAAAAGTATGTGTGTAGGTGAAGTGAAAGGCAGGAGAAAACAATAGTATAACAAAGATGTCATCTGCATATTTTTTGAATTAACAGATAAGTCTTTTGTCTCAAAGAACCATGATAGGCATTACAAAATAGTTCAAACTACTGAAATACGCAGTGGACACTAAGTGAAAACTGCAACTGGATAAATTTTTTGAGTGGACCCCTCAGCCATGTCTACAGAGTGTAGTCTGATTTTTTTTTTGTTATTATTATTAGTGGGTCAATAAATAATACTATGTGAACAGATAAAATCTTACACTGATTCAAAAAATGTGCTACTGAGACTGCTTTTGAAAAGAAAAGTACCACGGAAAACCATAGTTCAGCAAAAAGTCAACTACAGTGATAGAGAATATATCCCAACTCTGAATAAATAGTTCAACTCTTGTTGGCAGAGAACCTTACATACTCTTTCTTCATTAGCCTTGTTTCAGCGTTAAGTTACTGGATCTTATTTATTTATTTATTTATTTTGTCTGCTGATCAGCCCAGTGTGTTCAGAAATCTTCAGGATGGTAGTGGTGGATCATGAGCAAGTCACCTTTCAGCATCTCTTACTTAAACTGAGCAGTCAAGACTGCTTTAGTCAGTCTTGCTGTAAGTGACAATTTCCAGGCTTTGAATAATTTTTGGGGCTCTCTGAGATGCTAAAAGAGCTTATTGAAGAAAAATGCAATTAGTAGGAGAATTTCACAGAATCACAGATTGGATGAGGTAGGAAGGGACCTCTAGAGATCATCTAGTCCAACCCCCCTGCTCAAGCAGGGTCACCTACAGCATGTTAGACAGGATTGTGTCTGGGTGGGTTTTGAAAATCTCCGGAGAAGGAGAGTCCACAACCTCTCTGGGCAACCTGTGACAGTGCCCTGTCACCCTCACAGTAAAGAAGTTCTTCCTCATATTCAGATGGAACTTTCTGTACTTCAGTTTGTGCCTGTTGCCTCTTGTCCTGTCACGTGGCACTACTGAAAAGTTTGTCCCCATCCCCTTGACACCCTCCCTTCAGGTACTTGTACACATTGATCAGATCCCCCCTCAGTCTTCTCTTCCCCAGGCTGAAGAGGCCCAGCTCTCGCAGCCGTTCCTCACAGGGCAGGTGCTCCAGCCCTCTGATCATCTTCGTAGCCCTCTGCTGGACTCTCTCCAGTAGCTCCATGTCTCTCTTGTCCTGGGGAGCCCAGAACTGGACACAGGACTTGAGGTGAGGCCTCCCCAGCACTGAGGAGAGGGGCAGGATCATCTCCCTTGACCTTCTGGCAGCACTCTTCCCAATGTACCCCAGGATACCACTGACCTTCCTGGCCACAAAGGCACGTTGCTGACTCATGATTGACTGATTTGAGTCTTTCTACAAATTATGCACTGTTAGCCATATAAAGATAGGAATGTATCTGCAAAGTTCTCAGCACACAATTAGCTCCCCCCTTTTTTTAAAAAAAAAAAAAAAAAAAAAGAAACCTGTACCCCCTCCTTTAATCGTTGAATAAGGGCCTGGCATTTACCATTAGCATCATATGACACCTTTTTATGTGTAGGGCATATGGTAATGGCCAGCTAAAATGCCATCACTCACATTGCTCCCCAGCCACCATTTTAGGCAGTGTTTGCATTAGCTTAGTTCCCACACAATTATTACTAGTGGCTACTGGCCTGATAACTTTTTTGTTCCATTTTTTTGTATTACTGGACTTTTATGCCAATAAAAACAATCAGAAAATAGAGAACTATGATTTTGTCAGAGCTGCTATTATATAAGATAATGGTAAAAGTAGTAGCTGACCCCAAGGACTGTGATCATCAGGAAGATGCCATTTAATAATCTACATTTAAATGCCTTTCTAAGGTTTGCCATGTAGCAACTTCTGAAGTTTTCACTGAAGTGTCAAGCTTTTGCAAATAGAAAGAGTAGTCTGCCATATAAATTGAAACAGGACTGGTTCATGTGGCTGCAAATAAGAAGGGATGTGTGGTCTTTTTGATTACTCTCACTCTAGAGTTATTCAGGATGTATAAATGTGTGAACCTCTTTGCTTTTTTGACATTATCAACAAATGCTGTAGACTGCTTTGAAATGTGCATATGCTGTAATGCTCAATAGAAAGTGACAATCTCAAACTCCTCCATAAATTACATATAATGAACTTTCTTATTAAAAAAAGACTTAACAAAAGGAGCCAGCTGGCTTAAGGAGAAGGTGGCAGATGAAAAGAACACAATTCAAAGAAGTGTTCACACATTAAGGAAGTAATGTTAACAGGCTTTCCCCAGACTGTAAGTGGGAATGGAATTATATATTGCATGTAAATGTCAAGTGACAATAATATCTTGGGATTTAAATCACCCTCGCAAACTCTTTCCTATTTTTCTTAAGCAGATGAATAAAATTTAACTTGTGATTTCCTTACTAATCATCTTAGTAAGCAGTGGGCGAGTCGACTATTTTCTATATGGGTAGATTAATGTGACATTTTCACAAGACTTTTTAGTTTATTACTTGTGGGTGTGGATATAATTCACAGCTGTTTTTCAGATGAATTAGATATGCCATCAATCATTCAAATTTTATATCTCTAAAGTATTTTTGGATTCATCATTTACCCATTCTTTGTTGGAGGTGTTTTGGAGTCATGCATCAAAGTAATCTGTTAATTAAAAAATTAAGACTTCTCTTAACAAACCTACTTCAATGCACAGATTTGGACCAGTTGCTTATACAGAAAACCACATTCAAAATTAAACAAAATTTAAACAAGTTAAATTTAAACCTAAACCTTATCAACATAAATTCACTTATATAATACATTTCTGAATGTACAGAATTACAGAACATTTCCACACTTGGTCTCAATTTAGTTTCTTTTTTTTCACCCTTATGCTCCAAATAGCCATGAGGTCCCTACAAATCTATTTCTTTTCTGCTATGGACAAAGATAAACAGGGTTATCTAAAAAGTACGTTAAGAGATCATCATCTGTAGTGTACTTTAAGCCTTCAAACAAATTCTTATGTCCTCTCAAAATCATAAATATTTGTCCATATGTGAGAGGACAAAGAAATGCATTGTCCTCTCTTGCACGGAGATATTCTGACCCACATGATAGCAAAGTAGCAACTCCTCATAGTAGAAGTTTTTATATTAAGTTTGTGGGAAGTTAAATTCCAGTAATGGAAGGGTTTAGCTTTGTTACTTACCAATATGCAAGCAACAGGTTGAACACCATATACCAGTGATTTATGCCGTAAAAGGGAGATCTGCCAGTTCACAGAAGAGGTTTTATGCAAAGGAGGCCTGCTAGAGGCAGAATGAATTGCTGGTTTTCATTATGCTTGCAGTTTGTGTCCACTCTTTGCCTTTTCTATGCAAGAAGATAAGCTTTTTTTTTTTTTTGGGGGGGGGGGCATATGGGGAATTACGAGTTCTGAAAATCTTAGCTTTGATATTGCTGCATGATTTGCACTTAGAGGTTACCATGCCAATATGTGATTGATGCTGAATTGGATGTTTTGTGTCAGGGATGACATTGACCTTTGTTTAAGACAGACAGTGGTGTTCCAGGCGCCTTTAGTCCAAGCTTGCTTGTGCCCTATTAGCTCTTCTTTTCAGAAACTAGATAATATCCAAGGCATATAGAAGTATCCACATTTTCAACAATCAGCCAACTCTGGAGAAGATGCCTCTTTCTATTTGTGTCAGCCTTCCGATGACGCAGCCATTTCTGATGATATAACAAATTAGTATTGCAGATTTTAAAAAAATAAAGCTTCCCWTTACTTGCTATATATTATGAAACAGAATCAGATTTATCTTCTGTTTATTCCTGATTGTATATGAATTCACATGTGTGGGCCAGATGTCTGCCCTGATATACGATACATTACTACTCTGTCCATAGTGGTGTAGAACTTGGAGTTGACTGCCAAATCTGTCTAAAAATTTGAGTATAAAATTGTATAGCTTTTTCATCCTGAGCTCCTTCTGGTGCAGCCAATTACTGCTAGTCCCCTGACTAGTTAGGTGAAGTCCAGCTTAGCTTTGACTGTGGCTATTGAGCGAGTTCTCTAGATTCTGAAAATTCAGTGTCCCCAGAGGTTGTAGAAACAGAAATAATAAAACTCAGAATGGAAGATTATTCAGGCTTAGAGTAAAAAATGCTGTGTTTGAAAGCATCTAATCAAAATATTTGATATTTTAAAAAACCCAAATATTTTGACATTTCTTCTTCCCAACTGTTTCATTTTAGCTCAATAATGTTAAAATTTCAGTGTTGGAAGAGCATTCATTTATGTCTGCATGAGTCTTTTGCTGTTGGATGTGGAAGCTTAATTGGGATTCTATGCTTTTTTTCATGTGGGAATATGATTGTGACCACTGAATTGAAATAACTCAGTCTTGCTTTCCACTTTGATATGTACTAGAGCTCATTCATGGTGCAGTCTGCTAATAGGGTTTTGCTTGTTTGCGAGAGAATAGCTCTATTAGTTTTCAACGGGACCAGTTTGTTGAGTAGTCTGTGCAGAGGCACAAGCACTAGTACTGACACCGGCGAACATATGGGAATATGTAATGAGGGACCAAGAGCAAGACTGCCTCTGCAGTGAAACTGCACTCTCGGTCTTTCTGAGAGATGACTCCCCTGCTTCTGTCCCATGCGTTGGTTCTGTTTTCTGGCCAGGCCATTGAAGGTGCAGCAGGTGACTCCCAATTCCTGTGGTGCCTCACAGAGACATGGAACATGTCTAGTCTGCAATTAGATTTTGAATCTGATATACCTGCACCAAACCCAGACATTATAATAGCTTGAGACTGGAACCAAGGTAGTTGCATTTACTGAGACACTGCATCTGATTAAATAAGCTCTGATGAGACCTTGTTAGCTTAATCTCAGAGCTAGGTAAGCAGGCTCCAATTCTGGATAGAGATACAATGTTTCTGAGAATTTTGAAGGTCTCAGGTGAAAATGGTTTATTTTCCTATCTTTTCTGACTTTTCTTTGTCTTATCCTCCCATTTCCGGTATCCCCAAAAGGCAGTTTATGGATGGAGGAAGTTCTGAGTGACTACTGCATGTATTTTAATGAAGGTGTGGTTTGAATGAGCTTTTCTGAGATGAGAAATGTAATAGATTCATTAACATAAGGAAAGTTTATTCTATTAGTTTATTTTATTTTAGGTTTGTTTACTTTGGATAATGACAAGTATGCATTTTATTAAGAGACAGAGTTGCACTTCACACGGAAGTGTCTATAAATGGATTTTTTGACTTGTTGATGCAGTTCACAATCAGGGAAGACTGTTACTGACAATAGCAACCATTAATACTGTTGACCTGTAAACAGAAAGGGGRGATTGTGTCTCTAGAACTCGTAGTATGCAAGTAGAGATCTCTACAATACATAAGAAATTTATAATTCTTTAAAAAATGAAGAATAAACAAATTGGAAATAAGAAATAAACACAATGATTTTTGCAAGTATTCCTGTACAGTGAAGTCCATAGAAACAGCAGGTTGTTAACCATTATAGAAATTTTAATTGCCCATTAAAGTGTTGAATATAAATACCCTCATTTGAAGTAGTAGTTTTAGAAAGACGGATTGAACTGTAGCAATTGTAACACTGTTAAAAGTTGCATTAAAGAATATTTCACTGCTTCTTGTGAGGGAAAATATTTCATAAAAATAAAATGTTGACAAAATTCTAATTTCACCATATCAAATTGTGGAAGGAGAAGGTGGGTAGAAGGAGGACAGCAGCAGACTCTTTGTTTTTTAAATCTTCTCAGCCCTCACATCTCTAGTTCTTGAGAAGGCTAAGTCAGCAGCAGCTTGGGGCTCTGAACGATGCTGTCTTGTGTGGTGTAGTGGTTTGGACGTGCCCACACCACCACAGGCAAGCTTGTTAGTCATAGGAAAATCCTTTCCCATTAAAATTAATAGTAAATGTTGTTTTCAGTCTTAATTTCATCATATGTTGAAATACACTGAGAAGAGATGTGCATATATATGTATGTATGTAGGTATACACACAGTTAGGAAAACTGTGAAAATAGAGGACTTTGTTATTTGTTTTATAAGGGATTGGTGAGATTTCTATGTAAAGATAATCTATACTTCTACTTGCTTAGAAAATACAGGTGTGGTTTCTCTACTTTTTTCTTGGTGAACAAGTTGGCTTAGGATGTTATTCCCCCAACACTAGAATTTTCCTCCACCTCAGGTGTGTCGATAGAACTATTTGCACATCTGCACTGTAAATTTAATCACTGGAATAACCATCCCCCCCCCCCAGGGGATTTTTTTTTTTTGAGGAAGGGATGTTATATTTAGCATGGATTGTTTCATTGATCCAATTTACATTGTAGTGCTGTGAAAAGAGACATTGTCCCAGCTGAGGGAAAGTCCAGGAAAAACTTGTGAGGGAGGAGCAAGGATGAGTGTCTGTAGAGATGGTCTGTGAAGCTGCCTTTGTTGCCAAAGAAAAGGTTCATTAAAATGAACCTCACCCTTGATGTTTACTTGCTACTTAGCTGTCAACATGACTTATTTTCTTGTTCTCCTTGGGCCTGTAAATGTAGATAGTGTTGAGGAATGCTGATGTAGTCATTTGTTGAAAAGAGCACATTAGTTCTGGATGGACATCATCACATAATGCCATAAAAGTGACAGAATTAGGAAAGGAGAGCTTGAGTTGCTTCTCAGAACTGTTGCATCTTGCAAATGGTTTATGTTCTTTTCACTGCTCTCACCTGCTAGTTATTTTGTTATCTTTTGTGTGAATGGAGGAAAGTAGCCTGTGAGTTGGATGGACCTTAACATTTAGTCAAGCAAGCATCCATTTTCAGTTGGGTAAATGTGCACAAACTACCTATCTTCATGTATTGTATGCATTGCACCTAGCATAGAGATTCTGACAGTAAAAATCAGGTAGATATGATTTAAGTATTTTTTTCCATTTCTCACTCATGGCAAACTTTGTTTACCTATATGAAAGACCAGTTAGAATCATGGAATCATAGAATTGGTAAGGTTGGAAGGGACCTCTGGAGATCATCTAGTCCAACTCCCCCCTGCTCAGCAGCGTCACCTACAGCATGGTAGACAGAGTTGCATCCAGGAGGGCTTTGAATATCTCCAGAAAAGGAGACTCCACAACCTCTCTGGGCAACCTGTGCCAGTGCTCTRTCACTCTCACACGAAAGAAATTCCCCCTCACATTCAGGCGGAACTTCCTGTGCCTCAGTTTYTGCCCATTGCCTCTTGTCCTGTCACATGGGACAACTGAAAAGAGTTTGTCCCCGTCCCCTTGACACCTTCCCTGAAGGTACTCATACACATTGATCAGATCCCCCCTCAGTCTTCTCTTCCTCAGGCTGAACAGGCCCAGCTCTCGCAGCCGTTCCTCATAGGGCAGGTGCTCCAGCCTTCTGATCATTCTCATAGCCCTACGCTGGACTCTCTCCATGTCTCTCCTGTCCTGGGGAGCCCAGAACTGGACACAGTACTCGAGATGAGGCCTCCGCAGGGCTGAGTAAAGGGGCAGGATCACCTCCCTCCACCTGCTGGCAACAGTATGCCCAATGCACCCCAGGAGACCATTGGTCTTCCTGGCCACAAGGGCACATTGCTGGCTCGTGGTCAACTTGTCATCCACCAGCACTCCCAGGTCTTTCTCTGCAGAGTTGGTGTTGATGTCCTTTTATTTTTTATGTATCTTGGCCTAAATTATTCCATCTCTATTTGTGTTGAATAATATTTTATTTTGGATTTTAAACAGCAAAGCACGTCAGCATTTGTTGAAGTGCTTTGCCGAATCAAAGTATATGAGCTGCCCTCTTTATTTCACTGGGTATTATTATAATGTGAACAGGAGTTGAGAAATACTACCCTTCTTACCTTGCAATCTGTTTGGATACTGTGGCAGGAATGTCTGGTAAGATAGATCTTCATTATTTCTCTCAAATCTGAACTGGGGTCATTATGACTTTTTAGTCTCTCCCTGATGGTCTTTAAGAAAAACAAGTATTATAAGGAAGTTACTTCCAAAACTACTGTTGGCCTAGTTCTGCTGGCGATAGTGTCTAAGGAAGTTTCATATTGAGCAAAAGTTTCATGATTACTTTATTATAGAATAATATAGTAAGTTATTTTCAAAAGTGGTTAGTAATACTGAGTGCCTCAGCTTCTCTGTGCCCACTCTGAGATGACTGTTTTCAGAATGTGCATAACACCCACTCTCTGAAAATGCTGGCCATGTGAGATGTCTCAAATTGGGCATTCCGAATGGAGGCACCCAAAATGGTCCATTTCTGTTGAAACATTGACGCTCCAGAATAGAATGTGCTTGGGTTTCATTTCCAAATGATTGGCAGGAGCCTCCTGGGTCACTGGATCTTGTCTCTTCTCATTTCAGACAATCATAACCTACAGTGGAATGGCTTGGAACATGAGAAGAATTTTCTTGTCAGGAGTAGTTTGTAACCTAACAGATGCTCTTGTCTCATCTTATTAAAAAAAAAAAAAAAGATCTGAGAGAACTGGATAATCGACAACATATACTTTTTTCCAGTTAGTTGCCGAATAAAATAGATGTTTCAATTCAAACTGTTAAACATCTCCCTTTCCTCTCCTAAATAAAACTTCAGAAGACTTCACTCAGGTAAAGCAAAATACCTGACCTGAACCAAAGCACAGTAGTTTGTTTTGCAGTTTTCTAAAAAGCCAAATAGAAAATTAGATGAAGCTTTAGGAACTGTTCACAAGTGACAGTCTGGTGGAACTGTGGGCACAGGCAGCTAATAGAATACTGCTGTGCCCTTCTTTCCATACAGATTCCGTAGTCCTGTCTCCCCCAACTTTATCGCTTTTCTTCTTTGATGAAATGCAGGAAACTCAGGTTCAACTTCCTTCTTTCCTTGAGAATTCTTGAACTCATATGCATGGTTTTGAACTCCCTTTCATCCATCTTCCAGGAGAACTGTTTAGAAACAAGGCTGTAGGATACTGAGGAATAGGTTTCTCTTTCTCTCGTTGATGTCAGTTCACTGTGTTAAAAATACCTAGTTTTCACTGGAGTGGTGGTACCTAGGTGAAGGTATCTAACATTGGTCTATAAAGTCATGCATGCTCAGTATGTAGCTCTGTGTATATCAAAGCATTCTGTGGAAATGGAATGGCTTCTTTAGGAGACAGGGAGGGAAATCTGCCTTGGGATGTACTACAGCCCAGTTTAAGCATTTCCTGAGAAACTTGAGGCTTTTTTAGGACTGGCTTCAGCAGTGAGTATCTTCTGACTGTTATATGGAATGAAATTCTGCAATTACTGCTCCATGTTTCGAATTTACTCCACCAATTGCCATTTCCCTGTATGGCCTTCTCCAATTGTTTTATGAGAAAAATTTTGAAGAGGTTAGGTCACTTTTTTTGTTCATTTGTTGTTTTTCTAGATGTATGATCTGACTTGAATTATTAACCATTTTGGATTGGACCAAAATGCTTTGTGTGGATGTGTGTCTGCGTTGGCACTTTTTGGTTGTTTTGAAGATAAGGTATTTGCTAGCAGCAGCGAAAAATGTTGACTGTATCCTGAAGATGAAACTAAATCAAGGAGTCCTGGAGCCTGCATTCCTCTGCTGTCAGCAGTAACTTGAAACCTGCTGGCAAAATGTGTATTTTATCTGCTGCTGGTGAATTTGAAGACAACTGCCTACTACTGCTACTATTACTATTGGCTTAAGTGACAGTTGTCTGTGTTACATTTGTTTTAAAAGTCTGAAATCTCTTGTCAAAATCTGTGAGCAATGGTATACCATTCCTCTTCTACATTGAATGATGGGAGAATCTGATGGAAAAATAGTGTGTAGAGTTGAAGTTAAAAGCAACCTAATATGTAGTGCAAAGGACAGAACTTGTAATGTCCTGCTTTGTTTCAGATTTAAACCTTGACTTTTTTTTAGTCAATATGATAAAAATACATGTATGTATATTTATGTTACTCCATGTTGCGTATGCTTAAACATTCATTTTAAGTACTGTTATGTTTGTAGGCTTAAAGCCTTCCTATAATTGAATGATATTCCAGAATATTTTATTTGAGATAGCAATTTAAATAATAGTTTACTTCCATGGCAGTCTATATATGAGAAGGAGTAAGAGGAAGTTATGAAAGATATTTTGAAAGTTTGCTAACTTGTGGATCTATACAGATAACTAAAATAAATAGTAAATACAAGTTCAGAGATATTAGAAGGAATTAAAAGCTTTAGAAGAATGAGTGGTATTTTAGACAAGTATTATTATAGGTAGCATTAAAACAGTGCTGATGTGGCTCCATCCTGTTTTTGCAATGTCTGTTCTAGCACTTTTGACTTTATGGTATGTAACTTTGCCCTGATTGGTTACAGTTTTAATCAGCAGTAAGCCACCTGAGCATGGTCAGTTTGATCTCTTAATAGAAACAAGAGGTAGGAACTCTTACTTGCCTTTTTATATATTTTTTGATGTATGTTGTAGAGAGACTTTTCAGAATAATATCCCTGTTTTCAGTATGAAAAGAGTTATAAAGTTAGGTGAGTTGAAGTTCATAATTATGAAGTGTAGATATTCAGCCAGCTAATTTTAACATCCTGGACATGGAGCTTTGCAAATGAAAATGATGGCCTTGAACTGAACTTTCTGTAAATAAAAGATGTAATATTGCAAAATGTATAATCTCAAGGTGATGAGGGTAAGGTCTTATGGAGAAATGCTTAGTGAACTCAACATATTTAGCCTAGATAACAAGGAGACTTAAATACAGTATGTAACTTCTATGGTATTTTGTGGCAGTAGCTAGAAGCATATGCAGAGAGCTTGGAATGCATTCTTTAGATATGAATTAGAAACAAGACTAGGATAAATTTTGATTAGATAACAGAAAGGCACTAATCCAGCAGTTCCAAAGCATTTAAGTTTGGCATTGAGCTAGGTTTTTGGCCTGCAGAATGAAAGGTTTAAGTACGCAAGAGAGTTAGCTGGCTTTGTAGCTGGAATTTGGCTGGAGGGTATTCGGTAGATAATCTGGTCATAGTCTGATGGGAGAGGGACAGGGCCTTGCATCTCTGTTTACGATGAACCTCCAGTCCTTTCCTAACAACCAAAATAAAAGTAGCAATGAGGTTTGGAGAGTGCATAATGCCATTTAATCTTTCGAAAGCACGATGTGATTGTTAAATTCTGATTCCTCTTAATTCACAGTGCCGTTAAACTAAAGGGTTGGTGGTATTTGGGAGACTGAGTTGTGGGATAGTGGATGGGAGAGGTAGGTACGTCTTTGCTAATTTCTCATTCCCTAGAAAGATCAGGTCAGCTGGGGTGTTCTGATTTCTCTGTGGTGGACTCTGTCCCAAGGAGACGCTAAAGGTGCTGGTACCTCTGCCTTGATGTGCGAGCTGTAAAACTTCACATTCCAGGACAGTCGCCAGCTAGAACCCAGCTTCTCATTCTATGTACCCAAGCTCTGCCCTGCACCTGCTCCTCACTAGGGAGGGCAAGAAGTGCCCTTAGCTCATCAGGGGAAGGGAGGGTGGGGTGGGAGCAGAGGGGCCATACACAGAGGTTTATTGCAGTGWGTCATGTGGGATTATGAGAGTTTTGTAAAGGCGAATAGCATAGCCTGAAATATAAGTTTTCCTTTCTATCATCTTTAGGAGTTGAAAAGATGAGTGGCTGGGAACAACAAAGGAGATTTTCTCTTAGCTCTCAGTGCCTTGGATTATGGATTGAACCACAGATATAAAGTGGATTCTGCTGTCTGTCAAAGAGTAGAAATAGGAGAGGGACAACAGTGACCTTTATTTAGTCTTCAGGATCCATCTCTATGTCCATGACTTCTTTAAAGGTGGGCTCTAAGCATGCATGAGTGATACACACTTAGGGTTTTCTCAGTATGTAAAATATGCACAGCTTTGTGTGCATGGGAGAATAGCAAAGGGACACTGATGAACATCATCTGAGATTTAAAACAGGCCAGTGGATGGGTGTAACTCTTGGGACCAGAAGAATGTAGGGCAGGATGTAGTTGCAGATAATGTCCCTCTTGCCTGAGCTGTCTTCCACCTCTTTGTTTATGCTTAATTTTAATGCACCTCTCCAGTGCATCGAGATCAGTTGCAACATTATTATTCTTTATCTAAAGCTTTTCTGAACTTTTAGGAAAAATGGCATTAATATAGCTCTCTTGCTGTTTAACAATGCCCTTTTCTTCTCCTAGAAAAAAAGATTTAGGCCACTGTCATTTCTTTATGTCACTGAGATGATTCATTTGGGCCATGGGAGGAGAATGACAGTTACTTGCTACGCAAACCTTTCCTGTGATTCATGAAGTACCATTTGTATCAGCCTTGAAGGAGGCACTTCATATGCTTCCTAGCAGGAAGGAAAAAGAGTATGATCATAGCTACCACATAGGATATGGAAACTGGGTGGGAGGGATGGGGAAGGGGAGAGGAAAAGGCTGATTATTCAGAAGAAAGTTGCAGGGATGCCAAGATTCTGTCTGCATTACCCATTCATCTGCTTAATGAAAAATGGATACATACCAAGCCTGTATGTAATTAAGGGAAACATCATGACTGTAATTGCCATGTTCACAAAATAGTATGGCTTATTATGTAACTTTTTTGTGTAAATATGTCTTAAAGCTTTTCCTTCTGTCTTCTGAATCCATCACTGTTTCATATGGTACAAAACTGTTATCCCTGAGTGATGCATTTCAGCAACAGTTTCAAGTTTTGCTCCTAAGCAAAGATGACCATGCTTTATGTTAGCTTTTGGCAGAGGCGGAGTGTTGTGCTCTAAGGTACTGATACACTTAGCAACTTACAAAGTGCCCCAGCCTGCCAGATAGGGAGGCATTTTCCCTTCTTCCCAGTGAAGTAGTTTAAAGAGTTATACTATAATTTTCTTTGTAAAATTAACAGCACAGGTTGGCTGCTTAATCTGCTTGTAAAGAGGAATGCTTTATTGAATGACTCCCTCTATCTCTGCATTATAGATTTGGGAGCTTTTTCACTGCTTCCAGCTTCAAGCTGCTTCCAGCTCCTTTCCCCGTACCTGCAACTTACGGGGTAGTAATAAATGGGAACAGAAGAAATGAAAATCTGTATTTCCCAATTCCTTAGTTTCATAAATGGGTTAGGGGCTTGTGGCTGCTTGTCCTCCCACAGCTGACTGTATTTGATGTGGTACCTGCRCCTATGTAAGGAGCTAGAGCTGTGGCTGTTTAGCCCTGGGAATATCTATGAAGAGTCCTTATCTAGCTAACTGCATGCACAGCAAAGTTAGAATGGCAAAGCACTGGTGTAATTGGAGATGAAAGGAGTGAAATTAGGAACAATGCAGAAGAGAATAAAAATAGATATGAATTACTAATCACATGTCCTATATTGATTGATTTTTCACTGGCAATTAAAATTTTACTGTTTGATTTATCAATATTGTTCAGTCTTTCATTAATTCCTGTGTTATAAAATTTTGGCTCTATTTTGATTTGGCAATAGCTATGTTTATTGGGGGAAAAGGGGTCTAATTATAGCTTTGAACTGTACTGTAGTGAGAGGGCATTTAAGTTTCTTCTGAATATTTCTGAGGCAGTGTGATGAGTCATGAAATATAMCTTTTGCAGAAAATACCCTGATTGCCTAATGACTAGATGTTAGTAGATGAAATTACACACACACACTSTCGTTCACATGAAACCAGGGAAGTGTCTTTCTGAGTAAGCTGTTTGTTCAAGTTACTCAAGAACTGTCAAGGTTTATGGTTGCAAAATAGGTAAGAAGTAAATGTTTGAGGAGTTTGAAAACACCTGCTGTTCCTTACAAATGCTGAAATACAGTTAATATATTTTCATTCACAGTATAACAAATTCATAGCATTAATATTTATTTTCATACCTGTAAAGTAAAAATGCTGCCTAAAGCTAATACAGTTGATCATCCATGTACAAAATACTTTGTTTTGCAGATGATGTAGAAGAGGTTAACAATATGGAAAATGTGATGTTAGAATATGCTGCAATGGACAGAGAACTTAATCATTACATGAGAGCAATTGAAGAAACGGTCAGTCAGGTAAACTGTCACTTCTATTAAAGTTACCCAATATGTATGCTTATTTAAATATTATATTTTAATTGTTAAATACAAAATGTTACATTAAAATAATATATTGTTGGAAAAACTAGATTTTTTTTTTAAAGGTAAAATACTGAGGTTGCCCATACAGCTATTATTTTGCTTCCTAGTGTGCATACATTGTGATACAGTTTCTAATTACAAGTTCAGTATTATTTTCCGCAAAATTCCTGTTAGCAGTCGGAATATAGATGAATAGTGCTTTGGGAATGAATGAGGACTGTGTAGTTAAAACACCAGTCTCAGATGATACTTGCTTCATGTGTTGAGGAAGATGGATGCGGCATAATGAATGAGGCAGCTGAATTCAGGAATAAATGAGTGGTTGCAGTAGCAGCAGAACTGATGAAACCTGGTTTCCAGTGTCTTTCTGCCACATGAATTTGCTGATGCTTCGTAAGGGATGAGCTTGTTAATTGTTCATTTGATTAACCATGGTCTCCTTTGATACCTGACCACTCATTTGTGCAAGATTTGTTGCATCTCAGTATTCGGAGGGGGTTTCTGGTTTGGTGTTGGACGTGATTGCGGTTGCTGGAGCGATTAGGATGACACAGGGCACGCACACACACAAGTTGTATAAGATCCTTTTCATTAGCAAACCAGGCTCAGGAGAGGATGCCACGGGTTAGGTAGCCGAATACGAGTTTTCAGGGAGATTCTTCTCTTCCTGTCTCTTTCAAACAGAAGGCTGATATCAGACAAAATCCCTTGATTTACGCGTTTGTGCTCAGYGAACGTAAGAGCAGAGATTGGCGGTGGAGCAATGACAGCACCCGCGGAGCAGCGGCCCGGCTCGGCCCGGCCCGGCGCGGCGCGGCGCGGCCGGCGCTGCCCGCCAGGGGGAGCCGGGCTCGCGTCTTCTCCGGACCGCGGGAGCCCGCGGCGCCCTTGCAGGGTCTGCCGYGGTTACACATTTTCATGGCATCTGCCTCTCCCGCCCGTCCTCTTCCCGCTAACGTGTCCCCTCTTTTCCTGCTCTTTCCACCCTGCAACTTTTCTTTACGATTATCGTCCTGTCTGCGCCCTTTGATTCTCTGTCCCTGCCTCTCTGACTCTGTATGTAGACTCAGCTCTACAACCTTGTTGTCATCCCGATTGCACTACATTCCTTTTATTTTTTGCCCCCATTGTATCAGGCTGTCTCCAACTCATTCTCTTAACGCAGCTCCTTATTCGTTCTGCTTCCTGATCATCACTGCCTGACTATCAGCAAATGAAGTATTGAAAGCACAGGCTCCACGGCAGATGCAGATGTTGAAAGGCACAATTTAAGTGCAGTCTACTTGGTCTTTTCAATTTTTGGCCTGCATCATACTTGGAGAAGTTAACTTTCTAAAGAAGTATTTTAGTATCTGCATATAGAGTTTTTAGATATCAATTTTGTGTGGATTTTTCTAGAGAAAGCAAAGGTACATCCCTGATTGTCCTTCAAGATATAAAATCTGTGTTCCAGAGCATTGCAGGAGAGCAAAACAATGCCTTTTTTTTCTCTAATTTTAATCTAAAAAATGGTTACATTTTATTTTGTAAACTGTTTTCCCGTTAATATCTTTTAAGTATCATCCTGAATCAGATAGGTAACCTGAAAAATTTTCATCCAAATAGATAAATATTRTATGTTTAGAAGGAGCTGAAAACTGTGTCTGCATTGGCAAATACTGGCCAGCATTAAATATGTTCTCAATACAGTCTCTAAATACACATTTCAATTCACGTGTCACCATAATTGCAGAGCTCCTAGCTTATATTTGTCACAGCAGTAAGTTGTTTTTCTTTTTACTTAGAGTATTCATTATTTTTAAAGCCTTAGTAGTAAAATCTAATTTAGGAATCACGTTATCAGAGATTAATGATGTATATCAGGGCTTCAGTGAAATATGGGTGGTATATGTATTTTTGAAAGCTGTTAACTAGTCAGTGTGTTATTGTTGTAACTTTGTATAAAAGGAATTTCAAGACATTTTCAACAATATGACTTTTCTCACTAATGCGTCAACAAAACACATCAGTTTATGCGTAACTTAAGTGTATAAAGAGTAAGCCTTCATCACCAATGCATTCAAATCTTGTTTACTTCAGATGCATTTACTCATGCTCTTTAAGTTAAGCACAGGCTTAACTGCTTGGCTGAAATGGAGGTATTTTTGTTTGGCTTCTGTAGGGCAATGATACATTCATGATTTTTAGGACTAGTTTCAGCAGTATCTGTCTTGTGTGCAGAAAGTAAGTCCTGGAAGATTTTTGTTTGTTTTCTATTYTTAATTTATCTCATTTATGTTGTGTTTTACCCTTCCTTGTCTGGGTAAAACAAGCTCCTTCCCTGTTTTTTTTTTTTATTTTCAGAGACTTTAAGAATGAAGCTCAAAGACATACAATAATTTAAGAGACTAGATGTATTTTAAAGTCAATAATGGCTAATCAGCCACTCTTCTCTTATCCCTTCATCCTACCTCACTCTAGGGAATTTTCTGTACTTTCCACTGCCAGCACCCAACAAGTCTTTTCAAATAAGAGGAAGAAATGCATACAAGGTTCTACAGCAGAACGAAGATACAAAACTGTTCACTAAGAATAAAAGCTAATACTTTGTTTGAGGAGATAGCTGCACTTAYTGCCTCTAGAACTGCACCATATGTTTCCATTTACCTGTCAGAGACCAACTTAAAATCTGCTTCAGGAACAGAGATATTATTACTGAATTGAGGACTGCTGCACRTGGAGGCAGCTGTAGAAAGGCTGGTGTTTAAAATAGCCTCCATTAGCCAGCTCCTTTGATCCAGCCCTTGTACCTGAGGGCTTTCTCTGGGAAGTTGCAGCAGTTCATTCATTTTCACAAGCTGACTGTTTTGATATACGATATTAATAATTTTTGTTTCAAGCTGAAGAATGCATTTTTTTGATTATTTGTGAGCTATCATTTTTTTCTGATCTTTTAAGTTTCTTCTTACAGCAGGGAATCTGAAAGTAGGTTGTATTCTGTGTTTCACCTTCTTATCACCTACTTGTAGTGAGTGTTCAACTGTAAGTTAACAAGATAAGGATAGCTTGTCCTCTCTGCAGACAATGTCAGTTAGAACTCTTGATTTATTATTTTGTTATGTATACATTTAAGTGACATTGACAAAATGTTGATACTGTGCAACTGAAGTATGTGATATAAATAACAGGGAACTAGCGTGAAGTATAGTTGCATGCTTTTGAAAATTTTTTGTTGATTTAGGCTGCAGTTGGTGGAATGCAGAAGATGAAATGTATCAGCATCCTCTTCTAGTTGAATCATCAGCCTGTTGAGTAAGAAATGAGCAATTGAATCACAGTGTTTCCAACAATAGGCTGTGGGAAATCCTTTGTCTGTGGAAACTCCCTGTGCCACTGGATTTTCTTGTACCTGTGTAATGACTGGACTCCTACTGCTGCTGCTTTTTGCATTTGTAACGGGCATTTTCTAAACATATTAGCCAATATTTGAGCCCTCTCCATGCGAAGTCCAGATGGCACTCTTGTTTTTAGTGTACCACCACCAACAACAAAAAAGAAAAAGAATGCTGGATCATCTCTTACTGACTTCTTTAAACTCTTGAAGTGAACCCAAGTTATTGGGACTCACCAGGCTGACCTGGCCTGCTCAAGTGTCCCTTGCTCTGGGAGAGCTCTCAGCTGGTAGAGGGCCAACATACTCTGCCTGCTCACTCTCTCCCACTCTGCTTTCTAGATTAGAAGAGTGTTGGCAATAGACTCTGATTGCTATCTCTGCTTTTCAAGCATTTGGCTTGTTTCAGGCTATAAAAGCTGGGGCAAGCTTTTTTTGTGAAGTCCTCAGATATTTGTAAATAAAATAAATCTCAAGGTATTGTAGATCTATCTAAAGGACAAGTCATAACCAGCTCTCTCATGCTGCATTATTCCTGCCTCTCCTTTGTTCTGCAGCACCTCAAGTCTAATTGTCTTCACTGAATTTGGCAGGGAAGAGAGTCTAGGCTTTTCTTTGCTGATGAGAGGAGAGTGTTGAGTTTGGTAGTGACTTTGGTGATAAAGGTTGCTTAGTACTTTCTGTTTTAAGTTATCACTTTCCTAAAGTTGCCGATTTATTTTGCTTGTATTTTGTCTACCTTCTGCTAAGCCTGAGTGCTGAGAGGGAAGATGAGGACTAAACCTGAGAGAGGAGAAGGAAAAGCGTAGGAGATGTGCTTAAGAAGCATTTGTGAGAATAATTTTAAGGAAGGATGTGTGAGCAGAGACAGATGGAAAGGGAAAAGTCAGGGCCTGGAAGGTCATGAAGTTGTATRGACACACATAGGGAAGAGACTAGCTGATAAAGTGCTAGGAAGGAGGTGGTGGTGTGCTGGAATGAAAAGATGAGACTATTACGARTTACCTTGACACTTGGGTGTTATCCCTGCTTCTGCTACAGCTTTCCAATGCCATTTGAGGCGAGTCATTTATATCAAAATGTCAGAGGCTTCTGATGTCGTCTTTCTTTTCTGATATCCTACATGGAAACTGACTTGAGCACTTAGGCTTGCAGCTCAGGAGTCAAATCAAGGGTAATTATAGTTTGAACATGTGAAGTATAATAAAACTGCTCTTTTTTATCTGTAAAAGTATATACAGTTAATGTAGTTGTGCATCTTGCATAGGAATTGAGAAGTCTGAAAAGGATCATTTATGCATGTGTGACTTAACAGTTTGCAAGTGCTCAGTTTTCTCTGTCATAGCAAAAATGAGTAATGCACCTTATACAAGAGTAGTTTTGTTTCTACAAAAGATACAGAAACTAGTCTTATATGCTTCTATTGATAGAAGTTCCCTTTTAGACTGCTAAGTTCATTGGCCAGAGTGTGGGAGGAGATGTTTTCTTGCTTTGTCAATAATTTAGAGCAGGTTACTGGGATCTGCTATCTTCACAGCCAAGTGTATAGATTTTAATCCTATAGAGCAATAATTCCTTTCAGTATAGAGCAGGTGCCTTTATTGTGTGGAGGAAAGTCATACTCATTGCAAGTGTGCAGCTTACAAGTGTTATAAGCAGCATACGCAGAGAAGGAATGAATCCTATCTACAGCTCTGCTTTATAGTAAATTCCATGAAGGCTATTTTTGACTTGAAAACTATTTAGAAGAATTCTAAATTTAGAAGAATTCTAATTTCTGCACTTAAAAATTGGACAAGTGTTCCAGTGACTTGAGCAGCCTTTCTTGGTCTCAGAAAAACAGAAGGGACTCAAGGGATATTATCTTTATTACCTGCACTCTACCAGAATAGCTGTGTTGGCAAAGCAGCCTGTTGGAGAAGGTTCTGCCAGTATAGCYATGTCACCTTTTTGGATAAAGTAATCTAATCCCACAAAACACTTTCTATAGTGGAAGCTCCACCTGCAGTGGATTTTGAAGGAATAGCAAGATCAATCAGGGAATGTGGTTCCACTCTGCCCCCGTACTCCTTGGTGGCACAGTTATAGCAGCAGAGCTTAGTATGATGATCAAGTTCTGTTTGTGTGGCAGGCACTGACAGTATCATCAATGACCCTTGCTGTGTGGTAGGACATCCCTGTGCCTAAAAATGAAATTGTTAGTTAGTCTTTCGTATCAAAAGACTAGGAACCCTGTGRCATTCATGTGACGTGGTTGATTCGTAACTCCCTGTCAGTGCACACTGATTGGCATTGCGATACCCATGATAGTGCTGTCAGTGAAACCATTGTTGACATGGAACTTCCTAGAGCATTGTTGGACTTGAGTCTCTACTCAAGAAATAGCCTTTTCGGACTCGTTCTTAATGAACACTTTGCTCCTCTTTTTCTTCTTTCTGGCATTGCCATGACATCATGTTTTAGGTCAAAATCCATCAGTRATATCCATATCTGCATCTGTGACCTTTACTGTTCCGGTAGAGTATCATCTTTGATACGTACAGTGCATCAGTGTTTCTTGATTCTGAAATTTTGTATGCTAGTCAAGAAAATGTCAAGACCTTATCATCAAAAAAAAAAAGTCTTCTGCTACATAGAAACTGCTCAGGAAGATGCCTTTGAACTCTGCAGCCATGAAAATGGATTTAATGAAGTGGATGAATCTTTGCTTGGGCTGGTAGGAAAAAAAAGGGCTCTTAATGGTATTTCACCACATTTATTCTGACACTGTATCTGTAGAATCTAATGAATCTATCTTGAAGTTCACTTACAGTATACTAAATTCCACCATCAGGAGCAACAGTGCATTCCCCCAGTGAAAGGCACTGCACCTGCGCGTTTGTCTTCTCTCCCATCACACAGTAAATAGATTTCTGGAGACTTTACATCAGCTTCAAGGTTTCCGCTGATGATGGGTATCTCCATGGCCACTATTTTGGTTCCTTGAATGCTAACTGGAATTGCTGTTTACTGCTTGTTTACTTGCTGTCTAGCAGTGAAGCCACTTCACAGACTGTTAGGTCATCTTACAGAATAAGCAAAGTATGGACACTTTGGTTGAATCCTTATCGTGACTCAGGTGGGATACTAGTGGAAAATAATACAACTCTGTAATTAAACCTCTACATAGACATAATGCCATAGGACTGAATAAAGTTTTTGCAGGCAGACTTAATTCTGGCATTTTGTAACTTCAGAGTTCTTTAATATTTTTCAATTTCTTTAATGCAATTCTTTTGAGATAATTTAGAATCAGTAGTGCTATGCTTGTTCTGTCCTACTGCAGTCCCCAAACAGTAATTCAAACAAAATTGCACTACTATAGACATATACTCCATTCTGTGTAAGAACTGAGACAACAAGGCATTTCAACACATTTATAATATTTACTTTCTAATATTTACTTTACTTTCTGTATGTGTCTCTGAATTTGTCGGACTAAGCATTTGATGGAAGCCGRTTTTATATTTTCTCAGAATTAATAYGCTATGTATGTAGTTCACTACTGTAATATGTTACAGTTGACACTGGATGAGCTGCATTAAAAATACTTCTATAGTAAGCTGTATATAAAATATAGGAATAGTGTTCTTTGACTTATGTAGTCATATAGCACATCCTCAATAATATCTCTAAGTGCCTTATAGCAGGCATAAAAATATATCCTGGTTTTTGGAAGCTAAGCCCTGGAAACCCTTGTACACAAACATAGGTTTGTTTGACTTCAGTGGGATTACTTACGTTTGTTGAGCTAAGCACTTTCCTACATATTTGCAGGGTCAACACCATAGTTACTGAAATGGTCTTTGGCTTGTGTGGATAGGGGTGGAGCAGCAGGGGCCAGAGCTGGTTAGCAGAGTGAGAATTTGGGTCAAAAGAAATGCTCTGGACCTTGGTCCATCACATGGAACTGGGACCTCCATAGAGCAAGGTGGTAGCAGGGGTAGTGTTTAGGACAAACCTGCAAAAAAAAAAAAAAAATCCATCTTAATTTGAAAACTGTATTTGTTAAGTTGGGTAGGAGTGCTGTCGAATAGATAGCAAACTAACCTGGGATTGAGGACTGGATACTATTTTCAGGTCTACCAGCAACCTGTTTGGTTGACCTTGACAAATTGTTCCACTCTATGCCTTGGGCAATGGCCCCATGTTCATTAATTCTACTTTTGTGCAGTACCAAACAGCCTAGTAGCACGTTCTCATCAGATCAGCCAGATCACATGTTTGTGCTGGCTGTATGCYGGCTGCGGAAGGACAGACACTACCTGATGGAGCATAACTGAGCAAAATGAGRCTGGGCAAAGTGAGCTACACTGTATCAGTGCGTCATGCAGCTGCGGCTTCTTTGGTCTTGGTACTACTGAATTTACTATCTTGTTCAACCACGATCTCAGTTTCCACATCTGTGAAATGAGGACAGTGTCCCATAACTCTATCTGTAAAGAGATAAAGAGATTTTTTTTTTCTACTTCATGATTTCAAAGCAATTTGAGAGTTCAGCTTTGCTATGCTTTTATTTTAATACCAAGGATTGTAACTGACAGTCTGAACTGTTTGTGTAATTCCAGAAGATCACAACAGAACACAACTGAGAGTTCCTCTGGTTTGAAGCCTTGCTTTTCTAGGCAATGTCTGCATTTCGGAGTCAGCATGAGTTAACTCTTTCTGGCTTATCTTAACCTACAGGAAAGAGAAAAAATCACAAAATGTTTTGTTAGTAGATGTTGAGGTGGCCAGTCTGCAAATTGAAAGGCTTTTTCATCTCAGATCATGTTTTTTTGTTTTATTATTTTTTTTTTGTTTGGATTTTCTTTGGCTAATAAAACATATTACCAGAAACACAGGAGTTGTAGTAGTGAAAACAGTCAGTTGATCAGTAGCGAAAATAGTCTTTCAGATTAACCATTGCAGCTAGGAAGCTCCTGCTGGCAGTCCAAGGACTTCAGTGGTGGGGCTGAYGAACCCTAAAAGCTGGATGATTCTGAGCAGCAGGGGTTTTGACTTGAAATTAATTTCTGCTGTTAATTGAACACGCCCTAGTTGATCAGTGTCTTTGGGGAGACTATTTTGGAATTGGTTCCATAAAATGTCTCTCTCCAAATGTTCAGTATTGTTTTAATTAGGAAAATTATTTCCAGAGATTATGTGTGTTTGTTGGTTGTTTCAGTATTCTTCCACAAAAGATTAAATGTTAGTCCACTGATTTTAAAACATTTGCTCTTTTCCTCATTATGTTTTATATTGACCTTATCAATAAGAACATTCAGCTCCTCAAACTTTCCCTCTTTCCAAAATTCTTTACAATGAATTACAGATAAAATGTTTCTTATATCATTAATAAGATCATACTGTTTGTGGCTGCTACTACTATGAATTTGTTCTTTATGAAAGAATTTCAGTTAAGAAGGAGTTAATAGAAGTTACTACTCTCATTCCTAGCTTCCACATAAATTATATTATTTTGGATTTTTTCTTGGTGAGCTATACAGTAGCAGGCTTAATCACAAGTGTACATGTAACGCTGTAATTTAGAATGTTCCATATTCATGCAACTTTATATTATAAACTTCCCTGAATGTTTTAAGKTTTTTTAGAACTGTCAATTTAAGGCCTTTGTTAAAACGGGAATAGCTAAAGGTTTATAGAGCATTTTTATTTTATTTTTTACTGTTGAGAGTTTAAGAACAGCTTTTTGACATTTCTTTTGATTTCAAAAGTTATGTAATGGATTTCTTGTGATTTTTAGCACTTGCACTAAACCTTTCACAGGCAGGTTTAGCTCAGTTGGTTAGAGCGTGGTGCTGCTATTGCCAAGGTCATGGGTTCAGTCCCCATACAGGGCTATGTTGAGGGTTGGACTAGATGATCTCCAGCGGTCCCTTCCAACTACCATTCTGTGATGATTTTCTGCAGCTGTTCAATTGTCTGTCTTCCTCCCCTTTCGCATTGCTCCTACGCATAGGATATTGTGCTTTGATTAAAGTAAACAAATAAATACAGCATAAGACTTCGTTTTTTTAATGTTAAAAATTATTTATACTTAAAAGTATGTGTGCATTTAATTATCTTTCCAACTTCAGTTAAATATTTTTTAAAAAATCTAAATCCTTCCRGAAATCAATACCAGATGTCACAGTATCGCCTAAATATGGTCCCATTGTTGATAACCTACAGTGAGCTGCAAACACAGTGCTTGATAATAAGGGTTGGCGAGTTGAACTAATTTCTGCGCTCTGATCTTACTTAACTGAGCTAAGTGCATAGGCTGAGTAAGCTGATTTAACCGGCTGAAGTTTTTTTTTTTTTTTATCCTTATACTTGTGTCTTAACACTGACAGTGGATGAAAAATATTTTAAAATATTTAAGAAAATAAGTGTGTACATTAAATATACCAAGAATTTCSTTGTAAAGTGTTAACTTCACACCCACGCGTACGTGCACACACACTATGCCTGATAAATTCTGCAAAAGCAGATAAATGTTAACAGTTGCTACTGTTAACTCTCTGCCTTTTTTCTTTTTCATATATTCGTGCCTTATTGTATCCCCTCAGCATGTTTATGAATGTTTCACTATGTTTCATCAACCACGTTTTTTTTTCATCCTCTGCATAAAGCAGTTACTTTGCATTTTTTCCCCCCAGCAGTCTGTTGTGTGGGGAGGGGATAGTGCAGTAAGGGATTGTATGGGAAGGAGAGTTTACAAGGTTTGATGAAAAGGTGGCAACTCAGGTAGGGCAGACTTGCGGGATGTGGTTTTGTGGTGTGTARTAACTGTTGTAATGATAAAGTGTGGGCTGTGGATGAAATGGCTTTCCTTGGATATTTTTATGCCTAGTTGGAGGTGATCAAAGGATATAGGTGAAGGTTGGACTACTCTAGGAATAGTCTGGCCCAGTTCAGTAAAACAGTCTATTGAAATAGGACATTTCTTGACTTGGCTATTAACAACTCCCCTGTCCCCTGAAAACCCYCTCGCACCTCTTCCCACCCCTGCTAAATTCCACTTACAGCTACAGCCCTTATCATTACCTCTTCTCTCAAGAGATAGGTTGATTATGCTCAGTTTGGGCAGCTCCTCTTCCCACTTCTCCTGGTACAGCCTGCTTAGGATTTAGAATCCCTTTTGCTCTATTACTTTCACCAAAATCAGAGTTGGCTATGTTTGGTGGCATGCACTGAAGAGAAGAAATACAGAAGCAGAAGTATTCCTGGGATGTTTTGGATATTCTTTTTTTCTTTCCCGCAGCAGTGCATTAAATCTCTTAGCAGAGAAAATCTGACAGAACAGTAGAGATCCTATTCAATAGGGTCTTCTGAGAATCTGGCCTATCAGTCAGATTAGCACAGACCTATCCCAGTCAGTTATAACTATGTATGTCTCTGCATACATAGGTATGCTCAGGTATCTTCTCTAATCTACCAGTTAGGTTTGCGTGTTCCTAGCTTCTTTTATCAGTTAGCCTCAAAAACATGCAGGCAGTCATATCCCATCAACCAGGTTTGCATACACAGCACAGAAAACTATAGCTGTTACATATATAACAACTCAAAATGGATTTGCACTCAGCCAAAGAACCCCAAAATTCAAAAATCAAAATAATTCACCATTATATTAATTCTTTTCAGTGCTTACTTGTCTGTTAAAATTTGAATAGGACAGTGTTTTATGGTAGTTAGGACTGCTAAGGAGAAAATTGAGCTAAAGCAAAAAGCACTTAGAGTATCACAGGTGTAGCTTTACTTCTATTCAAAGAGAAACAGTCAATAAATTCAAAAAAGAGTTGACTATAATTGTAAATACAGTCATGGATGGAACAGAAGTACTTAGTTACAATATATTGCATAAAAAAGGGGCATTTTATGAAATCATCCAGTAACAGGCTTTAAACAAACAAGGAAGCAACTTTTTACACAGTGATAAATTAAATTGTGGAGTTATTTGGTACAGGATGTGGCACAGGACCAGAAGCATTAATGAGTTCATAAAGTTATTAGACAAATTCACAGAAGAAGAGCTCTCTGATGACTAGTAGACACAAAGATGCAAATATAATCACTGTCTCAGGAAATCCCTAAACTGCAAGTTGCTAAAAGCAGGGAGAGTACATGATGGGGGACAGAGGAAGACCTTTTTATTTGGCCCTCTTGTCATGCTTGTACTCTAGTTGTTTGCTTCTGCCACTACTAAAAGACAAGAGAATATGAGTCTTTAGTCAGATGCAGTATTCACATCTTAATGCTGTTATGACTTGGAAACAAATTACGCCAAAAATTTAGAACTTGCAAGCACTACTCCATCCTGAAATTTATRTTGACTGGCTAGTTAGCTTTAGAGGAAATAGTTTTTATGCAAACCTTTTTTGGAACATAGTTCTACCTAAAAGCCACCTTTCACCTCCACAATATTAATATATGGAAGGTGTTCAAGGTATCTAATAATTTATCTCTATCTTCTTAGTCTTATATTTGATGATTTAAAAATAAGTAAATGAACGTCTCCTGCTCTGGGCATTATTACATAATTGAAAAATTCTTAATCTTAAAGCTAACTTAGAATCTGCATCATATAAAACCACACATACCATTTAATCATGCCAGCAGATAAAATCCTCCTTGAAGCTGATGGAGTTACACCCACTTGGACCAGAGGAGAGAAGAGTCTTGAGCTAGGTCCTTGTCTTACTGCCAATTTTCTGCTTCAGTGCCTGATAAAAAGAAGAGAAGCTATATAACATGTTCTAAGTAACAAATCTTGCTTGTAACACTGAAGAGAGGAAGCTGTGGATGGGTGTCTTCTGAGACCCCCCTCTTGTAAATTTGATGAAATTCATACTGAAGCACCTGCTCTGAACCACACCAAATGGGATGAAATGTTTTCTGGGATATTTAGGTACCTTTCAGTATAGGTATCCCACTGATTTCAATAGATTAAAATCTGAAAGTTTTAACACCAGTTCCTGAAATGCCTGAATCAGTGAACATTAAAATGTCTTTTATATCCCTATTGCCAGTGTTATAAACTAGAAAGGTGGTCCAAGCAGGATCATATGATCAACTGAGTTCTGAGTATGGGCTACTTATTACAGGAAATAATGAATAAGAGAAAAGAAAGAATACATTGTTTTTAAAAAAGAAAAAAAAACTGTAAGTTGATAGCACTATCAGGAAAAAAAAACACATGATCTTCTGCATATGTTTCCACCTGCTCAGAAAAGTTTGGCTCCATCACTTTTGTAACTCTCCTTCAAGTAGTTTTTGCCTCTCGTAGCCTCCTCTCTATGAAAGCCCAGCTCCTTCAACCTCTCCCATAGGTTGTGTACATGTCCCCCATTTTAGCWGTCCTTTGTCAGTCCTTTGTTCTTCAGAAACTAGAGAGATCTGGTTTCTCCATGTTCCTCTTGAACTGGGGAGCCTGGAACTGCATGCAGTATTCCATCTGTGGGCTTCGTGAGGGAGATGGTAACCTCCCCTGTCGTGCTGGCCACATTGCTCGTAATATGACCCAGTATCCAATTTTCCTTGTTTGCAATGAGAATGTTGGCTCACATACGGCTTAGCATTCACCATAACTTCCATGTCCTGTTCAGCAGAGCTGCTGCAAAGCCAGTCAGATGCCAGCATGCACAGATGCATGGGGCTGTTCTGCTCCCAGAATAGGTGCAGAACTTTTCACTTCGTTAAGCTTTATAACATTTCTGTTGGTCTAATCCTGAAGCTTCTCATGATACATCTTAATTAAACCTCTATTGCTTAAGTCTGTGAAAAATGTTCCTAGTTTTGTATTGTCTGAAAAACTTCTGGGAGTACATTGGGTTTCATTGTCTGAGTTTTTGGTGAGGATACTGAACATCTGTAGTCCTACTATTTACTTGGCTTGCTAGGGTACTTGGCTTATTACTGGCAAGGAAGTGGATGTCAAACTAATATTTACTATGAGTATTACCCTCTGAGCCCAGCTGTCCTGCCAGTTTTCAGTCTCCCTAGCATCCTGTGTAGCAGGTCATTTCATCACATAAGGCAATCTGATTGATCAAGCATGATCTGACCTTGGTAAATCCATGTTGGTTGTTGCTAATTACCTTTTCGTTCTTTGCATATTTGGAAGTAGATTCCAAAAGGATGTGGTACATAATCTTTACAGGAGCTGAGGTGAGGCTAGCTGGTCTGTAGTTCCCTAAATCCTTTTCTATGTCTTTTCTTTTAAGACAGGCATAACACTAACTTTTTTCCAGTTGTCAGAGACCTCCCCTGATGGCCATGGGTTTTTTGTAGATGATAGGCTGCAGTCTTCAGTCACATCAGTGAACTTGCTCAGCTCCCTCAGAAGAGCCCAATCTGMTCACATTGATTTGAATGAATATATCCAGCAATGCTGATTAGTCCCTAACTTGTTACCTCTAATTTGTTGCTTCTCAAACCATCCTGGAACAACAGAGATGTGAGAGCAGTTTGCCTGTGAAGATTGAAGCAAAGATGTATTTAGTACTTCAGCCTTTTCCATCTCTACTATCGCCAGGTTGTCTTCCCCACTCAGCAATAGCTGTGAGTTTACTCTGAACTAACCAAATTCCTTCTTGTTGCTCTTTATATCCCTCACTTGTTTTAACTTTGAATGTACTTTAGCTGTCCCAATTTTGTCCCTAAGTACCGAAGCAATGCTTTTGTACTTGTTTGCCTGTTCTTTCCTGTATGCTGTCTTTTTGCATTTCAGTTCATTAAGAAGCTTCTTGCTTTTTTCAAGTGGGCCTTCTGCTGAAATTTCCAGCCTTCCTGTACAACCCGATTATTTCGGTTTGCTTTAGAAACTGAACAGCTATCATCAGTACTGCATGTGACAACCTCCCAGAGGATTCTACTGAGCAGTTCCCTGAATAACCTGAAGTCTGCTCATCTGAAATCCTGAGTGGTAATTCTTCTGCTTACCTTCCCTGGATCCTAAATACAATCTGCTTGTGTTCACCACTCCCAGGCTGCTATCTGTGACCACATCAGCTGCCTGTTCTTGTGAGCAGAGGTCAAGTAGAGTATTACTCCTGATTGGTCTCTCTGGTATTTGCATTAGGAAGTTTTCCAGTGCCACCTAGAAACATCCTGGATTGCTTGCACAATGTCATGCTGCCCACATGGTTGAAATCCCCAGTGAGGACCAAGGGCACTAATTGGGTTGCTTTTACTAGTTGTTTGTAGGCAGCCTTGTCTACTTCAGCTTCTTGGTCAGATGGTCTGTACCAGGCCCCCACTGCAGCATGACCAGTGTTGCTTTTCCTCTGCTTTTGACCAGAAGGTTCATTAAAGACCTGTCTATGGTTTCACTGTAGAACTCTGCATAGTCAAGGAGATACCTTGTAAGAAAGGACAACTCTTCTTTCTCTTCCATGTTTATTCTTCTTACACATCCATGACAGTGTTCCAGTTGTGCATGCTATACCATTTAATCTTTGTGATCCTGATCACTTCATAGCCCTCTGACTGTGCATGGACTTCCAGTTCTTCTTGTTACCCAAGTTCCATGCATTAGTATCCAGTCACTTTGAGGTAAGCCTCTGAATGCCCTCCCTTCCAAGTGGAAATGTGTAAGTCTCCCTTGTAGCCTTTTCTCACATGTACCTTCTCCTCCATATGTACCCTTTCCTTACCTCTTGGGCTGAGGTACCCGTTTCTTGGTGAACCCRGTTTAAAGCCATCCTCACTGGGCTAGCAAATCTATTTGCAGAGATGTTCTTCCCTTTGCCAGGTGGATTCCGTATCTTCTTAGCAGTCCTTCTTCATCAAACGAGGCATCATTAATCAAAGGAACCAAAGCCTTGATAATGACACCAGCTACCCAGCCTCTGCCTTGACCAGAAGGATTGAAGAGCACTGCTTGGGTTCTTGTCCCCATCATGCTTGTTCAGAGCTCTATAGTCCTCTCTGATCTATGCAAGGTTTCCCCTGGTTGTGTTGCTTGTGTCCCACATGGATTAGCAGCAAGGAATAGAATTTGGAAGGTTGGATGAATCTTGGCAATCTCTCTGGGACATCAGARATCCAGGTTCTGGGCAAACAGCAGGATAGGGATAATAGGGATGGATTCTTCTGTCTCACACCAGAGAGCATCACTAGCCACTAACACTATCAGCAGTAGTAATCCAGAGACTTGAGAATTTTTCCCCCAAAGAGCTCTTCTGTTCCTGAAACTGCTGGACTGCTGAGGGAAGAAACRGAGTTTTATTCTTGTTACCTGAAGTCAGAGGCTTCTAGCTTCTGCTGTTCTGCAAGTTTTTATCCTCTTTGTGCTCCTCAGTTGCTTTGGTCTTACATTTCTTCTCACTCTGATGGGGCTTAAGTTTTTGCCTCTGAGAAATCTTTTCAAAAATCCTATTATCTTCTATGCATCACCCCTGGTGCAGTGAAGCCTGCTCACCTCTCTTGGCTCTTCACCTAGCACAGCAGTGACTTAACCTGAATGCACCTCCCTGATAGAAGCCATGGCTCCCAGCTGCAGGGAGAAACATCAGGCATTCTGAGCAGTCTGAGCCCTAGGTGGCAGGATCTGCCCTCAGCACCACCATGGAGGTGGAGGTTGCCAAAGTACCACAAATGGTTGCATCAGTGTCCTGTGTTGTCTTATCACCATTTGGGAGCAGCATCTATGGGATTCCTTTATGCTCCCTGCAGTTTGACTGCCATTTTAACTGCCTTGCCCCTGTCCTTTGCAAGGCTTTTGGTTGCTGGTGTTCCCTGGTGTAGCAGATAATTACGAAGCTGATATACGTTAACTCTGCTCATAGTGAGATTTCCCACCTAGCAGAGAACCTTTCACGCTGCAATATAGTTAGTTCCTTGTACTGGTTCATTTGCCTTTTGGTCACTGGTACCACCACACGTTGTTTCTACTTGCATAGCTGTCTGAAGCAAGGATTGAAAATCAGATATGAATTAGCTGTGCTGTTTTAGGACTAACAGTCCTAGTTTAGGGGTATACAAGTTAAGGTTAATTATGTGGGATCTGGTTTAATATGCTTTCCACTATAACCATTCAGTAAAATAAATATGTTGTTACTTTTCTTCTGCAAAGTATTTTTATTAAATTCTCAGTGCTGGTTTTATTGAATGACTAATGCATTTTGGTACATCTGAATTACATCTGTACTTAATCATTTTGTTTTGTAATGACATATTTAAATGTTTAAATATCTACAGAAATTAAATATTATAGAATACTTTAAACTTTTGTGTTGGGGATTGCTTGTGCCTATATTATGCTGCCTATATTATGCTACCACAAACCTCTGCTATGGGGAAGGTCTCCTGCATGGTGAAGATTAACATAATGCTGTATTACAAAAGYATGTCTTGAAATCGTAAATGAACTAGTGTGCTTTTGCACAGCCTAAATTTTGCTTTTTGGAATCAGATCTTCCCTGCTTGCCTTATAATGTTGTTATATTTAACATTTCAGGGATACTGTTGTTGAACTCTAACTTTTCCTAAGCCACTGCACGTCAGCACTAGTAAAATTTCCCTTCACCTTTTCTCAGACTGCAGTTAATTCATCTTTTGAAGTTAGGGCTTWGTCTAAGTGGAAGGTTTTACCAGTTACAGCAGTAGAACCAAAACAGTTATACYAGTGTCCCCTGCATTCATGCTGTGGGAYGAGTGTTTTTTTTTTCTTTTTTTGTCTTTTTTATTTTGTTAAATTCTCTTAYAGGAGGAGTAAGCTGAATGAAATTAAAGGATCTGCAAGTTTTATACCAGGATAACTATTTAGATTTATTGCATATGTAGATCAACCAAACAGTCTTCCTTGAATTATTCTGTCATGTGCACTACTTCTTGAATCTATTCCCTAGTCTGTTATCTTTCTCCTATCGGCCCACAATGCCCTTACAGTCCTTGAACAAATGCCTGTTATACCAGGCTGTCCTTATTTTGAAATGCTTCACAAGCTTTCACTTGTGCCTCATTATCCTGGATTTGTAATCTCTGTTTTTCCTGATGTGTGGTTTATATTGCATCTTTGCTTGTGTGCCAGGTCCACCATTTACATTGCGAGCTCTTTCAGGCAGGGAGCTGTTCATTGCATCATGTGCTTTCTGAAGCCCATACCATATTTTTAGGATCCAAAGAATAATCATCAATCATTGTGAAAGACCAATACTCCTTTATTCCGCTATCTGTGAATATAGTTTTGAGGCTTTTTGTTGCATTTTCCAAGCAAGAAATCGAAAACAGTAACCACAGGAAGTGTGTGTTTTGTACTTGCGAAAATGGGTTATACTGTGACAATTTGAAAAAGAAAACCAGCTTTCACTATTAGGCAAGTGAACTGGTCCTATATACAAGAAGAATGGGAGATATTTGTAGTGATGATTCTGAAGTTAGTGTGACTTTATGCTTTGTGAGTATTTTGTATGTAAAACAGAGAACAGGATTTTTGAAAGTGCCTACATGATTTAAGAACTATGCAGAAAGAAAATGAATAAATCTTAAGCTGAGTAGTTAGGCAATAACACGGGATGTGGGAGAGTCAGATTCGAGTACTTTCTCCAATTAACTTTTAATTAATTATACAAAGTGGAACAACTTCAAACAGGAGAATTGAGATGTCTTACCCCAGAATACCCAATAGCCTATGGGCTAGGACAGCTAATGTGGGATGAGCAGAGATTTGAAAACAGGTCACTCATCTTAGAGATGACTGTTTTAACCACTGAAATATTAAATCTGGTAGTATATTTGCCTCTCATAGTTGTTTGTAAGGAAGGATTTGTCTAGTTTAAGCATCTGACTCAAGGAAAGGGTTTTTGTTGGAGGCACCCATCCCCATTAGAAGAATAAGATGCCTTGTCCTACTGAGTATTTTCAGCAACTCTTTGCTTAGATAGCTGGCTTTTGTGATCCCCCACCCCTTTTTTTTGATAATTGGCTTTGTCATTCCATTTTATAACAAGACTGGTGGTCTAATTTAGGGAGGGGATTGATTGTGTTAGTTAGCAGGGTTTCTGAAGCTTAAATGCTGCAATCTGCATCTTTGCAGCTTAGTCTTTTTGTGAATGTAGTCATCTGTCATAAAGTAGTAGCTTGTAAAGGGGCTGACAGACCAACTGGGTGCAAAGGAGTTTTAGCAGGGTTGACATACTAAATAGCAGACATGCACATTGGTAAAATATGTTTATTGCTAAAGCAGGAAACTATGCTAATATACTAATTACATCATCTTGAGAGACTGCTAATTATTTCAATGGGATTTCATGAGTCTGCAGCCATTTGATTTGTCCTAATTCAGAGCCTCGTCATCCTCATCTGCAATCTCTTACCCAGGCTGAGGATGGGAATTGTCACAAGCATTTCTAATATGCAAACAGAGATCAGCAGTTCCACTTCAAAGCTGTAGCTTCTGAAGTGGGAGTTTTAATTATTCCATTTTGAGTTAGTGACTCTGCAAAAGAGCTTTTCTTCTGCTACTGAGTTGGGCTTTTTCTTTTTCTTTTTCTTTTTCTTTTTCTTTTTCTTTTTCTTTTTCTTTTTCTTTTTCTTTTTCTTTTTCTTTTTCTTTTTCTTTTTCTTTT
>NW_028185037.1:13709664-13730784 GCF_003343005.1 Rhea americana
TCTCATTGTCTCTACCATGAAAGCAGTGAAATGATGGACCAGTCAATGATCAGTTTACTGATCGTTATCCGTAACTCCCTCAGGCAGGGAGTTGTATGTCTTGTTCTTAGCGTCTTTTGCATTCACTATTTTATGTAAGAACATAAGATTTGTTATTACTTATCTCATGAGTCTTTCATGAACTCAGAAAACAAGGGCAGATATCAATGCTTTTGTAGAAATGGGCTATGTCTACTGTGCAAGCTAAGGCCCCTTGGATGAGAGGATGTGCTGGTAGGGTTGGTGGGGAAGAAAAGCTCATGCAACAAGGAATATTGTCATATAATTCTGTATTGTGTGGTGGAAGACAAACAAAAGGGAATAATCTTGTGCATTGAAAATAGGTTGAAATGTCAGGTTGATCTACAGGAAGTGCCTGAGTGTGGGCCACGATGTGGTTGAATTTTCATCTGGTTATGAATAACTGTGCAGTAGTTTCAGTTCAAATCTAAATATTTTACTGCAGCAAATAAAGAGTGAGATGCCATTATATAACATTTAGTTACTTATGGTAACTTATGGTACTGTGCCACTTTGGCTGATATATTTTCACTTTCTAGTGTGGTGACATGAAGATGTACTGACTGTCAGGGACAGTGTGAAGTATTTGTCAGGAAGAAACGTAGCCAGAACCAATGGGTGCAATTCAAAGAGCACAAGCTACAGCATCCTACCAAGGGGTCAATATAACCTAGTGTTCCTGTGAGACTGCTGACTCTTGTGTGAAGGGGATGTAGCCACTTGCTCCATCTGCTCCCTACTCCTTTGCCAGTGACTAGTGTTTGGTGACAGTGTAATTTATAAAAGGAAGAATGGAGGCATCCCATGATTAGATCTAGTAATAAAAGAGAAATAAGTTTAGCATGTGATATACAGTGGATGAGTCAGAGAAATGAAGGAAAATCGAGTTTAATTGAGTTATAAGAGGAAGAGCTCAGAATTGAGAATTTGTGATGAATGGTGATGAGCTGTTCAAAAGGAGCACAAAAGGAGGAAAGCAAAGTAATAAGGGATAGACAGGAAGGATGAGTTCAAATAACAGCACTAAATAGAAGATCTAGGCTAGGACTGTAAATTTAGGAAAGAAGTTGGGAAAAGTTGGGGTGACAAAGCAGATTAGGAGAGTTGGCTGGCACAGAGCATATGTCAGCAGCCTGGAAGAATTTGGGGAGACAAATCTGCTATCATTACAGAAACTGAGGAACAAGAAAAACATGTGCACATTGAGTTTGAAATGATCAGAGAGAAAATACTTGCATGCTCAGAGCAATGTATTTARAAATATTTATATGTATTTAGAAGAAAATGAGTTCTTTCTCGTGCTTTTAAATTTTATGGGTAAGTGACGTAGTTTTTAAGTCATGGGCAACATCAGCTTTCTTGGATTGTCAGCCAGCATAACAGGAGTGTTGTTGATGGTCAAAAAAGTACTCAGTTTTTGCAGAAGTATGGCCAAACTCCTATCAGTTCAACTCCTTATGTGAATAAGTTCTTGTTAGGACAAATAAAGTTTCTACTCCATAGCTTTTTACTTGTGAGCTGAGACAGTATTAAGAAAARTGCATTTAAATTTGAGGCTAAGCCTTCTAATTTATTTTGCTTTTACAAAAAATATGTTGCAGTATATGTGAGGAGTACCACAGTTCAGTGATTCTTCTGTTTCACACTACTTTTATTCCCACTGCCATGTGGACACCTTCTTCAATAGAACCATCTCCTTCTGCCTCAGAACTGCCAGTGAGGGCTCTCATTTTTTTATTCAACATGCTGTTACATTCTGAGGATGTAACTAAGTTAATACTGCCATCACACACTACTCTCATGTACATAAAACATTATTTTAACTATGAACTATTTAAAAACAGTTTAACTGAGAGTTGAAATTTAATTACTTCTAACAACATGTAAAAGTCATTCTGTATAATGGAGGAGTATGTATTGGCTGGTAAGCTGGAATATGATTTCATTTTTATTTTTCCATAATTTTAAAACTGGATTRATAATTTACCTTTAGACTTTAAAAAGACATTGCATATAAATTGCAAGACAGAGTTACAAAACATATGTCTTCACTTTTTTTAAAAACTCTGCATATCTTCTTTCTATTTTACAGTCAGCTAACAGAGTGCATCCRCTACCTGCCTTACAGTTAGGTATTACTATCACTGGTATTTTGTTTAATTATGGCTTATTACACTGTTCACAAACTTTCAGGTTCCTTTTACTGTAGAGAGTACAAATGTATATCAACAAGTTGATTTAGAGTCACGATGTGCAAATTAATGTAGTGACCTATAATGAAAAAGCTGATCTGTTTTCATAAAACTTCTTAGGACCCAGTTCTATGAGGCTCTGTATAAAAAGGGTGCTCCAGAAACAGGATGTTGGACTCCGTCCTGCAGGACAGAGTTGTCACAGTACAACAACAGTCTGACAGTTTTGGAGAGCAACATAATAAAGGAAGATTTTTAGAACAAGGATTTTGAAGACGGATTTAAAATATATATTCCCAAATGTTTGTGAAGTGCTTTCCCACAATAGAAAGACCAGGCGAGAGAAAGTGCAAAGGCACTTGTTTTGAGAATCAAACAGGTAGAGTGGCAGCTACTGACCTCATCAACTACTTCCTGGTGAGAACCAACTTCTTGATACTCTCATAGATAAGAAGGAAGGTGTGGATAGGCTCCAGGGATTTTGGAGCATCAGTGGAGGGACATGTAGGGTACGTATCACATACTATCTTACTTCACAAAAACTGGGGACTATAGAGGAACATATAAGCAGCTTAATTTAGCATAGTAAAAGCAAAGGCTTTTAGTACTGATTTCCTCATACAGGTTTGTTTCTGAGGCTTTGTTAAAATGCATAAATAACAAAGATGGGATTTATAAGCAAAGAGAGGAGGAGAAGAATTTCAGTTGAAAATATTCTCTGTGAGTTGATATACTGCCTGTAGGGAGCCTATAAAARCTGGGTAACTGAGATGCCTTGGGACATCTATAAAGCAAAAAGGATATATTCCAGAGAGTCTTATGCAACCTAACAGAAAAGGATCACTTGTGAATATACTAGGAAAGGCACATAGTGTTTGCCAAGATGAGAGAAAAGATGCAAGATGTCAGCCAGAACTAATAAATCAAAAAGGATAAGAATGGAAGTAAGACCTGGGATTTAGTGACTAGTAACTCTGCTGAGGGCTGTCCTAGTAGGAAACTGGATAAGAAAACAGTATTAATAATGACTAAAGAATGTCATATGTGGAAGGACTCAAGGGAGACACTTGTCTCTCAGGCATTCACARTAAAGTGCAAAGTAAAGGGAAATTCTGCTCTAGGGCAAAGACTATGGCTGTCATACGGCTGAGGAGTTTTACCCGCAGTGAGTGTTTAAGCAAGCTAGGTGCTCCCTGCCTATAAGGGAAGTTGCGGAGAGGCATTCTRTGTTTGTACTCTTTACATGATTTTTTTTTTCCTGGCTAGTGCAACTGTCATTGAATTTAGTGTTCGGTGCTGAAGGCAGAGCTGATCCCTATGGGAGTGTTGCCGTCCTGATCCTTCTRTCTACTAGTACACATATGTTAATTCAGTGAGTCTAGGCTGTAAGTGTCATCAGGGTATGTTTTTTAATTGATGTCAATTCAAATAAAGCATGAGTCTGTACATAGAAATCCTATTGCAATTCCCAAAAGTTTAGAGGTTACATTTGGTCTTCATGAATAATGACAACATGACTCACATTGTTTTGGAGAGTATGGAGAAGAAATGTTGTCAGTGCTGTAGCACTTTTTGGGAACAAGATTTCCGTCAGATGAACAAAAAAAGTTGAAAGGAGTAAAAATTGAAAAGGTCTACTTGACTTCCACTGAGGATATGCCCAAGGAATGTGGAGACAGCCCTTTGGAAAATCAGCTGATTTCAACAATATATGCTCTATGCAGTTCTCCGAAGGATAAGTCTCACTCTGTGTTTAAACAGGGATCAGCTTCACAGCTGCTATAAATCAACTGTGTTTTGTAGGAGCTGATGAAGATAACACTGACTTGTACTTGTTTTAGGATTTAGCCTTTTATTTCCACACTGTGGAAAACATGGGTTTTAGTCATCTCAGTGAACCAAGCAAAGCCGCACAAGAGTAAACAAGTTGTTAATCTGAAATCACCTTAAGGCCTTTTTCTGCTCCCACTGAAATCAGTGTCTAAATTCTCATCAGTTTGAGTGGGACATTAAAGACAAAAAATGCTCTAATATCCATATTAATGTATTTTTTAAATATATGAATTAATCAACAGCTTGGTAAGCTGGTTTAACAGCCTGATGCATTTGCTGAATCAGCCTTGCTAAAAGAGATGCACCATCTGCCTTACAGTTTTTAACATGCTGTTAAAATAAAGCAACGTTTTTATATGAATAGTTTTTTTTGCTGTTACTGGCCTTAATCTGTGCTCAGGCAAAATTACYTAGAACAACATGCTATGTATCTCTACTTCACGAAAATTAACTTGCACATGAGTTATGTTTGAGCAAAACTTTAAAGAATGTAGAGGAGAAACAGTAATAGTAAATTTATGTACTTGCTCCACCACTGTGTCTTGAACCATAATTTTTAAGTGTTTTCATAAATATTTCCTGAACACTGTAGAATTTTTTGCTTTGTCATCAACATACTTCATCTATTGAAAAAACTACAGAGAAACAAGATCAAGACAGACTTCTGTTTGATTAAAATCATTATTCAGTCCAACCCTCACGTCAAATCACAGGGAGCTGGACTTCCAGAAATGCTGAAAGGATTAAGGTGCTAAATTTCCATTAACTTTCTTCACATTGATAGCTTGGGAAAAGCCTCACCTATAATGTTCACATTTATTGCTGTCTTMATGAGCTAGTTTTGCCCCGTTGGTAACAAGTAGTTTCAATACTGGTATTTAAATATGATCCTCTTTCATTGCTTCTTTTTACCCTTTTGTCCTTTGCAAAGCAGTGCCCATAGGGTCTTGGAAGGAAACAAAAAGTGCTCACAGTCTTGACTCTACTAYTCTGGGTGATTGCGGAAAGTGCAAAGATCATTTTTGCTGTCAAAGTATGTGCAGAGTAAAGCATGTTACCTGAGGTGAAACTTCTAACAGATGAGAACCCYCCAAATGCTGTCCAGACTGTAAACTTTGCCTTTGCACCCCTGCAATTTTGTTTCTTCACCTGATGCTCATTTACTTTAATCCCACTATGATTCCTTTTTTGAACAGGAGAAGGAAAGCAACCAGAATGGGCCTAAATCCATTTTTAGCCTTACTAGAATAGCCCTAATGTGTAGTAAGTTGCAAGGAGTTACTTTGGATATACTCCAATATACAGAGGAGCAGGATATGGCCAGCTATGCTTATTTTCTGTATAAAAGTTAAACATCCCCAGCTGCATTTGAAGTAGGAAAAACAAACTGTGGAAGGTACTAACGTTTTTATTATGACACCTGAGCTGCGACCACCACATTGCAGTACTGCTTTTCAACCCCTGCACCCTACCTTCAGACTGTTACTCTGRCAGAATTTGGGGAGATCTGAAATGTCCTGACAGTCATTTTCGGTTGTGCTGGCCCAGTGTAATAGGCGGTATGTGTCATAAGTATGGGTCAGCTCTCATAAATATGCCTCTCTCGGCATTTCACAATTGTCTAGGAAGGCGTTGCTCAACCTTGTTGTCCCAGCCCTGCAGCCATGATGTGTAGAGGTGTCGGCTCTCCTGAATCAGATGTGGGCCCTTAGGCAATCCTGACTGCAGCAGAGCTATGTTTAAACTAGTGCAGATCCTGCTGCTGAATGATGATATCCTTTCTGACTGCCCTTGCAGATGTTTCCAAGAGCTGTGTTTTACTTGTGCCTTAACAAATGATCTGATATTCACYAAGGGTTTGAATCCAGCCATTGAAAAATAATAAATGACTGTTTAGGTTAAGCTGAAATTTTGCAGCCTGATTCAGTTACAATGGTGACTCACTTAGAGTTGGTTCTCACATGATTCACAAAGAGTATGGGTGACTCAACCCACAAATTTACTTAGCTCCCATGTTATTTTCCCTCTCAGTGAAGAAAAAAAGGTTGTAATAAGTAATCATAGCAAACTCTGACTTACCCTGAGGTAAAATAAATGTATGTTGAAAGGATGCATATTTGTAATAATAAATCAATATTATTTAGTGAAGTAATGATGAAATAAAAGGACAAAGAGGAGTCATTAAATAAGAAAAAAATGTGCCATGCATTTTTGGTTGGTTTTATTGTGTATCAGAAGTAAATAAAGAAAAAATAGTCATTTTTATCTGATAGAGGAGTTCAGAAATACACAGCTACTATTAGCGTTCCATAAAGCTATGCACAGGCAGATGGCTGTAGTATAAATACAGTTTAAATTATTACAAGTTCAGAGTTAGCAGGAGACTGTCAGCATATCCTTTTTCAGATTGTCACAAAAGGATATAAATATCTAGGTAACTACATGCCTCTGAGCTTCTTAGCACTGAGTAATCACCATCCCTTTCATAAATGAAACAGCAAAGAATTTGGGAAATGAAGAAATTCTGCCTTGTCAGCTGACTCCATCATTAAAAAGGTCATTAGCAAACAGAATTGTTTATTTGCCTTACATATAACAGGTGTCAATAGCACCCATAAATTAAACTCTAAAAGTCCATATTTAATAGACATTAACTTATAGGGAACAAATAGCTTGAAAGATTGAGAAGAGAATACTGAATTCTTTGGAAAGAGAGTACTTTTGCAGACAGCATCACTAGACAGGAGACCTCCACATGGATCAAGTATGGCCAGAAATTTCAGTGAAGTCTAATGACCCCAGAAACCCCAAAGGACAGAAATAATGTCTCTGAAAAGAGTACCTGGAAACCATGGCTAGATTAAAAACATGCAGCTAAAGGACTTCCGTGCTAGAGAAGAAAGAAGAGGCTAGAAAATAACCAGTATCACATGCTGAACGCTGCAATGCCAAGTCTATYGGAGCATTTTTGTGGTAGGCAGAATGCTGCTCTTCTATCACAAAGTTTGCCAAGCAGCTGCAAGCTGTTTTAGGCCTCTTTATAGAGAGTGAACCAAATGCAGACGTTAATTTGAACTTTCCCTCAACTAAAGGAGAAGGTAAACGCATTGCTCTGTGCTCAAAGCACAGGACTAGGATTTATTTATTCTTGCTTCTGCCATGATATCTTTGTGCAACCTTAGGTAAAGCTATTCATTCTTCACCCCACAAGCCTTCCTATTTGTAAGATATAGTTGACTGTACATATATCACAATGAAAGTTTGAGGTTAAATTCTTTAATGTTTTAAAATGTTTTGAGGTGTAATACTGGGAAGGGCAAATTACTAAACACTGAAATGCTGCATGCAGAATTATGCTAATTAGTGGCTTTTTAGATGCTGATCCCTTACTATACGTATGGTACTACCACAAGCTGGCCCAATTCTAGTCAATGGTACCTTTGACCTAACTGGTTCTGGGCTTGATCTGGAACAGAGTAACTGATTTCCGTTTTTATTATACTAATCAAAGAAATAAGAACTCCCTAGACTGCCCCTTAGAATACCTAGAGTTTTCAGGCGTCTCTGGCTTGTGCAAGTTCACCCTGCAAAAAGTGCCATTTTTGAAGGCACAGGCTGACTGTTTATGCACGTAATACAATACCAATGAAAGAATCTACAAAAGGAGAGTTCACTGATACAGATAAATACTGGTAGAAGTCAAAGACCTGCCTTGAACTGGGTCATTTTATAAGCATTGCCCATCAAACATAATAGCCTCTTTGCACAATATATCATTTGATAGGTGAACCTCAGCTACATTTTTCTAAACATTTTTTTTTTCTATTTCTAAATATGTTTTCCTGTCAGCGCTGTTGATAGGTCATGTATGGTATATAAATTGTAATCATATATAACATATCTTCTTCCTATCATTGCTGAGCTCCTACAGTAAATACCCCTGTGATTGCTTGCTTTTATAGGACCATCAGGAGTAGATGCTTTTGCTTTTTCTGTTGCTGTAAACAAGCTGTTGTGACTGATACTTCTTTTCACCATGTCCTGAACACTCCCAGTTCAGTTACTTGTCATTTCCAGGATGCTTTGGAGGGTGTGTATGCCTCCACCCCATTTCAAAATCAATGTAACTCTCAATGGATTGACTAATGGCTGCAAGGTGTTGCTTAGCATGCTGGTTTTGGCTGACAATGCTACTAAATGTACAGTTGTTTGCTTAATATGTCTTTCATGGTTCCCATGTGAAGTAATTTTTACTGACAAATTCAGTGTGCCAGTGGCTTCAGGTTTGCTAAGGAGCATTCATTCTTGACCTGCTGCTGAGACCAAAAAGAAGTATGACCCCTACTTGTTGCCTGAATATTGATGACTTTGCCCTGTTCCCCTGCCATATCTGATGTTTGTATTGTCCCCATTAATTTTGTTTTGCTTGATCTCGTCATCACTACATCCGTCTTGAATCTGTAGAGTAGGAGTGGGTGGTGAAAATTAAAGAAAACTGTGATGCACCCATACTGGTGTTGTGCTGATGCAGTATATACAATGTTGTAATTCTATCCCACCATGAGGAACTAGGACTGATGTCAAGTTTTCTTTCATTTGTTGTTGTATGTGTTTAGGTTAGACCATTCTCAAGCCTGTTCATGGAGTAGCGAATGCAGCACCAGAGAGAAATTGCTTGTGCACAGTAAACATATTTACTTGTTATTATAGTGGGTGGACATGCCTTGTTAATTCACCTATGACATGTTGACCTTCTAGAAGGTCTACCTGGCATTTTGGTAAGGCCCTTGTGACAACATAGTATGGAGTGTGGTCAGGGATGGTGTCTCTACTAATCGTTTTAATGAAAGCAATCATCCTCTCTCTGGAGGTGAACAGAAACTGAATTTAATCTTATAAACATGTGAACTAAGTTAAACTACAGGCAAAAACACTCTTTAGGTACCTGTCTTGTTTGACTGTTTAGGTTTCTATATTATATGGTTATCTGGGCTGATATCTTGTGTGCAGCACTGCTCTAATATCTTCAGTCCACAGCAAAACTTACTGTATTACCATTGGTAACAAATGTCCGATCATTTTTTTCACTCTTTGTGCGAGTATCAGCCGCTGCAGAAGCACTTGCTTCTTGTACTATACATGACTGGATCTTGTATATGGTACCTGGCCAGAGCACTYTTATTCTTGATGAGGACAAGTCTTAATGGTTAGTTGTTGTTTGGACTGTACTTGAGAGTGTGATTTTGCTTTGGACATTATTTTTATGTTAGGGAGAGAATGTCCGTAAAAACAATCTAAGGGAATTGTTACGGAAAGGGGTATGTGCCCTACCTCTTGTCCAAATCATTATGTTCTCATGTGTTGGATTTCCTGTGCTTGCATACAGCTAGCTGATGGCCAAGATTTTTCTGCAGCTGAGCGCAGAACAATGTTGTTACTGTGACAAGCCCTCTTTCGGAGCAGTTTGCAGTGATGCTGAGCTGACAGACAAATCACTTGAGCGCTTATGATTGCCCCCGTTGCCCCAGGCATAGGATGTCTGTTTTACTTTGCTCCCTTTGTCAAGTTTCATAATATGAGGACTGTAAGTTGCTGATTGGGTTTATGCAGCAGACTGAGTGTCTGTGATGATCTGCTGTTGGTCTTCACTGCTTCCTGTGAACCTCTGGCTGTGCCTTACAGACACTGTGCTCCTTTGGTGGCTAGTGTTCCTGGGCACTCCCTTTCTCCCGTTCACTTTTGGATGTTGCGGTAGCTGATCTTTTGTCTCCTGGTGCCTTTGAGAACAGCTTACTATCACCTGGCCTTACATGGTTTCTCTTATTTTACTTCTTGCCACAACTTGCACCTACCTAAAGTAAATGTGCCAAATTGGTTTTACTCTTGAAAGAAATAATAGTTCAATGGATTGCTTTGCTCTGACTAAAAGGAGAGTAAAGCTCTCTTTGCTGTGTAGCATTTTATATATTCCCAAAGTCTATTTTATGCAAAGRTTTGCTTTTTCTTTAGCTTCTTAAGTAAAAAAAAAAATACTCCATTAGATTTCCAGCTTCTTTGTAACCTCTGAAACCCGTTTGATTTGTTGGAGTGGACCCATTTTTTGTAGCAGGCTCCCTTTTGCTGTCTTTCTCAATGAATAACATAGTTGTCTAGTGAGTGGCAGAATTTCGTATGTGTGGTAGGGAAGGAGTGGCTCAGCAGAAATGGTTCTTTCCTCCTTTTTTTTCAGACTTGCATGTTTTGCCATATGTTTGGGATAGGCTAGATTAGAAACAACCTTTGTCTGGTTCAAAAAACACTTAGCATTAAGGATTTGACAGATGCAGCTTCTTCCAGGGTTTGTGCTGTTCCTGATTGTTGTTGCGTAACACAGTGCCCAACTCAGTACCTGTAACAGCAAGTGCTTACAAAAGCCTTGCCAAAGGTACAGTTTCCTAGAGTTTAATGTTGCTTTGAGAAACAAAAGGAAAAAAATAATTTTTGGTTTTTTTGGGTTCCTCAATTACTTTTCACATTTTTGGAATAACTTCCAATGTATTGACTTCTGTATTATTTCCAGTCATTTATTCTTCAGTGATCCCAGATAAAATTAGTGTAAGCAAATACTTTTAAAGAAACTGTGTCTTTGTCTACCTGTAAAACATATTGCTTGGTGTTCACATAGTGCAAATAAATTGAGGTGGTTTCCTTTTGTATTAACGGTCTGTACTGCATTTGCTGGTGTTTTCTTATCAGTCATGYGGTGTTTTTGAAAACACTCACAAAATGTTATTTTTGTTTTCCAGTCATTCTTATTCTTTGGGACAGAGTCATAATCTTTGGTTTCATTGATATTCARTGTTACACTGTTCATTAACATTTTGACCTTTATCACTCAGAGAAGTAAATTTGACTGCAGACATACAATTTTCCCTATTGTTAGTGTAAAGAATACCACATATACATCAACTAGGTGAAATGACACTGTGAAATTAATCTCTAGATTTTAATAGTTACTTTTGCTGAAATAAGTAATTACCTAGAGGTTATGGTTTCAGAACAGAAGGCCTGAGTTGAAAGAAACTGAGTTTATGCTCCTGAGWATTTTTTTGACACCTTTTGCTTTGTTTTACAGCATGTGTCATAATGAGTAAAAATATTCATTCTTGTTCCTTACAGATGAAACGGGATAAACCAGAAAACATACCAGATTTGCAATATTTAGTAAAAGAAAAATTTACAGCATTGGAGAGCAAGAACAGTGACTCAGATTTGCAAAGGAATGAAAAATATATATATTTTAAGGATCAACTTAAACAAATGAGAAAACAATGTAAGTCTTAATTTTAAAAAAAATGATTTTTGAATGCTAAATGGCAACATATATACTAAATTTACTAAAATACAGAACTGCCAATTCTGGCTTGAACAGAAGTGAGTGCTCCTATTTCAAAACTTATTTAAGTTGTTATATGTGTAGAAAAAATCCAGTGCAGTTGTCTTGGTCGTTTTATGTAGGTTCCCACAGTTTTTGCCTTATCTGAATACAAATATCATTAAAATCTTGCTTTACATCTTTTTTTGTAAGGTGGGCTTCTTCATTTGAAGTGACTTTTTTTCTTAATTGATAGGCTCTTCTAAAAGGATTAGGTAAGCTGTTTTCGTTTGTCACTTAAACAAATTGCTCCTGTTTCACAACTTAGGATGTGTTGCAACTCTGAGAAGACCTTTGCTTTAATCGTAGAACTATATTGTTGGAAAATGCTTACTGTGTATGTTCTCAGGTTTACAGCTTCTATGCACGCACCATGTGACACTGCAACATATTAAAATCTGTTTTCCTTAATCCATATTGATTCACCAGGTGTTAAAATTTTAAATTATTTGTGCTTGAATTACTAGAAAAGTTGGAGAGTTAGCAGTTCCAGTACTTATGCAACACAACAAAATAGTATATTTTTATTGCCTTGCACACAGAGCAGCTATTAAAAAAATAACTCTGATTACTGTTGCTGGGAAAGTTTATGGGCTCTGACACTATTTGTGCTGTTCTTCCCCAATCATGATTATGTTTTGAAATCATATTATTTTGCTTGCTGTCCCTTGACCCCTGTACCTATTCCCTCCTACCCTACATTTTGATTTCAACATGAACTGGTATCTCAGGAACTTCAGGAGTCATAGATTAATGATTTATACCATTGGAAACTGAAATTCTGGATGCTCTGCTGTAGCTCTCCTTGAGTTTTATTTTTTTGGAGCCCTATCCAAAACCCGCTGAAACTAGCGGAAAGATTTTTCCCGCTGACTTCACTGGACTTTGGATTGCTTCCCTAGAGAGATTTATGAAGTGTGAGGACATGCTTGACAAGGTGAAATTTTAGATCTGATATCTCAAGACTTGCTAGGACTAGAGCTTCAGGGCTTAACACATTTGTTTCCCATCTTTATGGGTTTTAAGATTTGGGATTTGAGTATTAGCACTGATCTCTGAGTTTAACAGAGCTCTTGGCATGACTGTAAGAATGAACAGAACAAGTTGCAGACCACAAAACAGTGTAATTTTCACTACCTGCATAACCATAAAATTATTACTGCCTCACCATTATGTTGTAATTCCTAATTTCCAGGTGTTTGTAACTGAGAAGATAAAATCTTGATAACTGACTTTGGATTTACTTTCCACCCTGTAATTGCCTGAGGAAGGGGTGTAGGTGTGTGCCCTAGTAATATATTAAGCTCAGGCTATGTGACTGAGTTCTAACCAGCAGAACTGTTGAAAATCCCCTAAATTAATTAAGCTTAATTAAGGGGGGGGGTGAGAGGACAGGACATCATTCTACTACTACTACCTGAAATCAAGGTTTGTTTTATTGGCCGTTTGAACTTTTGTTTTGGTTGTGCGTAGGGGTCAGACTGCGGCCAACAGGATACGCATGATGATGTCTGATCGACTGCTGTTCCCAGTACATGGACTATTGATCAGCTAGATCAGTTGAGGATTAGCAGAATTCATAATGTCTTTGATGCAGTAAATCTATCACATTTGCCCCTATTGCAGCATTTAATGCAATTCAAAAGATGGAATGGAAAATTGTTAGTTGAACTTTAACAAACAATCTTGGATGCAATTTAATGATCTTCTGTTCAAGTAAACAATTTGTTTCAGCCYACTCTCTTTTGAAATGGTAAACTAAAAGCAACCTCAGGTCCACAGACAGACAAGAGATGGAAAATTCAAAGTTAAATTTCCCGAAGCAAGAGCCTTTGTACTGCCTCAAATATGTGTCAGTGCTGTCTTCTCTGGCTGACTAATCCACTGAGCCCCTGTAAGGTCACCTTTGTACTTTAGTTCCCTCTTCAAAATGCTGTTATACTAGGAAGACTTTCTGTGTATTAATGGCCAACTGAAGATCAGTGGAGTCGGTTTATACTCACATAAATATGCTTCTGAATGATACAGTGACCTGCAACMAGTCTCTCTGTTCTCCATAGTAAAGTGGTCTCCTGTCATTACTCTCAGCCTCCCTCTCCCTTTTATCTGTTTTCCCAACTCATGGCTAGCCTTTAAAAAAGCCCCAAAATTGTAAGCACAATTTCAGTATAAAAAATGTATTCATAAACTTAAAAATTAAAGATGCCCACATTTTTGTAGATCAAGACCTCTGACTTTAACATCTTGGAGACAGGCTAAACCTACGCRTGTACTCCGGTCTAGTACAGTATCTTGAAAGTAGCCTCTTCTTATTGTTGGGCTCTACATAGTAGATTAATGTGCTTGAGATGTATAGTTGAGCACTGTCAGTATTTATCTAAAACACTGTGTAAGCCAAGTAGAAGACAGTGTTACTGTAAAGAAGGAGTGAATATGGGGCTCAGAGGGAGGAAGTTCTGAGTTGTAACACCAGCTGAACTGAAGATTAATGACAACTGTAGAAGACATCCACTAGTTTCGACAAACTGATGATTTATCTCATAATTCCCTGTGTGTACGTTTTGTTCTCTTTAGTAAAGGGAATATTAAGGTCATTCAGTTAAGTATTCAGCAGTCATGCTTAAGTCAAGTTGTATGTATATTCTTTAGCTTCTCCTATATGAGATTGTGGCTTCATAATCGAAATTCCAATAATACAGCTCCCATAATACAACATGTTGTAAAGTGGCTCCAAATTTTAGGACACATTTTGAAAATGCTTTTTATGACTTATGTATATTAATAACTATCAGCAGCTACCTGTTTTATATTTTGCTTTCAACTATTAGTGTAGCCAGTTTTTGGCACAACTTAGTGTAAAACTCCTGGCCTGTTTTAAGCAGTGCATAGACATAGACTTCATGGTCCAATTTTTAGCTCTTTCCTGGGATTTGCTTTTAWTGCTAGCTCAAGTAACGCATAAAAACATAAAACTCCAGCCAGGTTTTTCAGATGAACTTTCTTGTTTTTTCCTTTATCCCAGCCATTCCCATTTCAAAGAAGCWGATGGGGTAGATGCTAGAATGATTTCTCTGCTGTGTTTAGTTACCATTAATCGTTACATATCTTCTATGCAGGTTTGACATTTGTATTCTAGAATAGTTGAACAAGGAAATATTACATTCTCACATTGTCTTGCTACTTAGAAATTAACTAGGATTTGAAGAAGAAAAATCTTCTTGATGCAACATTTCTTAGGTACGCTGCAGAGCGCGAAGCAGTTAAAGCTAACCGTAATGTAACAATCTCTCTTTTTCCTGAGGTTCTTGATAGTTGCTGCCACAGTGATGAAAAGGGAGCACTGCAGTAGGTAGCTCTTATATTTGGGGAGGAGGAAGGCACTGCATTGCCTTTAGTTCTTCCTCTTCTCTAGGTAGTTCTGCAGAAAGGAGTCCTTCTTAGCTTTAAACTTCTGCAGCTACTAAACTGCAGATCTGAAGTTGAGARAGTGCATTTCTTCGTGGCAGTAAGGATAATAGTATGTCTCAGAGAAGTTTACTTTMTCCTTGTCTTTCATACAGTTGGCAAGCATTTTCCCTCAATCTCTAAGCCTTTATTATGCAGCTAATTTAGCAGGAGTATGTGCAAAATGATGCAAAATCTCCACCTCTGATGGTATGTGTCAAAACGCTGTCAGATAGGTTTTTGTGTGAACCTGGTGATTTTTACTGAAGCCACATTTTAGAACTATTCTGCATCYTGTTCCTAAATGCCCACTTCTTGTTTTTAGTGGAAAAAAGTTTCATCTGTCTACTCAAAACTGCTTAGATTGTAAGCATTAAAAAGGAAGTTTCATTTATTTATTTTTTWAAAAAAATTACTATTTCTTATACCCTAGAATGACTACATTATCTTTTTCAAACGATTAAACATTTTTTAGGGATATTCACTAAATATGGTAATATCAGAAAGTTCTAAAAGATTACAAATGTAATCTTACAAATGTATTTGTAAGAAAACCTTTTTGAGACCTCAGCTCTACATGACTGGTGCTCCCCTTATGTGAGGGTCCCAGATCTGCAAAGTGCTTAGTGATCTACTTTTGATTAAGTGAAAGGTTTAAGCAAGTTGCTTAAGTTAAGCGGCATGAGTAAATCCTTTGAAATCAGTGAAACTGCTGGCATGTTGCACTTCCTTATTGGATTGTAACTGCAGTACAGAACTTTGCAGGGCTGAGCCCATAGGGACTAAGTCATGATTATATGTGGGAATTGTAGCTTTGTGTTTTGTATCTCCTATAAACTTAAAATCCCACCTTCTGTTCAATGCTGTATTACCCACTCTTTTTATTTCATGCCGGCATATATATCAAAGGGATCTTCTGACATAGGGTATGAAAACTGTACCTTCATGAAATGAAAAGGTGTCCTTAATCTGTAGGTATCAGTTTCTAAGTTTCTGATACTCTATGAAAAGAAAAGAACTAATCAGAAGCTATAATCTCTACTCCTGTGACTCTAGCTATCACCRTTGTATTTATTGAAGGTTTCACATTAGTGCACAAAAGATGGCATGTTTCTGAGCTCTTTTATAGTAGCTGATATCATGCACTTTGGAGTCCTTGACAACTGCGTTCCRTGCGTATGCCCAACAGAAACAAACTTAAGTAGTCATTTTGTAGAAAGGATTAAGATGTGGGTGAATTACAATATTGCTGCTTATGCCAAGCAACTTAAGGAGTGAATTTGGCAAAGTGAAGAAAGATAATACTTTGTTGATAGGAAACAAATCATTTTGAGATGCAATATTGGTTTTGGCAACTTTTTGTCATAGGGAAACAGTCATTATAATGTTGTTTGGAAAGTAGCAACACTGCAGTTGTAATGAACTTTCTTGCCCTTTCCACTGACAAAAACATGCCTCAGAAGTTTTGAAAGGGAAAAGTATGGTTGAACATTTTGCTAAGACAGATTCTTGACCAATATCAATAAACATRTATTTTCAAAGGAAATTTAAAATTTAATGTCTGATGTTCAAGTAGACACCATCATGCACTGCTGTGTGATATATGTATTTTAAAACCATGCATTTGCCAGGAGATAAYGGTGTAAAAAAGTTGTTTCAGATGCTGTTTTGGATAGAAAAATAATACAGTGGAAGGAATTTTCTTTAAATTTAAAAAGCAGTCTGTCTGGAGATTTGAGGAAAGACTGAAGTCTTTGATTTGCTTTTAACAGGATAAGAAATCAAGCTGCAACATGACACTGTGTAGTATAATGCCTGACAAGTATCATTCAATTAACCCTCACAAGATTGTACTGGGGTAGGCAATTTAGTTCTATTCTTCACCATCTAACAGAGGTGAAACTTGAGTAAATAATTGAAGTGACTTGTGCAAAGTTGCATAACTCATTTGTAGGTCTGCGYTTCTCTTAAGTAGTTCCTAACTACTTAGTCTATTTTTCATCTTTATTCTTAGCTGTGTAGGCAGAGGAACAGCTGAAAAATAAGACCAATATATTTTTCTTGTTATTTTTAATATAAAATAATCATTTAAATCATTTAATTGGGTCTGATCATGGGGAAACAACTTCAGCCCAAAAGCTGAAAATTCTTAGTTACTGAAAATGGGATTGGATGTCATATTATTATGACAGTTCAGTGGTATGTGTGGGATATGCACTTTTCATTTAAGTAAAATTCTTTATATACAGCGTTTTGATTATTAAAGAAATGAAAGGTAATCTAGGACTTAGGAAGGCAGCTTGTAGTTCAGGAGACCTGAGTTCAGTTCAGGAGACCTGAGTTCAGTTCCTTCTTTTGCTATAGTCTTCTTGTTATTACCTAGATCAAGTCATTTGGATTCAGACTGGATAAGATTTCACTGGGAGTTAGCTGCCTGAAAGCTTTGTGGGTCTGAGCCCTATGTTTGTGTTTGAATTTGGCTGTATGTATATTGTCATTATGGACTGTGCAAGGAGAGACCAGTGAATGCGAATTGGCTCGTGTCCATGCTGCTCRGGACTGGTGCCCTAAGGAGCCACATTCACTGCACTGTGCAATGCTCCGTTGGCTTGTGTCTCAAGTAGCACTTCTGTGGCCCTAAAACATCATTACTATTTTTTGTAATTTTTCAGTTCAGAGAACCTGAAATAGTAACATAGTTGTGTTTAGCCTGCCAGAGTGTTATTTTTATGTTATGATGCAGAGGGAGCAAATATCCAAACTGCATAATTGCCATCAAAGTTAGTACCCTTGCTAATCTGCAAAAAAGGACCAAAWCTAGGATGAATGACAGATTCAGAACTCTTGTCTTGCAATTTGGCACAATTTTTCCAGGTCAAAAATTAGCTATGTTTATAGGAGAAAAGTCAGAAGCTTGCATTAACATTAATCCTTTTAGTGGATTAACAGAATGTCAGTTGCCATTTTTTTTTGATGAAATGATTGCCTTTGGAAAATGTGATTTATCAAAACAGGAACTTTCTGCAGAGGTTTATTCCTCTGGGAATTAATGTTCTGAAGTGGAATTTGTGATTGAAATAGAAGAAAAATCAACCTGCCACCTCAAACAGCCCTTCTCCATTGGGAGTTACCCAGAATATAGGAGACCTATATTCTAGTTTCAGCAATTTTTAATTCAGATCTGGACTGAATCTGGGCCTACTAGGTGATTAACCTGTAGGCTGTGGAATCAGTCTCCCTCTCTTTCTGTTCAGTGTGTATTTATTGCATRTAAAAATAGAAACAACTGCAGAAGAAAATGTTGAGAGACATTGGCCTTTTCGCCCTATGATAAAGGCACTCAAATGAGGGAGGTATCTAAATCAGAAAGAGCATCAGATCTAGGTCTCTCTTGTTATAAATATCTGCCCTTCCAATCAGTGAATACTTAATGGTAGTCTGTCTCTGTGTCTCTCATCTGGTCTGTATATCTAAGTATTTTTGAAAGATTTGCATTTAATTCTGGTGCAAAACTACTTGCAAGCTGTAATTCCTGTTTTCATATCAGCCCAGCTTCCAGGGTTTTAAGATCAGCACTGAATATATAAGATCAAGAAAGCTTGTAGTGTGTTGCATAGAAATAGTTATTATTATCATTCACTTAGGGATAATACTTTGGGTAATTTCATGTTACTGTAATGGGATAGTTCTCTCTTAACTGAGCACTTTGATGGCTGCTAGCATGGCTTTTACTATTTGTAGCAATACAGGTAGGAATGTAGTAGGTGTGGATGCTGATTCTGTCAGTCTCCTAATTGATCACTTTGTTGCAGTCAATCATGTAATAAAATTCCATCTTAAAATATATTAACTTTTTACCCCATCTACTTCTATTGGAAGACTAATGAAGAACCTTAGAACCTTGCTCAGGTGGTAAGAAATTTTCAAGCTAAGCAAATTGGTGGCCAAATTCTTGATATTTGCTCTTGTGCCAACACTGCACCCTAGCTTATGTAGATCTTCTCCCTCAGTGGTTTTCAATTCAGTTCAATCAATTCCCATATTTCTTGACTGTATAGTAATCCATTTGTGCAACTTGGAAAATTATTAAATGGCATGTCTTGTGACTCTATTTGAATGCACTGGAAAAATTTTATAAATTTCAGATGAGTAAGAAGCATAGAAATAGATGCCAAAATTTGCCTGCAGAATTCTGAAGATTTCAACAGATAGATTATACCCTATGGAAAATGTGATTTCTGGTAACAAAATATGCTCTCACTGGGATTTTTCATTCACTTAATTTTTTTGATGGTTATGGTTCTTTCATGCTGCCATAATGTGTATTATTTCTGTTGTAATAATTTAAGTAGTGGAAATGTAGGGACTASCTCTGCCAGCTCAGTACTATTTTACTTGCCATTGTGTCTTTAACATGTCATTTAGACAAATTTGCAGAAATGGAGAACAGAGATTTTCTGTTCCGGTACCATGAGTTTACAGCTTAAGTTTCAAGTTTGATCACAGGAAAGCAAGTGAAAAGCAGTCCAAGGAGAAAAGGGCAAAGAAGAAGAAAAGGGAGAGCATCATAGTCTTACGGTTACTCAGTTGAGACATTCTCTTTTTGAAGTTAGGATATTGGGGAGGGAGGAGGAAAATAAAGCTCAGTGGAGCTTTAGGCTTAGGGAGCTTTGTTGTATTTACTCATTTTCTCTGCTACTTGAGTATTTCTCTTATTGCTGGAAGGATAGCAGCTTCTTTTACCCTTGCCATATGTTCATTTAGTCATTTGTATGTGAGACTTTGTACCACCTATATGCATAGAGATCAAATGAAATTCTACTGCTTTAAAGCATTAGGATTTGGAATGCCAATACAAAAAGCTTTTGAGGAAGGACAGGGAAGTAGATCCGAGATACTACTGACAATCCATCATGCATATCACACTATATAGTAACTTCAGAGAACTCTAGTTGGGAGAAAGGAAAACTCTTGGTATTTTTATAGTTCCTGAGACTACTTACAATGTAGTCCTTCCATGTGGTTTTCAGAAGAGTTGCAGATGATTCAACAAATGCATGTTGAGCTAGCTCTTTATTTGGTAAGCATCAGCGTAGCCTCTGAAGTCAATGGAATTTCTCTGATTTATACCTGTGGTATATCATAATGTGCAAACTCGTAATGTGCAGCAAGATTAATAAATATTCTTAATTTCCTATCAGAGGTTCAAATGTGTTGACCACTTATAATTTTTAGTATTAGTGTTTGATTTCCTTCTTGAAAGCCTTAGTCATGAGTAACCTCACARTAAAGCATGATTTCTTTCCAACTTGAATTTTATGTCATTAAATGTATTGGAGCTCTTCTTTACACTGCCCCAAACTTGTTAAATAAGTTCAGCTGAAATGCAGAGAGAGAACTAAATTGTTTAAGGACTGCAAAACACATACTTCAGGTTTCTGGGCATCAGATTGGATTCCAGAGCCTAGAGTTAAATGCCTTGGCTTTCATGACGAGGGTTATGGTACATCTGTGTGAGCAACTTTGCTCATCGAGGAATCTGTTCTGTCAGCATAATGTGCTTTACATCTGTATGTCAATCACTGTATTGCACAAGATGGCTAAAAACATGCCGAGCATAATGTAACACAATAAAGGGGATGGACTGGGCTTTTACCTGTGAAGCTGAGCACACAGGCTCACATTATGTAGATGGAGAGGAGATAGACCATGGCTGTCATCTGTGGATTTGGAAATTGCAGGCATTCACACAGTTACTGATGTTACCTGTGAGCTGAAATGGTAGTTGCTTATACTGTCTCTTAGGAATAACTTAAGATATGTTGCTTTCAGTCAGCTTTARCAAAAAGTCAAGGAAATCAACCCATCTTCAGTGCCATTTTTGTTTACCCTAAAACAGGCTTGGAGCATTCAGATGTTCAGTTCCATCTGAGAAATGATATAAGTTGTCTTCTTTTAGCTGTTATTTGCTCTCATTTGAAACACTGTATCTGACTTAGAATCATACAATCATAGAATCMGTAGGCTTGGAAGRGACCTCTGGAGATCAKSTAGTCCAACCTCCCTGCTCAGCAGGGTCACCTACAGCATGTTAGACAGGGTTGCATCCAGGCGTGCCTTGAAGATCTCCAGAAAAGGAGACTCCACAACCTCTCTGGGCAACCTGTGCCAGTGCTC
>NW_028185037.1:13732399-13806058 GCF_003343005.1 Rhea americana
TGCTGCTGATGTATTTGAAGAAGCCCTTCCTGTTGTCCTTAACATCCCTTGCCAGACTCAAGTCCAGCTGGGCCTTAGCCTTCCTCGCTGCATCTCTACATACTCTGACTGCATTCCTACGATCCTCCCAAGTAGCCTGTCCCCTCTTCCACATTCTGTGTACTTTCTTCTTCTGTCTGAATTTGGCCAAGAGCTCCTTGCTCACCCATGAAGGTCTCCTGCCCCCTTTGCTGCACTTCTTACTCATAGGGATGCACYGCTCTTGASCTTGGAGGAAGTGATGTTTGAATACTAGCCAGCTCTCCTGGACCCCCCCTTCCTTCTAGGGCCTTAGCCTGTGAGATTCCACCAATTAGGTCTCTCAAGGGCCCRAAGTCCGCTCTCCTGAAGTCCAGGGTTGCAGTCCTGCTTGTTGAATTGCACTTTACACTTACTAATTAGATTTATCATGTCTTATCATCTCAAATATGAATGCAAATTTGTTATGCTACCAGACATGCTGAGAGCGATCTCAGAATTAAAAGCAAAGTCACTTAACAGGTGTTCCAGCACGCACCAAAAATACCTTATGAGGGAGAGAAGCCACCTAACACTTGCGAATATGAAACAGTTAGTGGAGAGGTGGTGGGAATACTTACTTTTTATGTAACAGCCTTGTGTGTGTACAGCAGTTGCCCAGAAAATGTGGGAAATACATTCAGTCATATGTATGTAAGAAAAATCTCTCAGGGGCTGTTAAACCTGAAGATGCTACTTCTGGCACCTCTCTGGATTCTCTAAATGCCCTTGACCAGATTAGCGGAGGCTGGGCAAGACTACAAGGGAAATCAGTTCTCTGTCTTAACCCTTCCTCAAGGATTTACTGTTATTCATCATCAGAGACTGCTGGATGGGATAGACCTGAAGTCTGCTGTGGTAGAGCCACTCTAACATTTTTAACCAACCCCTCAGCTCTAGGCTAGTCTCTAGAGGGCACTCTTCATCACTTTTGTTGAAGCACAATCTGCACTTTGCACAGCCAGGAATATAGGGGGGCTAAAAGAATGCAAATAAGAGAGTGCRTGACTGCGTTCTAGTAGGTAGCTCAGTCAGCAAGGCATGGAGAAACTGGRTTCTCTACGTATCCATTATTACCTTCTCTTCTTCCACTTGGATGGAGTTTTGCTTACTTTCAAGAGCCAAAGAGGTTGCAGGACAAAGAGCTGCTATTCTTCATTGCTTAGGCTGGGGCAGCTCTGGGCAAGTACAGAAGTCAGAAATCCAGATCCCTGGAGGACCTGGGAGGAGCTTACCAGATGTAGATGCCTTCAGGGTTAGGAGGCCACTAAACAGGATTTTTTTTTTTTCAGATCATCATTTTGGACTTCAGTGTCTGTAGCTTGCTTCAGTTCTTTGGATTTGACCCAGACTTAAGGRTTCTCCTTCACTCCCTATTTGAAAGTTTATGGGTCAATCCAAGACTTACTGAAATCAAAAGAAGTCTTTCCAGGAAGGCTGTTTGTTGTGATCTGTCTATAAACTTCCAGAGTAAACTAAGTGACTCGTTTATAATCAGAAAGGAAAACAGGAAAAAAACCCTATACATCTGCATATTGCTGCATGCAAGGCTTCATGCAGAAAAGCTAAAGAGTTTTCTTTGAGTGTAGAAAAGGAAAAGCCGCCTGATTGCTTTATCAGCTGCTATAATAAAAATAGTAATTACTGCAATTTAAGTATAATGAATAAATCACTGCATTAAAATATGAGCAAAAAAGTTTAACGAGCAATCATATGTAATCATTCAGCAGCTCTATTATTAGTGTGGGCAAAGTAAGCTATTTGCCTACCATTTGCTTCAGCATCCATTGTTTTGTTTTTTTTTTTCTCCTACAACCCAAATAAATTCTGCCTTCTTCCTCTCAAACAGAATTTTGTTATACCATGTACTTCAACAGCTATCTACATAGTGAGGTCATATTCTACAAATATCTGCTAACCTAAGAAAACAGTGGTCTGTGCAGATACTTCTTTTGAAATTGTGCCTTCATATAGGTTTTGTTGCACTGTGACTATGTCACGGACAGATATTTTCCAGCTCTGCCGTACTCTCTTTACCACTTCCCTCATTTTACCAAACTGCTCCCCAGGCTGAATCAGCATCCTTCCTGTTTTTTCTGCAGCTGCTTTCCCTTTTCACATGACGCCACAGAGGCTCCCAACCTCCTTCCTCCCTTCAGTATTCCTCTTCGGTTTTCCTGCCTGCTAGTTCTTCCTTAGCAGTGTCACAGGGGGGTGTTACTCCTGATTGATATACTTAGCTTCACTAATGAGACCTTCATGTCTGTCTTCTTCCGTCCTGAAAAATTAATGTGACTTAATTTTCTTGGTAAACTGTTCAGTTCATTTACATTTGCTTTTTGATGCGCCAGTATGCTTCCAGGTCAGTTGTATTACTGCRAAAGTAGTAGTTTGGAGGAAAGTAGTGGCTGCTGACCACTAACAGTATTGTTTGTGGTATGCTCGTTATTGCTTTACATTTTTGTTAGAGTTGGGAAAACTAGTAGCTGAGTGACTCATGAAACCCAATGTAGCAAAATTCAGTTGTAAATGAAAGGGGAACATTTCCATATTCTTTATTTGGCTTAATTCCTGTGCCTAATGGCTGTGTATATACCATAAACACTGTGAAGGAGCAACCATGGAAACACTTGTTTTCTTGCATTGCTAAATTTACTCTGGGTTGAATATTAACACAGCGCCTGGCAGTACTTTAAAAGCAAAAATAGCTAAAGCGTGACTCACTATGAGTCATTTACTGCTAGCCCTGCTATACTGCCTAGAGCTTGACATTGAACAAGTTGGCAGCCTGCATTGCTACATTTTTTTCTAGGAACTTTGAACACATTTCATTCTTGTGAATTCTCTTGTGCAACAATATTAAACACAGCAATGTGTTTATTTTGCTTCCAAAGTCGAATGAATCAGAAAATGGTGAAACAAAGAGCATTTTTCTTGGAGATTCTGGAAGAGCTGGATTCTGAGAATTATTTTTTAGCTGCAATAGCAAAATGATTTCATGGATGTTAAAAGTTAATTACACTTTATACAGGTTATGTAACATATACTGTAAACGTTTTAACATCTTTTTCTTACTTATTTACATTTGCAGTTAAAGCTTATGTGAAATTGGAATACTTAGACTGTAGCTTGAAAACATTTTCTCTTTGGTTGGCTAAGGTTTTTTGTTGGGAAGTCAGTAAACACTAAGGGGCAGACAAAAAGAGTCAACTATATTCCTATTGGCCTCTGTATTTAAAAGGCACACCCTAAATATGGTTGTTGTTATCTGACAGCGAGTAGCTTGCTGGCTGAGTGTGGGAATGCCTATAAAAGATCAGCTGATTTCAGTCAGATGGATGGGGGTAATGAGAGAGGGCTGAAACCAAAAGCAACTTGCTGAGGCAACCATGTGATGATATCCTGAAATACAGCAAATATCACTCTTCACTATGCTAGAATTTTGTTTCCGACTAAATGTCATTGCTAACTAAAAGTCATTTCTTAGAACAATAGATAACAAAATCTTAACATTCTTAAATATTTTCCACAAAAATTTCCACATTTTTAATTATTATTATGTATTTGTAAAGATAAAATTAATAGAAGAAAAACTTTCTTATTCTTTCACTTTTGCGTGTGTTTTAAGGAGATACCAGAAATCAAATTAAAATACTAATAAAGTAAGTTCAAAACATCTGCAGAAGTAAAATCCCATATATCTGGATACAATTAAAAAGCTTGTTATCTGTCTCTTCCTTGAACTACAGATGATGAAAACAGCACAGAATTGTGAATAGTGGTACAGACATAACTGTGCTGAAGAGAATTCCTCTGTTTAGTTTTCCAGTAAATTTTACTGAAATAAGGTCAAAGTCTTTTTTCATTATCATGCCTGACATTAATCATACTAAAAATGATACCACAGTATTTTCTTAAACCTAAAATAGGAAATGATTGTGCTACACTAAACATTGTAAAGTTTCTTATTTTCTTCTGTGTTACCTCTGTGACGGTGACCCTCCCTAAATCATTGTTATTAAAAAAGTTTCAGTAGTTACTCAAGTTATATGCTCTTTAGCAGTCTCTTCAAAGCTACCGAATAGATCGTACCTCAGCCACACCTCCAGACATGTTATGCAGAATATAGACATGAGAATTTATATTAAGAGTAGGACTCTGCCTTTTGAAAGACAGCTCTGTGTAGGAGGCTTTTCTGCTCCAAGGATCATCAGAAAGATTGGAGCTGCCTAAGGCGTGATATCTCTTGGGCATCTCTATAGACAATGCATAAATAATGTCTCCCTTAAGCTGTAGCAGATTATTCTCTTCACACATGTGTGTGTTTGTGTGTACATACTCACCCATATTGACAGATAGAATATGGATAGGGCAGTAATGTGTAGTCTTTCTCTCTAGCACATTCCTGAAGATCATGTGCTGGCCTCTAGGTTAAGCACACAGGAGCAAGTCTAGTGCTGAATGTGAATTTTATTACAGAGTATGCACTGTTTTCCATAAATACACAAGAAATACACTGTTGAACTGAGACCAACATCCTGTATGCACGTGCATCCTAAAATGACAAACGAATACTCTCAGTTCTCAGTTCATTTTCTACTCCTATTATGAATCCAAAATGGCTTTTGGTGATATTATCACATGATAGAACAAATAGAGCATGTTATATAAAGCTTAAACCATATGTGCAGTGCTGAAAGAATCCATACCCATTTAACCACTACAGACTCTGAGGACTCCCACCTTGTTGCAGCCTCCTGGGTCTTCAAGTGTGTTTCGTGCACAGAACCAATATGTCTGTGAGATGCCAATGGAACAGTGGTAGGAGTTTTGCACTAACAAAATGTGTTCTGTGGATATGTTATGTTTCAGCACTGTCTTCAACAGCAGGAGGAGGGCTCTTCTTCTTGCCCTTCAAACTGATCTTATGGTTACAACTAACTTGAGGATCCCTTATTCATATAAAATCAGTGGGATGCTTAGGATTTAATTCTTAATTCCCCATGAGCTATGAATAATACAGTTATTACAAACCATAAAATGTAGTACTTGCAAAATACGAGCTACAGGTGGCAAGAAAAACTATTGTCTGTTACACTATTTGTTGTGTGGCTGTGCCCTTATAGAAACAACCTTATGGATTAAGGCCTGTCAGCCTTTCATCTTACAAATAGTCATTTTTACTGCAGTTTCTTTGAGATTGATTCACAAGCGTAGTCATACAGGATCCAGTAGCATCATTGGACTGACTGTTAATCACTGTCACCTGTTGAAAATAAGAGACTGTATGTTAAATTGCTCATTTCTAAACAGTTGCCAGTTTCTTTTCAAAAGAAGTTATTCTTTCAAAATTAGCTGTTTCCATTTTTTCCTCCATACATCTTAAAATCTATGCCAAGCTGTTTTAATTTACAATGGAAGATGTTTTTGTATAGTATTAGGGGGCAAGTCACCTTCAGATTGATAATTCCTGGAGTTCAGAAAGTATTCACAGATATTAGCAATTTAAAAGATCTTCTGTAATGAAATTCATTACTCTTGGGAAAGTCAAGTCACCAAAGAAGAAGGGAGTGCAAAGAGATGCTATTCATTAACTCCTGCTTTAAGGTATAGCTAGCTTGTGTGTTTCAGATATAGTTAGGAGGCTGTAGCAATTGAGGAATTTAAAAACCTGAAAGATAACTTTCTCCATCAACACTGCATATATTACAAAGTTAGGGTCCTAAATCCCCATTTAAATATGGAGCCTTTTTTTTTTTTTTTTTAAGTAAGCTTAGAGTCTTGCTTTAGCCCCTTGATTGAGAAACTTGGTTATCGTGTTTATTGTGTTGCCCTCTGTGTATCATGGAAAGTCTGCAGCTCAGGAGGAATATCTACAGGCAAGTGCAGACATATTTGAGTTCCTCTGCGTGCGTTATCTCTACCTCTGGCCGGTTCACTGCCGTGCAGATATGGCCATGCAGGTTCTGAATCAGCTCTGTTCTCTGTCTGTCCACCCAAGGGAATGGGCCAAAGAGCTCTGTTTACACCTACCTGTGTACGTGTGCCCTGGGATGCCTCAGTATTCCACAGAATGAGGAGTATAATTAGAAAAATGTGCTCATAAGTCTGTATATACAGATGGCTGTACATGAGAGTTTGATTGCTTTAGTGCTTGTTCCTGATCAGAAGTCAAGCCTCTATTTCAACGTGATTAATATGGCACTGGATAACCAGCACCATTATTGTATTTTTCGTAATAGGTAAACACAGATAGCAAGAACTGAGAAGCTTTTAAGAAGCTGTGAAACGTTGGGCATGCCCTTTCTTTAAAGAGGAACAAAAGTAAAGATAGGAAACATCCTGCATGTAGAATGTAGGAAGATTATTCCAAAATGCTTGAATAGAGTTGTTTAAAGAAAAAAATCTTGAAATGTTTGTACTTCCAGTATTGTTTTAGACCTTAGAAAAATACTATAGAATGTGAATCAGTCCATAGTTATCTGTGATGAACAGGTAAACAAAAGATTTATTTCCCAATGGCTTTTTCATATGATGGTGACAAACTCCGTTGCACAACAATGGTCACATTCCAAAGTTGCAACCAGGTTCTGGAGGGCTTAATTTCACAATTGCTTACTGTGTCCTATTGCATTACAGTGACCTTTCAATAAAGAAGGGGAATTACTGAGTTGTTTTTTGTTTTTTAGCTTAAAGATTGAATGAGGATATAGTACAGTGCCTTAATTCTACATGACAAATCTTTTCTTTGACACTTTTAAACTAAATCCTCTAAATCTATGGAAAAGGGTGTTTATTATTTTCTGCCTCTTTATTAACCTTATAATGTATACATTATTTAGAGTTTAAATTTACAGTAGCAATTTAACTGCAAAAAAGTAATTTCTGGTGTTTAGGGACAGATGTTAAAGGTACATTTTGTTAGTGTAGCAATTTATATAGCATCCTTTTGATATATTAATGCAGCAAAATTATTTTTTTATTTTTTTCCAAGCTGAAAACAACTCATAAAGCTCTGATTTTTTGAGTTAACTGGTTCAAAAATAACGACAAAGTAAAAATAATATCATATTATCATGATATGTTGTAATAAGGTATTGTGCTTTTCCTTTAAAGAGTTAGAAAATATTATTTAGTTCTCATCTGTTACAATTTTGTGCTCATGACACTCACTATATAGTAACTTACATTTTGGTGTAAATTTTAATAACATGAAGCACCCTTTTACAAGCTCACTGTTATGTCATAGTGTGAGACAGTTATGTACTCTTCAAAATAACTTCAGTGAAAAACTGTGCTGAAGCTGACAAATTATGACAATGTCCAACTACCAAAGAGAGCAAAGTGAAAAGGCTGGACCTGTAGTGAAGAGTATTTTATCACTTGTCCTAGAAATGCAAGTTAGAGAGAGGGCCAACAGATAGCTAGTTATACAAGAAAGCTGCTAGTTAGTTAGTTTCTTAAAATAATTGGGTTCTATATAATCTATGCCTCAGAATATTGTCAACGTTGCATATAAAAAACATATAGATATTCAATGAATAGGATATAGAATATAGAGTCTGAGTAAACGATTCATCAGGGTAACTGAAGAATAACTCTTAAGTCCATTCTCAGCTCCAGACCTGCCCGTCGTTCACACTGTTCACAGTGGGTGTGTGCTCAGATGCAGGCGTAGGTCTGATGCGGGGAGATGCTCTCAGTGAAGAAAGCTTGAGGCTGCTAACGTGACCCCAAGCCGTCAGTCATGTGGTTTGAGCTGATCAGGTGCCGATTTGAGCCAGCCACAACTCACCAGGAGATCACATAACCTCTGCTGTTTGTAACCGTAATGTGGATGCTTTGAGACTACGCTGCCAGCTGCCAGTATGGTACTAGCCCCGACACTTAGAACTCTTCACTTTGAAGCAGCTTTTGACCTTACAGTATAGACTTAGTCTGGGAATTTCCCCCTAAATTCAATGCGAATTAAATTGAGCCATACTCTAGCTTGAAGGTGGTCTGTATTGTCAGTATCAACTGATGTCTTCCGAAGAGTCCATAGCTGTAGTGAGATTCATAGCTGAGAGAAGAGGTCATTTCCAGAGGGAAAGTCTCCCCCACTATTTCCACACACAAGAAGGAAGCTTGCCATGGTGCCAGGAAGTCTGGCAGCAGCATAAGCGATTAGCAAAAAAGAACTTGAAAATTCCAAAGCAAGAAGCAGACTGCGCAGGAGTGGAGACATTTGGGATTTTTGAGCCTGATTAGTTCCACTGACAGAGACATGATGTATGCTAATTACAGCTCCTCAGCTTCTTTAGAAGCAGTTGCATAAAAACACAGTACATATCCATGTTGAAACTTAGGGCACTAAGTTTTTCTGTATTGGTATGTTCAGACCATCTGCCCAAACCATTGACCTACCTGGATGATGCATAGAAAGGTGTGTTTGTGAGCAAACCTGTTGGTGGTTGTGGATATGGGAATGGGAAAGTTTCTTATTAGGATGTGTGGCTGAGTAATATAACCCTGATAATATCTCTTTGGGTCAGTGAACTTTTGAGAGTGGATCGTTAAAACCGTGGATTGTCAAAACTGTGGTGCAGTATTTAGTTAGTGTTTATTCGTGCAGGTCTGATCCAAGTTTAAAAAGCAGAAAAATGTTTTTTATGTAAGATATCATTTCAGTTTTATCAGATGCTGTTTTCTACTCTGGTATGTTTTGTATGCTTCATTATACCGACAAAAATAATGTCATTTAATCTATAATAGGCAGGGTAATGAATTCTGATTGTTCAGTATTGCTTGGAGGACAGACTATATTTAAATCAGCTCTTTGTTAAAGTAAATAAAAAAGTTTTGTCATGGATAATGGCTCTCACATTTTTTCCAGGAATTATAATGAAAGGATGTTTTTCAGTTATATCCCACATTTTTCCAGGTGCTTCATGGAACAAAATATTTAAGCCTTAAAATAGAAAAACAGGGTTTTCAAAAGGAGGAAAATTGTTTAAAGATTTTTTTTTAAACTAAGCAACCAAAGATTTTAACAAAAGGTCTAACTAGAAATAATATAGTTTATTCTACTTTTTTTCTGTGTAGTTTTCTTTAAATTGGTGGTAGCATTATAACACCAAAATGCAACACCCTTATAGAAATTAATGAATAAACAGTAATTTAAAAATAAGACATGTTTCAAATATATACCATTACAGTTTAAACTGGAAAACCTTGCATAAAGCATATAGTAAGCCTCAGGAGACAGTACAGGGACTATGTGCCACAGCAAGCACTTAACACCAGCATAGATTTTATGCAGGTCATCGGTATTGAGCCAAATGCCATCCCCGCTGTCTAGTAAATATTCTACAAAAAGGTCCATACATGTTTGGTTTCAACATTATTTCAGGTGAAATTAAAGTTTGCAGTGAAACAAAATGATTATAAACGTGGCAAGGTAGAGGCGTTACTGCACTTTCTTTTTGAGGAGCTGTGTCTTCTGACTGGCTAAATATTGGGTGAAGGGAGATTATTTTTCTCTAAACATGTTGTAACCATCGACATTGACAGTCTTTGTAATCTCAGCTTTTCTTCAAGAGATGAAATGGAAGCTTTCTGATGGCTCTCTGCAATATCTAGCAAAATTACTGTATTCTGATGAGGTGTGAGGGCGTAAGTTTAAAAAGGGCTTGCTGGTCCTGGATGAGATATATTAATTTTTACATTCATAAATAAATAAATAAATAAATAAATAAATAAAAGAAATAAATATTTTAAACAGACATAAAAGAAAGTACTGAAGTACTTGAAAAAAATGTTAGAAATGTATGTTCAGGTTGAGCATAGTATCTACTGATTCAAAGTCCTTTCAGAAGCACATAAGAATGCAAAATATATGAGGTATCCACTTATAGCTGTTGATGGATTTTACCCAGCACCATTATTCTTAAAACTTGTGTTTATAGACTTTTATAGTTTTCAGTTTGATTAGTTTATCAGGAATGTTTCCCTTTTACTGATGTTTTCAGATGGGCTGAATACATGTATGTTACATGACATATATATGTTCACTTCTCTATCTTTGTACACCATCTACTCTTGTCAAGCTGCATACTCCAACCATGGGATTCACTAGTTTCAGTCCTACGTCACACTCCATCCTTGCAGTGGTTGTATTTCACTCCTTTTACTTTACAACGCTGCAGTCTTTCCTTTTCTGATCAATGGTTGATGCATGAAAGGCTGCGAGAGCTGGGCCTGTTCAGCCTGAGGAAGAGAAGACTGAGGGGGGATCTTATCAATGTGTACAAGTACCTGAAGGGAGGGTGTCAGGGACAACCTCTTTTCAGTTGTCCCRTGTGACAGGACAAGAGGTAATAGGCAGAAATTGAAGCACAGGAAGTTCCTCCTGAGCGTGAGGGGGAATTTCTTCCCTGTGAGAGTGACGGAGCCCTGGCACAGGTTGCCCAGAGAGGTTGTGGAGTCTCCTTCTCTGGAGATCTTCAAGGTCTGCCTGGATGCAACCGTGTCTAACATGCTGTAGGTGACCCTACTGAGCGGGGGGCTGGAGGGGGGGTTGGACTAGCTGATCTCCAGAGGTCCCTTCTAACCTTACCATTTCTATGATTGTGTGATTCTGTGGTATTCTGAATTTTGCTGTCATGGGGGCAGTGCCATCTAGCCACATCCTGTGTTTGAAAAGATCTTGGCAGAAGGCACCTTCCTTGAGAGGCAGCCTGGCACCAGAGCCCCGTCCAGCCACGCAATCTAGTTTGTTCTCGCTGAGGATCCTGATACCCATCTGCGCCTGTGTTGTGTCACCTGTTACATGGAGGGTCACGCATCTGCATTAAGCTGCATAGAGAGTGATTGTCTAAGGACAAGAAGTCCCATAACCTTGCTGTATGTCCAACCTTCTGTTGAAATTAGAACAGGAGGTGCTGTCCAGATGACTTTTGTTAGTTTAGCTGATATTCCAGCAAGTCATTTTTGGCTTTTCTGTATAAAGCTGACAGGAAAAGCTGTTTAATGTGCAGTCTAGCTTGTGAAATACTAATAAATCAGACTGCTTTGATTGTGTATTATGGCTGCATTAGCTTAGGAAAAGCACAGTGATTTCAGGAGGCAGGCTCTAAAAGTTAGGAAAATAAAACATAGAAAAATCCTTTAGCTACTCTTTTTATGAATTGTGCATTCTTGATTTACTTCCATGAACTAACTTTCTTGGAATAGAAGATCCTCCTATTCACCACCAGTTATGATTAAAAAAAAAATGCTTTGATCAGGCCATATCTTGATCAGTCTTAGACATTCAGAGATTGCGTAGTAAGGCTACCCAGCATGAGGAATGTGTACTAGTGTGGTTCCTTCTATTTCTCAGTGCTCTGTAAGTGGCCTTGCCAGTGCTTCTCTGTAAATAAGTTGCCCCTCATTTTCATTTCCTTTGTTTTCAAGAGTATTCTTATTTTTCTGTTTTTAATTTTACTCAGTTATTTTTAATCCTTGATCAGTGTTTTCATTTTGTGATGCCCCAAGACAGCCACATACAGACACTAAGTATGTGTGTGCGCAAAAGCTGTGAATTTCCCCGAGACTCTGTCTTAAATAAAGCAAATCTGCTGTTATCTGTACCTACTCTAAAGCTGTGGTTATCTGTTGCTTGGTACAGGTTAATGGCTGTAGTCATATAGTATAGGCACTCAGAGCACGGATCCGTAATGTGAGCAAGTACAGTTTGGCTTTTTTTTTCAAGGGTTGGCTTATCCTTACAGAATTTTGCAGTATTTATGCACAAAGTTTAATGAGTTGTCTTTCCTTCCTTATCAGAAGCTGAAAATGACTTACATTTCCAGAACTGTATTGAATTGTGTAAAAGACTTTGCGTATTTACAAAGAATGTCATGGAAAATGCTAGTAGTATTTTTGCGTCTTTATATTCAGTAGATATGTTGCGATGTTATAATAACTTTTTTTGCTAAATCTGATAACTGCCTAATCCCTATTTACTTAATGGAAGACGAAGAGTGACTTATCAGTATGAATTTAAAATAAAATTTCAATTTTTCATTTCCAAATTGCAGGCAAAAACCGAGGCTCATTCAGCGAGTTCTAAATCTACGTATTTAGAAAGTTTAAATGTGAATCATGTATGTCCATCCTATGTTGACTGATTTAAAATAGCAGTCTCTAGGGCAGGTGAAACCAGCAGTTCATACATTCTGGATTCCTCTCTTGAGGTAGTCCAGACGTACTGTTTTAGAAGAAGAGGCAGAAACTCAAGCATGAATCATTATGGAATACGCTGCCTTAAGGGAAAAAAAAATTTTTTTGACCTCCTTATTTAGAGGTCCATGTTTAACCCTGAAGAAATGTTTCTATTTGCTTTAAAAAAACAACAAGGGTGTTGTATTTAGGCCCTTCAATTATACGTGACCATTTCAGTTCTTTTTAAGTCACTCTTTGGTGTTCATGCTGCCACTAAAGATGTCTTCATTTCACTTCAAATAATCTTAGTACATCCTAAGATGTAAGAAGCAGCTGTTTAACATCAAACAGATTGAGGTTTTATCCTTTCAACTGAGATACTGTAACTGGAAATGGCAGTTCTGAGTCCACTGTAAATGAGAAGTAAAACCAGTTAGCTTAAACCACCATGAAGGTGACTTTTGAGATTGTTGTGATCATGTGAGCAAGCCCTAAGCTAAACAGAATATATTTTTTTGAACAATTTAGCCCTTCTCTACCTTTCTGACCTGATTTCTCATTACATGCTTGATACCCACCTTAGCACTTATGCCAGTCTCAATTTTCCACTTCTCCTTGAGTATCTTTATGCTTTTTCTCATGACACCTTATTAAGGATGGGAGAAGCACCAGGACAAAGTCCCATCATCCTCCAAGAGTCTCTTCAAAGCTGGTCTGCTGTAAAGCATGGAGAAGACTCTAATCTAATTACGGCTGGGCAGATGGCACGTTGTGGTTGTTCTTCCTCATTGGCTGAGAGTTCAGTCCATCCTATTATTTGTTACCCCATCTCTGCTACCACCCCCAGATCAACCCACTTGTTTGTCTCCTCCACCTGGTTTGTCTTCCCGTTTAGGTTGCATGCTTTGGAAAAGAAATTGTCACTTTGCCTAGTATAATGCTGCTCTGGTTGGCATCCAGGTGCTACTGCAGTATACTTATTATATAATGAAAATATTTCTGAAGAGATTGAACGAGTATTTTATATAAAAAGAGCCTCATTCTCTCAACTTGTACCACATGCAAATGTTCTGTGGGCTTAACTAAGAGCAGAAGCTTATATCACATACATCTAAATAGAGGTACTTTGGCAGATTCTATGACAAGAGCCAGCATTCTATGAATGCAATTTAATCAATGAACTGTATTTAAATCACTGAAATTTATTCAGTCTAAACAAATTTAGWCTCTTTCATGACAAAAGTTTAATCCTTCAAGATTGCATAACTGGAGGATTTAGGGATTAGTTAGGTCAGGGAAAAATCTACATTTGGTTAAAACCTAATCAGGCAAGCAAATAAGTAAAATAGTGTAAAAGCTTTAGAAAAAGTCTTTTGCAAAATGAGTTTTATGTAATAGTACAAAGAATGTTTTTTATTTATATAAGAGATGCAGAACCTTGTCCTCCCCTTTGTTTACACTGCCATAATTCAAGAGAAACTCCATTGGACAAGTGATGCAAGTGAGAGAAGAATTATGTGTTTTGTTTCTCAAGGGTCTAGTGCTTTGGGCTTATTAATGAATTTCATATAATTTTATAAAAATTTCAAAATTGCTATTAAAAGCAGTGACTTCCAAATATGGATGATACCAAATGTTGCAGTGAAAATGGGGTAGTGATCCCGGATGTGTGGTTATGATCAGAAACGCTTGGAAACCACTGCATTAGAACTATAAACCTAAATCTAAAACTCTCCACAACAACRGAAGTCTGAATTCATTCTTTCAACTACTGTTCATTTTTTCTTCCTATTTCTCCTTACTTCACCTCTTTTACTCTCTGAAACAAGACTGTCTGCTCTCTTTTCTAACTGTCTGGCATCATGAAATGGCTAACATTATCTGAGGTTATATAGTCTTACTACGTTCCTAAGTGTTTTGCTCTCCCAAGCTTTCAGGGAATAAGTTCCAAAACACTCTGCAAACASATGATCAAAGTTTAATCTAGATCTTCAGTTTGTGATGCACAGGGAAAGAATCTTGGAGGTAAACTGTTAGTCATTGTAAATTTGTACATTTSAATGTTACAGGAAGCAAAACCATGGGAAATCTCTCCAAAACTGTAGTACAGGTCACTATGCAAAATGTATTCCCATTAACAGGGATTACATAATATATTTTTTTATTTCTTTRAATTTCTGTGTAATATACTGAATGCTCTGCAGTTAAATATCAGTAAAGCTAAAATTTATCACAGCGCTGTCTGCACAATTTTCTAGTCAAATAAACAGCTGAGGAATGTTYTCTCCCCTTCTCCCAACCCCCCAAAAAAGCTTTCCTAGCTACAGCAAATATCTGGATCTCCAGCATATCCAGATGAAAGAATGAATGTTCTCAGCCACTACATTCTATAGTTACTGTATCACAGAATTACAGAATAGCTGAGGTTGGGAGGGACCTCTGGAAACCATCTGATCTAGCTGTCTTCTTCAAGAAGCTAGAGCATGTTKCCCAGGACCATGTCCAGTTGCATTTTGAATATCTCCAGGGATGAAGACTTTACAGCCTCTCTGGTCAACCTGTTCCAGAGTTTGAACACCCTCATAGGGAAGAAGTGTTTTCTTAGATTCAGAAGGGATTTCCTGTATTTCAGTTTGTGTCGATTTCCTCTTGTCCTGTCACTGAGCATCGCTGAAGAGAGTTTTACCCCATCCTCTTTACTGTCTCTAATCAGATATTTATGCACATTGATAAGGGCCCCCGAGCCTTCTCTTCTCCAACAGTCCCAACTCACTCAGCCTTCCCTCATATGAGAGAAGCTCCAGTCTCTTCATCATCTTTGTGGCCCTTCATGGAACTTGCTTTAGTAAATCCATGTCTTGTGCTGGGGAGCCCAGAATTGGACACAGCCTTTCAGATGTGTCTCACCRGTGCTGAACAGAGGGGAAGGATCACCTCYCTCGAGCTGCTGGCCACACTTCCTTCTTGCAGCCCAGGATTCTGTTTGCCATCTTTGCAACAAAGGTGCATTGCTGGCCCAAGTTGACTTGACCTGTGTTGTTTTTTKTGTGTGTGTGTGTGTAACCATAGCTAGAAACTATGAAACTTGTAAGAATGACACTCTCAGCTTCACGAGTCCTAAGACAGCTTTAAAGTTGACACTCCATGCAAAACCTACCTCCTGCTTCTTTGGACTGCCATATTGGAAGTCTGAAACAACCCACCCTTATTTGGGGTAGTCCAAGTGGCTGTCATGGTGATGGAGCCTACCCCTAGCAACATGACTTTGAATTAGCGCTTTGGACTTCCATGCCCCTTATTGCAGGAAACTCTGGCAGATCTGGAGGATATTATGGATCCTTGTAATAGCCAGATTCCTGAGTCTGCAGTAGAAATTTTGGAATATCTAGTATGAGGAGACTGTTCTGTGTTTGCAGACCCTGCAAGTTCACTTCTCCCCAGCAACCCATCAGGAAATCAGAAACTTGCTGGTGAAATGAAGAAAGGTCTACAAATCCAGAATGCTTTGGCTGATAATATCTCATGCACTTCAAATGGAAGCATATGCAGATCCACATCTGGTTGTGGGACTTCCTGCAGCATCCTATGTAAGCTGGTAGGATCACTTCTCTCAGCCTGCTGGCAATGCTCTTCCTAATGCAGCCCAGGATACCACTGTCCTTCTTTCCCATGAGTGTGCATTGCTGGCTCATGGTAACTTGTTGTCCACCATGACCCCTCTCTGCCCATTTCTCCAGCCTGTCAATGTYCCTCTGCACGGAAGAATAACTATAAAATYGTGAGATGTCAGAGAAGCTGCAAATAATGCAAATGAGTAGCAGACATTTAATTTCTGCTGTTAGGAATATGATTTCAACAACTGTACTCTAACTTTGAATTCAGAAAGTTCCACCAAGAGGCTTAGAGTTTCTCTTCTCCATTCTCCATCTTTGTCTTTATTTTCTGGAATTCATCAGACRAAAGCAGTGCCTTCTGAGAACTTTGAACTTTTCACAAAATAAACCTGCACAGAGCTTTAACTGTGTTGAACATGCTCCTAGATAAGCTCAGGAAGTGTGGGTTAGATGAGTGGACAGTGAGGTGGATTGAGAAMTGGCTGAAAGGCAGAGCTCAGAGGGTCGTCATCACTGGCGTGGAGTCTAGTTGGCCTGTGGCTAGTAGCATCCCCCAGGGCTCAGTACTGGGTCCCATCCTGTTCACCTTCTTCATCAATGACCTGGATGAGGGGATGCAGTGCCTCCTCAGCAAGTTTGCTGATGGTACCAAGCTGGGAGGARTGGCTGACACACCTGAGGGCTGTGCTGCCATTCAGAGAGACCTGGACAGGCTGGAGAGTTGGGTGGAGAGRAACCTCCTGAGGTTCAGCAAGGGCAAGTGCAGAGTGCTGCRCCTAGGGAAAAATAACCCTAGGCACCAGTACAAGCTGTGGGCTGACCTTGTGGAGAGCAGCTCTGCAGAGAAGGACTTGGGAGTGCTGGTGGATGACAAGTTGACCATGAGCCAGCAATGTGCCCTTGTGGTCAGGAAGGCCAATGGTCTCCTGGGGTGCATTAGAAAGAGTGCTGCCAGCAGGTCAAGGGAGGTGATCCTGCCCCTCTCCTCAGCCCTGCGGAGGCCTCATCTCAAGTCCTGTGTCCAGTTCTGGGCTCCCCTGGACAAGAGAGACATGGAACTACTGGAGGGAGTCCAGCATAGGGCTATGAAGATGATCAGAGGGCTGGAGCATCTGTCCTATGAAGAACAGCTGTGAGAGCTGGGCCTCTTCAGCCTGGGGAAGAGAAGACTGAGGGGGGATCTTATCAATGTGTACAAGTACCTGAAGGGAGGGTGTCAAGGGGAYGGGGACAACCTCTTTTCAGTTGTCCCATGTGACAGGACAAGAGGCAATGGGCAGAAATTGAAGCACAGGAAGTTCTGCCTGACCGTGAGGGGGAATTTCTTTCGTRTGAGAGTGACRGAGCCCTGGCACAGGYTGCCCAGAGAGGTTGTGGAGTCTCCTTTTCTGGAGATCTTCAAGGCCCGCCTGGATGCAACCGTGTCTAAAATGCTSTAGGTGACCCTGCTGAGCAGGGCGGTTGGACTAGCTGATCTCCAGAGGTCCCTCCCAACCTTACTGATTCTATGATTCTATGATGAAGCAATTTTTAGACCATCAAACCACTACCTACTGTGTTTCTTTACTTGCATGATAGATTTATTTTTTTGTCAGTATGACTTTCAGGRAAAAAAAATCTAATATTTGACACAGCACACGGGTCACTATATGATCTCAGGGGATGATTCAACTGTGCCATGTGGGTGGTTCTCAGACCTTTCAAATTTAGATTAGATTAATTCCAAACATTAGATTTAATCATCTGCTCTCTGGTATATTTGTGTACAGAAAAGTATAGGTAGCATAAGTGGTTATTCTCTATTGGCTTTGATATTCATCTGTTGATGACCCGTATCTTTGTTTTTAGCTTTCAGTTACTGTATATTTCACTGCATCATCTAACATGAAGTAAAATAAAAGAATAACTGCTATGCTAATGGGGGAAAATGAAGTTAGTCCAGCTGTAATAAATGGGAGATTTTACTATATGAACACATGTTTAAAAAAAGAAATCCTAAATATTGAAACATGCTGGCCCATCGTTTACATTGGGAAGATCAGGAATAAATTAGAAAGTATGATGCTTTCCATTCTAAAGACAAACAAAGCAGCACAAGTGTGTGATAACTGAAAAAAAAGGGTTCCGGTGCTAATATCAACTGTCTGAAGTATCAACTCTCTGTCCCGTAGCAAAGGTATAGCTATAGCAATTTCTCTTAGCTTGAGCAGATACTATTTTTTATTGTGCTCTGTTAAATAAGGAAACACAGTCACAGTGACAGGTCAGTCATAACTAAATGCTGTTCAAAACATTATAGTCATGTTACAGTCAACTTTTTATGTTTGTTGCGTCACAAAGATTTATTGAAGAGATAAAAGTGGTTATGGAAAACACTGTCCAGTAACTATGGCAACAGTTATTTGATCTCACAATAATTAGCTTAGCATTTGGTTGCACAATCCTTTCACAATACCTCCGTGGTTAGTTCATTAAACAAAATTAGTTTTTGTTTGAACTTTCATCATTTGTTGTTTTAAGATTAGTTTAAGTTCAGAAGAATTGGARAATACATTTTCAAGCTGCTATTGTACTTGAATAAGTGAATTTGTTAACTTCAGTAAGCAGTAACTTAGTATTTTTGTGCTAGAGGCATTTTATTGGTTTAACTGAAAATTAATATATAGATAAAGCTATACACACAGAATGTCACTATGAAAGGTTTAAGAGTGTCTGCATGCATCTATATGTATGTGCACACAGTGGAGTGGAATTAAAAGGAGATTATAAAGGCTTTAAAGTCAACGTTACAAATTAAGAAGTTTAAAAATTACAGTTACTGAGTTTATTTTACCTCCTCCCACACTGTCTCACACTAAAGCCATAGCACGTCCTTTCAGTTACACAGTCATGGTCTATGTTTTCCTCTCAGTTCTTATTTAGTATTTTATATTCTCCACCTGGTTGAGTATGTGATATTCTTCTTACTATTCTTATGAGTATTACTTACTGCCTATGAGATCTTATTAAATACCAAGACTTCATTGTCCTAGACTCAAGATGCGTCTGTATATACAGGGAGAGAACAAAAGGTTAGTTTCCTCCTTCTTCTTAATGAAGAGTTAGTACTTCTGTTGTGCTTTGTTATGACAGTCATAGTGCCTGAGCATTCTGTAAACTTTAATGAATTTGTTTTACATTATCAATATGAGATGATTATTATTATCTCAATTTGACAGATGGAAAACTATCATGCAGAGAGGTTATCATAAAAAATTTCCACTCATTTTAGTAGCTGGTTTTGAGAAGCCTAGGATTTGTTTTTTCAGAGTGCTTATTGTTATATGGCAAACAATTTCCATTGACTTCAGCATTTATGTAAATAAGACTGCAGTCTCAAGTTAAGTCATCTCAATTCATTCATTTTCTAACTTTGAAATAAGGAAACTCCCTTTCTAACTTCCCATTTCCTTTCTCTACCAGTCTTCTGTTCCAGTTTCATCCCGCTCAGGCTCCTTTTCCCAGTCTTCCTCTTTCCTCCCCACATCTTGCTTCTTATTCCATTTGGCTCAAAAAGCTTCTTCTTCCAGTTAGTTTAGGCAGAGGAACAACCGTCTTCTCTTTCTGGACTCATGCCCAAACCCTGTGAAATCTCCATATTACTAATGGCAGAAGCCATTTGCAAATACACAAATTCCAGTTTTTCAAAAAGTTATGATTTGGTCAAATGGACAGATTTGTATAGGAAAGACAAAAACTTACTTCCAGCATAGAGTTGACTTGAGTTTAACTTCAGTTTCCTGTGTAAGCATGAAGGGATGTTGGAGCTGTCCAAAAATCAAATTTTTAGAATTGTGGAAGTAAAACTGCATAATTTGCTATAGCTTCATGGCTGTGGTGTAGTGGATGCACTTTTTTGGCTGAAATTCAGCCTGATGGAAATATCCTTCGTCAGTCAATTTCAGTCCAAGTGGCGCCATTTAGCAAAATTACAAGCCCTGAAGTTGGAATTTATGATGAGTGTCTTAATAAGCTATCTTKCTAACACTGCTATCTCTAATAAAACAACTGAATATGGTCTGCTGGCTTATATGTTTGAGCATGAAGCATTTGTTAAATTAACTTAACATTGGCCAATGCAGAATATATTTACCATGCATTGTGGTGTGTTCTAGGACTGATCCTCTTTTGGCACTTGCTGGAGTTTAGCAGCAAACTTTGAATAGATTACAGGTTAGAGTTTCTGCATATTTTATCAGTAAAGTATGTTACATTTTCTCCTGTCTCAGGACTTGTTCAGCTATGCAACTATTTTCTCCAGATACTAAAATAGACAGTATTGGCAGGATAGCAGAAATGCTGGAGAATTCTGCTTGATGCCCTCATACATCAATAGAATATATCCTGAATTGCAGAAATGGTTTACTTTTGGGGCATCAGGTTTGATCACAGACTGAAAATAGGAAGCGAGTTCTATCAGTGAGAAATGGCTTATTTGTCTCAAAATGCTGTAAACAGAAATCAGAGCCTTTGCCAGATTCCTATCATGTAGCAATTCATAGCTTCTGAATTTGTGGGCTGATCTGCTATCATGGGTTTTGTTTGTACTGGATCGGAAAGATAATGAAATTAACAGGTGTTAGCAGAAGAATGGTTTTGTGCTTCTCTAACTGAAGCCAAATGGGAAGAGATGGACACGTTGGTTTAGAGTGCATTCAGAATAGAGGCTGATAGCTTTGAGRATGGACATCATGCCCCATTGGTGGAAGCAGAGACAGAGGTACTGAATTTTTTGAGACAAACAAAGTCTAGAGCTGGCCCAACTGACTTTTTAGAGCTCAAGTATGAGTGTATTTTGCTATGAGTAGAGAATATTGATGAGCTAGATGAGCCAGTAAATCCAGTGGATAGTAAGAACAAATAATGAAGAAAGTATTCGTGGAGATTTGGGACACTTGAACCTCATGAAGAGCTTTTTGCTGTGGGTCTCCATATCCTACCTATACTAATATCTGTCTGATTTGTCTATTGCTAACAGAGTAGTTACTGATTTTAGTTGCAGGTTTCACACAGTGAAGATGTGGGCCCTTATAGAGCAAGCCTAAGCCTACAGTTTCATAGACCACAGTCTGAAAATTGTTGACACAGGGCTCTGTAGGACTAAGGTCTTATTTTGCAAATCCTTGAAGACAGAAATGTTAATTTTAAATTTTTTGATGCTGTGTGTGCACAAAGCACCACAAAAATAAATAGCATGTCAAGAGCTGAGTTACAAATGGTACTAAACTATAGTAGGAACTGTAAAAATTCATAGRTGCTTTACACTGCATAACCAAGTATATAAAAATCGTTATTATATTTAAGATTAATTATTCAAAATAGTATTTTGAAGTTTTAAAATGAGAGTTACATTCTGTACTTGCTAAATGCTTACTACTCAGCTAACTATCAACTMCCTAGGTGTGCAGACACCTATTGTTCAAAAAAATATTTCCTACTCTTAGCAAAATGCATTCATACTTGAGCTTTTTCTTAAAAATACTTTTGTTCATGACAGTATCGGCCCCAAACCTTTGAGATAAAAGATTCATGTAACTGGCAGTAATGAGAATGACATAACTGTATAGATATGTAGAAATTGAGGGTATTCAGCTGCCTTGGGGTGTGTTTCTGTATGAATCTTAAATAAATGCTACAATTCTTCAAGGAGACAGTGTCAGAGGAGAGATGAATGCTGGAACTGCTTGAGAAAGAACGGATTTGAGGATGTAAAGGGAGTGTGCTTAATGCTGCAGGAGTGGGAGCCCTTTTCATAAATACCAGTCTGATTTGCTACAACTAAATCAGTATGGAGACTCACATTTACACGACAGGCTGATTTCACAAGATAAGCAGTCATGGATTTAACCTGCGGTTGGTGCATGCTATGTTATCCTCTTAGTAAACTCCGAAGAAAGTATCTGGGCTATGGCACATTGTCATTAGATCATGTCAGCTGATTTTTTGCTCTAGAAGTGGAGGTAACTCATGGGTGGAAGCTATTAAAAACAATAGATTTTGATTCAAAAAATAATATGCAAGATCACATTTTCTGAAATATGTGTGCTCAGTCTGGTGCCCTCTTTTTTTTTTTTAAATTGCATTTCAGTTTTCTTTTGGATTAGCTCCTTCAGCATTGTATATTGAAAGATTCACAGTGATCAGCAGCATGGGAGGAGCAATAAGGACGTAAAAGATTTTGTTGGTATTCTAATCACTCATTATTTATTCTCAAAGATCAGTTTTCAAGTAAGTTATGAGTTTGGGTATGCTGGAAATTTTTAATTTCCTTTTCTTGAGTTTTAAGGAAGTTTGTAGCTACTTTGTCTTGTCTTTCTAAGAAAAAAGAAGCCCTAAGTTCACTAAAATTTAGCCTCTTGGTAACTTGTTTCTACAGTCCTCATCTAGTATTTGATTCAACAAAATCTTTTGATCTAAAGATGTTTTCATCCCTTGATGACTGCAGAAATTGTGAGGCTGAAATATAGGTTGGGATGTGTCCTGAAAATGTGCCTCTGCCAGGTTTATGCAGTTAGTCCAGCTATAATAGATGGGAGATTTTACTGCATGAACACCTGTTTAAAAAAAAAAAAAAAAACAAACCCTAAATATTGAAACATACTGGCCCATCATTTACATTAGGAAAATCAGGAATAAATTAGAAAGCATGATCAGAATCGAAACAAAGTAAACAACTGTGTATTTAAAATTGAAGTTCTCTATCTTGGGCTCTTTTATAAAATGACTGTAACATCAAATCTGCTATTTGGAACTTTGAAAAGAAGAAAAAGATCTTAAATACAGAACTTARTGTACACAGTTTTTAAGGCCTAATTAACAGTGACAGGTCCCTGCTCCAAGCAGCTTACAGTACAAATACTTGATGGAATGTGATGTGCAAGAGAACATTCACATTGTTTGTTAAATCTGGAATATTCCCCATGGTACATTCATATAGGATTGGCTATGGATTCAGTGTCCAGTGTAGTGTGCATTTTCAGTTTCTTCTTACAGCATTATGAATAAACTTCTTATCTGAAGCAAAAGTGCTTAACAGAATTTTCTATAAACTGGATCTTTTTTCTGTTTTATTTCCTTTAACTGGGAACTCCTTTTACAGGAAATGAACAAAAAAATCTGTGTAAAACACCTTGAACATTTTGATTGCTACTTGAATACAAATAAACCAAGGAAGTAATAAGTAATATGCATGCTTACTCTCTTCCATCTTCACAGTGTGATGAGAAAATATTTCAGCTTATAAAATGCCCCTGTTAGAATTGTTATCTATCTGTAACCAAACTCAATCCATAGTGTAGACTGTGATTGACAAAATAATAGATTCTTCAGTGCCAAATATTCTGTTYTCCACACTTACTAGTCTTATGAGTCTCATATTTGTTAACACAAAATCAGAGCATAAGCATATTCCTGACRTAGGTAGTAAAGCTGAATGTCCATCTGTTGTGTAATCAAGGAACTATTTTTATTGCGCTATAAAAAATGAAGTTTGATACGTGAAATAAGTCTATGAACCTGCATACTTTACTATTCCACTTTACCTTGGTTGTTGATACACTTACCCAATACCTTGCCTTGGTCTCTTGAGTCTCCTTTTACCTCCATGCTTGGTGCTCATAAAAGGATTGCAGACTTCCAGGACTAAACGAAGGTCTGAGATACGCATTGAATTCTAGAAGGGTATGCTGAACACCTAAGAACAATTAGGTAGTGAATGTTGCATACTCTTGATCGTATTTCCACTTTTTCCTSTGGTGGAATTACGTGTTTATTCAAGCTTTTGTCCCATCTGAAAATGGCTTCACAGAGTGCCAAGTGCAACTGTGAAATAATTTATTAACAGCTGATTTGTCTCCTACTAGAATCATTATTTCTTAAGAAGGAAGTGGTAGAATATTCAAATGAACTAAAGCAGTTTCTCATTAACAGCTGCAGATGAGGAGACTTGAAAAGTTGTGCATGGAAGAAGGCTGTCCTGATGGGAAATTTCTTTTCTAAMGAAAGGGAAAGTAGAAGGATTATAATTCTACTATTTAAAGTCTAGATAAATCCAGCAACATGGAGGCTGCTGCAATCCTTATCTACCTAGAGAAAAGTCAACAAGAGATGCTGGTATCCTGCTGTTCTGTTGATAAATGTTTCAGGTACTGCTCAACAGACAAAATACATGAAAGCCTGACACTTAATTTCCTTCAGATGAAGTGTAGACACTGTTAAACTTGGAGTTTTGCTTTTGACTTCAGTAAGACCAAGATTTCATCCCTTTAGAAAGGRGAATAAAGACTAGTTTGGTTATTTTCCCTGAATTTGCCTGTCAAYGGCATTTGGAAGGGTTCTAGCCAAGTTTGGCTTTCCTTTGCTCTTTATACTAGGTGTGCTAGTTATGCATTAATTTCTTTCACTCTTAGATTTAAGTTGCTTAATCATCACATTTATGGTGAACATCTGAGAGAATATTTGATTGTGGTTTATTGCTTCGGTGAATGAGGGACATTGCTGATACGTTGGAGGCTATTCTTGCTTTTCACTGCAGTTCTGAGAGAGGGCTCAACAGGTACTGGCAGACAATTGTATGTCATCATCAACTGTTTTGAAATGCAGCAGCCCTCAAGGGCATATTCTGCCTCCCAGTTAGTTTAATATGATGCCTTGTAGAGCCACCACTTCAGAATTTAGAAAGGAGACTCATCAGTATGCTGGTGAAATACAGACGTGTCTCTCTCTACTCAGAAGAACTTGAAAGTTCAGCATCTCCCATGAAGTAATGCTTGAATGATATTGCCAGCTGGCTGTGTCAAAGCTACCTTGTTTTCAACCCTGAGAAAACTGAAATGCTACTGCTGAGTAAAGGTCATTGATACAAGATTTGTTCTGCTTTTGTCTCCCTGTTTATCCAGGATAYGTGTTCACAAGTAACAAAAACAAGCTAAAGATTTCAGAAATCTTATGATCATGCCATTTTCACAGAAAGCCCAATGTAATGTGTTGGTTGTGTTATGACATATCTTTTCTCACTAGCCAGTTTCTGCTGTCTGATTTTATTTTGCTTGTAATTGTATGAAATGAACGGCATAAACCTTATATATCGGTGCTTACAGGTGGGCTTTTCTGTTGCTTGTAATGCATTTTGATTCAAAAACACAGCTGCTCACCACTTTGCATAAACTTTGAATACGTGGCTCGCTTTTGGATTTTTCTACTAAGTGCTGTCAGACTAACAATACAATTGCACTGTTTATTTTAAAAAGTTTTTAATGAAGCAGATTCTAGTTCTTTTGAGCTCTTTATAGTGGTATTCATTATCCTCACATCACTGTATATAATATATGAAACCTTTAGCTTCCTCCTTGGAGGCATGTGTACTCTCATGCTGCCTACCATTTACTCAGTCTGTTGTGATGTCTTAAATCATCAGATTGATCATATTTTTAGTGTCTTGAGACAGTTAGCATGAAATACATTCAATGGACAATTTAATTGTGAAGTGAAAGGCATAGGTCCTAAAAACTCCTAAAATAAGGGGCTTTGCACTGCCACACGTTAGCTGTATTAATGTGTTTCTTTGAAAATTTGATTGGGTTCTCTTTAATATATGGCCTTGGAGCCTTAAAATTCCTGCTGTTTACAGACTATTTATACCATCAAGGGTAATTTCCATTGTATGGTGTTGAACTTCTGAATAACCATGAGCCAGCAATTGTAGCCCTTGTAGCCAAGAAGGCCATTGGTATCCTGGGGTGTATTAGGAGGAACGTCATCCGCAGGTCGAGGGAGGTGATCCTGCCCCTCTACTCAGCCCTGGCAAGGCCACATCTGGAGTACTGTGTCCAATTCTGGGCTCCCCCAGTASAAGAGAGACATGAAGCTACTGGAGAGTGTCCAGCGTAGGGCTACAAAGAAGATCAGAGGGCTGGAGCATCTCTCTTATAAGGAAAAGCTGTGAGAGCTGGGCCTCTTCAGCCTGGAGAAGAGAAGACTGAGGGGGGATCTTATCAATATTTGCAAATACCTTAAGAGGAGGTTGTTAAGAGGATGGGGCTGGACTCTTTTCAGTGGTGCCAAGTGATAGGACAAGAGGCAATGGGCACAAACTGAAACACAGGAGTTCCATCTGAATATGAGGAAGAACTTCTTTACTGTGCGAGCAACGGAGCACTGGAACAGGTTGCCCAGAGAGGTTGTGGAGTCTCCTTTTCTATAGATATTCAAAACGCATCTGGACATGATCCTGTCTAACATGCTGTAGGTGACCCTGSTTGAGCAAGAGTGTTGGACTAGATGATCTCCAGAGGTCCCTTCCAACTTGAACCATTCTGTGATTGTGTGAATAACATTAACATTTTCTAGTGAGGCATGGAATTTCCAAACTCTGCAGACTCCAAAATACGGCTTTTTAAAAGCTTTTGCCATCATCAAACCTAAGAACCATTTGAACACTGTCTATTAGAAAAGTTTTATTGAGCAAATGAGAACTGCCTTCACAAATGTGAGAGTCCATATGCAAGAAACTTTTTTTGTACCTAATGAAATAAATGAATGTAGCAAAAATGTCTCTCTCAGCATTAAATCTCTGTGATACTCTTTGAAGTAACTGCACTATAGATTCAAAGTTAAACAGTATRAAGCGGATACTAAAAATAAGTAAAGTGTGACTCAATTCTGTCTTCTACCTCAGATCCTTTACAAGTGTTGATCCAACTGAGTTAGATCAATATTTTCCAAATAATTGTCATGTGTATGATTTTATTTTTCTCTTAAAGTATCTATCAGTAAATATTTACTATAAATAGCCACCAAAAGCAAGCTGTTGGAAGACTCAATATGATTTTGATTACATGCCTGCTGGAAAGGAGAGTTTAAATAGGAACAGCAGGAAGTGGTAATAAATCACATAAATCAAATGTGTGACAGCAATATTTTGACAGAAAAKCCTTGTTTCTGTTTCAAATCTGGAATATTTCTTCACTCTATTAATTTTTAAAAAGAAGGGCAGATTGCTGTACTATTACTGTTATCTTTCTTTATCCCATACCAGTAATGTCACTAAGACATAGTTTTTACTATTCTGGAATCTTCCTAGTGCAGTAGTGTGTTGGAGAAGCATGGAGTGCTGAGACAGTGAGATTGCTTATTTTAAAAACAAATTACAGCTTTCAGGTTGAAGCGTATTTTTCTAGGTTTCTTTCCTCTTGTCTATTTGTGTAATATCCTATATAGCCAGTGCCACCTTTAAATTCTTAGATGCTGTGGGATACTAATGAGGAAAAGCAGAGCTGCTTCTGAAAATAAGAAATGCTGGTATATCTATTTTGCAGATAGGTAGTGGAGGCCCAGAAAAGCAAGACTTACTTCTACAAACTTATTTTCAGGGACTTAACTCCCACAGGTTTCAGTGGAAGTTAGGCATATCTTTATCTCTTTGGATCTGGGTTTAGGTGATTTGTCCAGGATCTTGCAGAAAGTGTGTCAGAACAGAGAACAGAATCCACTTCTCCTCTGTCATAGGCTAATACTTCTTCTACTAAACTACCCTTTCTCAACCATATCTTTCCTTGTTTTCCCTGGTGGGTATATTTCTACACATCTTAAAGCCAACCATATACCCAGAGGAGACTTGCTGCCTGGTATCTTTGGCCACAAGTAGCCCCATTAAAATATCTGTTCACAAGAAGTAAAGCTGGATGGCTGAAACTTATCCCTAATGAACAGAGCTGTAATTTTCAGAATTAGAGTGCCAGAACTTGTAAAGCTTTCAGAAAGCCTTTAAAGTATTTCTCTTCAGGTGGTGAACAAATTAACATTGTTAAATTTTCTAGGTATGAGAATAACTTCAATAGAAGTACTATGTAACCACGGAATTAGTCTGGTCTCCTGACCCATGGAGCAAAATCTGAAATCACTGTGGATAATAAAATCTTTATCAGATTTGGCAAATTAAATTCTGTTCCTTTCTATGGTGTGCCAGGTACTTTTTTTTTTTTTTTTTTATCTCAGAGTAACTAAATACAGACGAAGAGAGGATAAAATAAAAAATAGGAATAAGTAACAGATTACATGATGAAGGAGAGTCAATTTGAGGTGACTTAGGGGTCCATTCAGGAAGAAGGGCCTAATACAATAACTCATTTTCTTGAATTAATTTAAAAAAGTTAGCAAAGAAATTAGAGCAGGAAGACTATATGAACTGTAGTAAGCATTACCTTAGACTACTTCAAGAAAGCACAGAGAAACATAGGGATATTACCTATAGAAAAGACAACTTCCCATATGCATCCATGTTACGAAGCTCAAAAGCTTCTGCCTGCCTAAAGGAAAGGCTGGAGGTGGTGCAGGGTGTTGTAGCCCGGCAGAAAACTGGTGGTTTCTACTTGGCAATTGATAGTCCTCCCTTCCAAAGGATTTGGCACAAAAATCAAGGYATTTCAGAAGGATATATTAAGTTATTTTTCTTAAGAATTTTCTTATTTTAGCCAGTATAACATACACTTCAAAACAAGGTCTCAACTCATGAGGTCAAGTAGATGTTACAGTCAGAAGGCTTTGTCATCACTCCTACAGTCTTTAGAAGGAGGAGCAGAGCTTTGACTTTCTCAAAAGCTGATGCCAGCAATACGCTAGCTTCCTTATATGAAACCTTGTGGATTGCATGCTTTTACTCCCCCGCTCCTTTTAGAAGCCTAAACCTCTCTGGCTGGATATTGCCTCATTTTGTTACTGACAAACTGGACAGAAGGGCTCCAAATGATGAGTGTTTTCTCTTCTGGGTCTCCAAAACCAAGAGGATCACAGTACAGCAGGAGGAAAGACTACTAAAAAAGAATAGAGAAAGCTAAGAGGTTACATACAAATTATACATCTTCAGTGTGAATGCTGTATTTATCTGTGGGGATCTTATCTTCAAAGAGAAGGCAGTTAAAGTCAAGAAAGGGGCAGGGAAAATTATTAAAGGTATAGAAAAACTTTCTTGTATGTTCCTGTATGAAGAATTTTAGACTGGAAAGAGAATGATAGAAGTCCATCAAAAAATGCATCATGCTAAGAAAACAAATTAGAGAGTACTATTTACTCTTATTCCTTATTTCAGCTAGAGAGATGCTCTGCAGTATTTGAGTAGGTTCTATTTAAACGTTCGGAATGAAACACTCCATTTTAAGTGCAGCATTTTAAGGTAATTCAGTATTAAAAACAAAAAATAAAGCATATTGAATTCCTCCTTGAAAGCAAAAAAAAAAATTATAAATAGCTTCCATAAATCAATGTAGTTAAACTAGGAAACAAAAAATATACAATAAAACACTGAAATCAGACTTTACAAAAACTGATAGACCAAATAAGAAAAAAGTCTCTTGAGAAGACTTTTTTATAGGTCTAATGATTTTAGTCCTTAGTCTGCTGTTCTAAATAGCCAAATATTCAGGGTATAAGAGTTCATTGTAAGTATATGAAAATGAGGCTCTTATCAAATATGTCTAGCAGGACTCAAAAATTAAGACACTAATGATTCCGAGTTGTATATGTAAAGATGTGCACATTACTAAAAGCAGAGCTTATTAAAAAAGAATTATTGGAGGAAAAGTGATGCAAGGATATGATTCAGGACAATGTAGTTAACATCAGAACTATTGATAGTAAAAAAATTATTCATCTATAGTGAACAGAGAAACAAAGTATATGTATAGATAGTGAATAAAGATGACAGAAAGAGCTGTGTCACAGTTAGCGATGTGTTTGCTCATGCATACCTATATGCAGGGGTGAGTTTAGTAACAGGGTAATGATCACCTCTAGTTTAGCGATGATTTCTACATTGCTGACAGAAAAGRAGGTAGAAAGTGCTGGAGTGTGGTTACAAAAGTGTTCAATGTCCTTTCAGTACACAGGGTAACAGGTTCAGATGACATGCTGAGTCACAAGTGTTACAGGAAATCAGCAAGGAAATAAATGAACCTTTAACTGACATTCGTAGAAGTTCTCTATAGTAAGAGAGCTGTTGGAGGGTTACTGCGTTTTTAAAAATCAGGCTATAATTTATAAATCAAAAACAAGGGAAAATGATTCAATGTATTTTGTTTTCTACTATGAAATTTGCAAATATTGCATAGGCTTGTGCTGTAGAAATACTACTAGCAGTGTCAACAGCACTGTGTCCTGTACCGTTAATGTTAATATTTGTATTTCCACTTTGTAGAACCAAAGACCACCTACCTGTATTTTGTACTCTGCTTAGTTTTTAGGAAAACGGTGAATATTTTTTCAAGACTTTTCTTGAGTGATTGCTTYTTGCTCCCATTGTGCCTATTTTCAAGTCCCCACCCCATCTCTTCTTAAAGCCGAACTATTCATATTTGTGAATACGTTTGTGATTTTCACAGGAATAGATTCTAATCACCTCAATTCTGATGGATGTTCCATGAAGCTGGATACTGCATGTACACATGATAAGAAATAATCCACACTCAGAGGTAGATTATAGTCTAGATGCAGAACACAGTGAGAAATTTTATACTACTCCTAATTTGTGTAAAGCAACATCCCAAAGATCACATGAGAACTGTGATAATGCCCTGATCTTCTGAGTCCCGAACTACTGCTTTAACCACAAGATTGAAGTGTGGTTTGAGGTGTTCCTTGGGAGAAATGTTGATGGAATCTACTCATCTTTTTGCATGTTCTTTTTTTTTTTTTACTATTATTGGATGATGGTTGGGTGAGGAGAGGATGATGAAAGGCGAGGGTTCTTTTTTTTATAAGTAATTAGRACTATATGCTCAGAGTCCTATTTTGAAGTAATATTCTGAAGAAAAAAGGGAGAATGATGAATGGAAGATCTGAATCTAAATTCATCAAGCAAAAGCACCCTGTAGGAACTTGTAGGGCAGAACACTAAAGGTCACAGATATAATTTCTCAAATGAAGTCAACTCATTAGATGATTGAGTTTATATTAAAATAGAGAAGCAAAGTGTAATCATGTGCTATTTACTCATTTTCAGCAGAAGTTTCATTAAACATACTTTACTTTGTAAGTACTTAGAAGTGAGTTTCACATCCTTTCTGAGTCTTTTGTAATATAGGCTCTTTCTGATGTGCTTAAGTATCCAGCAGCCACTGTTCCTACAAGCAATTTTGTCTTTTTACTGTATAGAAACTATTAGCACCACAGATCATATTTTGAGGTGAAAAGATCTTCTGAGTTTGGAAATCTTCTATCRGAGTCTAATGGAGAGCATCCATAAAATTTTCCCTTTACAACAAGGCAAGTTCCTGCTCCTCTGTTCTCTCTTGCACATTCTTACATGGCTTTTTAGGATGATAAAGAGCAAAAAGCCCAATACTTGGTTGCTTTATTTTACTGTTATTTTTCTTTTTTTTTTCTTTTGGTTGTACATACAACTTCATGAAATACACTAAATATATTTTGGAGTATCTTTGAAAAATTGGAACCTGGAAAACGGTAATAAAATTAGTTCCTTTTCAGCAGACTCACTGAGTACAGATAACAGATGATGAACTTGCACCATGAAGAAATCTGTTGCTTATTATACCCCTTGCTACTTGATGTTGAGCTTCCCTACTTTCATCTAGTATTTGTCAGCATTTTTACAGAAAATAGCTTCCTGGTATTTGTGTACTAACAATAGCAATAGTCATGATCATGGTACCATTACAGGGAATTGGTGTGTCAGGACTGGTGGGTGTGCTGATGACTTTACAGGCCTATGCACAATCTGTACACAAAACTGGCTTTTACTTGATTACCTCTGTACATACATCTTTTTATAATCAATAGGTCTTCAAGTGTCTTACTAACAAAGCCATCTCAAATGGGGAAATTCAGATACTAAAAGGGAAAGTGATTTGTCAAAGGTCATCCCACCAGTCGGTAGCAAAGCCAGGAATAACATGTAATATCATGGAAAAACCTATGAGGAAATGGATCTTTCTGTAATACTGGTTTTGATAGCTTTAGTGAAGCACATACTGAGTCATGATGATAAAAAGAAATGTTAAATAGTGATCTATTTACTGTTCTCCAGCTGTCCTGTGTTATCGATAACACAGGTACCCCATGTTAAAAAGAGGTATGAAACTGTGACTGTCTCTCGAGAGCTTATCTTCATGAAAGAAAAAGTTTGTTAAATATGCTAGAAAAGCAGTCATGTAACTCTTTTGGTGTGTTCCATTGCGATCCTTCAATGAAGATGCAAGTAAAACAATTCAGTCAAAATTTGCAAAAGAAATATGAAAATATCATCTAGCTTCAAATTCAAAGCTCAAATATACTTGCTTTTTAATAGCAAAAACATAGATTATATATAATAGGGGTTCTTTAATTTTCTCTCTTTTCGTAAGTTGTTGGAGAATTTGTGGGCAAGTACTTACCTCCCACAATTAGATTCAACATGTACAATGATAAAGTCAGTGAGTTTCTTTTTCTTCTTGCTACAGTAGTCTAATGTTAGACCAATTTCTTTCTTTTCCTTAATCTCAATTCAAATAGGAAAGACAAAAAATATACATTACAGGAAGAGCAATCCAAATCTGTTTTTGTATCTGAAAATAAGGCTAAATGTTAAAGGGAGAAAAAAATTATAAGCTTACACAGAAGCCTTTATAAATTTGAGATAGAGAAAGAGGCACAGCTTTTAATATAAAAATAACATTAAAAATACTAAAAAAAGGCTGAAACAATGCATACATGAGGTTATGTCAAAGGCATTTAGGACATCAACACTATTAAACAGAATTTAAACTATCCTCTTAAGAGAAGTTAGCCTTGTCGAAGTTAGCTTTGTCAAAATTAGATAGCTTTTCCCATTTATGCATTCCAAATGATTGTGAAATGCTTGGATGGTAATGGGAACAGCAGATGGAGGACTTCCGTGGTGAATACAGTGAAACTTATTTAGATTTATTTGAGGTTTTACATCACAGATTACTTCTATTAGTAGTCATTAAAATCACAGGAGGAAGAGGAACTTACTTGGCTTTGTAGGTCTCTCTGTAACAACAGAATAGGGTTTTTTTGTTGCATTAGAGTTTTACGGTGTGTAGAAATACTGTTAACAAGAAAATGAAATACTTTAGCCAATTATCTTGTTAACTAATATTCTTGATATAATGCAATGTTTCCTACTGTCTTGTTTGGATTCCAAGACTTATGAAAATGTAATACAGAATATAAAGATAGGCAATATAATGAATCATCATCTGGGAAGAAACATATATAGGAAGAAAAGTTTTATTGGTTTTTCAGGGTGGATAACATCTTGTGTAAGTGARCATATGGGGCATTTAAGACTGGAAGATTAATATGAATAATTTTTTAATTGCTTGTTTTTAACAAGAAGGACAAGTCTGAAGTAGTATTAAAGAGTATTCTAGCAAGCTGTTTCAGAATAATATTGCACAATTCCAACAGTTCAAGGTGGAAGTATTTAATCACACTTGCTGTTATGAAATATTTTATTATTCAAGTCAAAATTATAGATATGAATAAATATGAATGGAATTTATGTGGTTGTGGCTAATCAACTTAGAGGATTTTTAGTCTGATAATATCTTGAATAAAGAAGTTTACTTAGACATGAGGTCAAAAGGCTAAATTACAAATGCATAAAAAAMCACAAATATATTTACATAGCGCAACTTTTTAAATTTCTCTGCTTTTTATTTTAATTTCAGGAAAATTCTCAGCCATATAACGTTATACTAAAGAGATTGTTTTCTGTTTAGAAACATTTTTTATAAAAGAGTATGTAAAAAGGTAGTAGAACTAGATTTGTCATTTTTCATCAGAGTAAATCTGTTTTCTGTTTCTCTGATGAGAAAAAATATGATTGAACCTGCAGTGTTGTGCCTAGTGCTTTATATTTTACATTTGCAAGTGTTCTGCTTTATAAATTTCTTTCCCTAACARTGCTAAGAATGTCTGTCCGTACAAGGTGGCTGTAGAGTGATTATTGCCTCCTGACACCAGTTATATGTGCATAGTACTACCTGTGGAAGATTTGTCTTTGTGGTTAACATGGTCATCAGAAACCAAAATAAAAACATATCCTTGTGTCATAAAGTTATACCTTGTAATCGGTACATCTTGTGCAATTCTTGCAGAGGGGATTTCCCTTTCTTTCCTGTAAACTGAAATCTTTCATGTAAGCAGTGTTTAGACATACTCTTTTGTAAAACTGATCTTATCAGGATTATTCAGAGCTTCCTAGTTTTCTACAGGGCTTAAGGAGTACTTACCACAGTTGGTATTGGTATTGCAACTAGAAAAAAAGATACTTTGCAAAAGAGGGTTTTTTTTTAAGTCTTACTGTTTAATTTTTTTAATGGAACAAAAGGTATTGTGTTCCCATGAAGATGGTATACTGAGTAGCATATGCAGAGTAAGACAACTCCCTCTTAGGAATGTAAGGAATCTCTTGTTAGTTTATTATCCATTATTGCAACAGGTTATAAATAGGCTTGAGTATTTTGTAAGTTTTATTGATGCTAGAAAATGATTCATTGAAATGTCACAGAAATAGCCTTATAACACTTCAGAAATATGTCTCATTGTTATGCCTTACTCCTCCCTTCTTTTCCACCTACCAACCTTCTGTCAGCCCACTACCCCACTTTATATGTATTACCAGAAAACAGAACTCTTACAAAGCTTTCAAAATGAAAACTAGCACTTAAAGTTAGGAAATACTAGAACTCACATTGTTTGTGTATATGGGATGTAATTTCAAATACATTATTATTAGAATTATTTGAGCAAAAAAATCCAGTATTTTTTAAAACTGTTTATTCTGGCTCAGAATGAAAACCGGCAAATGTGACTTTTTTTCATGGGAAAAAACAGGAAATTCTAGAATTTTTTGAATAATTTTATTCCAATATAAATAATAAAACAAAATGGTGCATAAAGAACTGTAAAAGGAATTCGCTTTTAGTGTGTTACTACAGACAATTTAATTAATCTGCAGCCATATTAAAAAAATGAAATGATAAAATTATCATATTGACCATGTATGGTTGTCAGCTTATTTGGAACATTTGGATATATAGTGTCCCCAGTCATTAAGGCAAAATAATGCCAGCAGAAGCAGCAGTTTATGTTTCTCTTTTATGACTGGCTACTATTGAGAGATGAGGCACATTTTCCCAAAGTGTTGAAGTTCTAGAATTAGAAGTTTATTTCCAGATTCGAGGAAGAAATGTATTTGTAGAAAATCTCTTATTGCAGCCTTGAATATTTCTCCCTCTTGCCCTTCACAGACTTTGCCTRCATTCTTCATCCCAGCTTCTGCTTGTGTCTGTCCCTCCCACCTCTTCTCCCTCAACCCAGCTGCTGCTATATTTTTCATCTTGCCACCTCATTCTTGCCCAACTCATTCTGCTTGTGCATCCCTACTCCTTATTTAATTTTCTGCCTAACTCTACCTCCTTTCTCCTTCCTTCTCTTATTCCTAGTTTCTTGTTTTCATTCACTCACGTTCTCTTCACACACAGGTTCTAGGCTACAGAAGTGTTTCAGCCTTTTTGGTCTCTTGTAAAGCAGTTTGTTCCTCTAATTGATCATTTTAGTTGCCCTTTTCTCTATCTTTTTAAACTCTGCTTTGTCCTTGAGATACAAGAAACAGAACTATACACAATACCCAAGATGTGGGTGTACCGGTGATTTAGAGGCAGAATGGCAGCTGATTTCTTGTCCTTAATGCTGTTCCTGATGATGCCCAGCAATCTGTTAACTTCCTTGACTGATGCTGCACGTTGAGCTGCTGACTTCAGAGGGCTGGTGGTAGCAACTCCAGGATCTCTTTCCTGATTTATGACTACAAGTTGTGAGTTCAGCGCTGTGCACCCATGGTTTTAATTATTTTTCCCTGTTTTTCACCTTACATTTATCTACACTGAAGCTCATCTGTCACCTTTTTGGCCACTTACTTTTGTAAAATCTTGATGTAGTTCCTCATCATTGGTGCAGCACTTGACCATCAGAAAGAGTTTAATAGCATCACCACATACTGCTTTCTCTGGGTCATTGATGATGTTGAATAAAATTAGTTCCAGCACTAATCCTACTGCTGCCCCTTCTCTAGCTTTCGGTACATAAAAGGACCTTTCCTCAATCCTGCAGAAACATAATTTTTAAAATAATCTTGGAGTGGAACCTTCTATGCCTCAGCTTCTGCTTATGAGGAAATCTTCAGAAATTTTAGCTTCATAGTTCATAATCCTTTACTAAGATATGCACAAAATGATTTTTTTCCTAGACTTTTAACATGCCCATTTTTCTGTGGGGTTGTCAATGCCAAATCTGTGACATGAGGGTTTCCTTTTCCTTGCCAGATTTCTGAGACTAGAGATTTTAGAATTCTTCACTTAAAACAGAGTTTTGCTAATCTTACAGATTTTTAATGTCTGTCTTGGCTTAATTTTGTCTCAGAACAGACTTGCACCACGTTTGCTGAGTTTGTTATCAAAACAAACATAGCAGCCAGGGTCAGGTAGCTGGCTCAGAAAATTTCTATACGAACTCTCTAAAATTTAACAGTCCCATAAGCAGCTGAATATTGCTATCATTTCACCCATAATATCAGTTAGTAAGTTTACCTTAGGAGATAGCCTGCCTTCTACTGGGAAGTGATGCAAAGGGTTAGAGCTATAAAATTTTGAAAGTATAATTTGGGAACAAAAGCAGTTAATTTATAGTGACAGTATGAGGTTTAATTAATTGAGATGAAATATCTTTCTAGAAAACAATTCTAGTCTGAGGGAGATCCAGGAACCCTTACAAGGTTGTCTGTTACTTGAATAAAGAGTTGTAGAGGGGCAGGCCCTTTATGACTTTATATTTGTTTAAATTGGGGAAAAGTAGTCTTTTATAGTCTCAGCAAGGCAAATTAATTTACTTTTACTCCTGCACTTAAAACCTTACTTCATGTATCTACAAGGTAAAATACATAGTGAGCCTTTCCCATCCCTTTTGCCCACCCCAACACATATTCTCTGGTATAATTTATAGCATCAGTATCTAGCCAAGGAGCTAATCAGGGAGCTGCACAGAAGTTGAGACTTGTTTAAATCAAGTCTTAACTCCCTTTTGGCCTCTTCTGGCAGACCTTCACAAATAGCAAAGAAAAATCACTCTACGGCCTTACTGAGCCTTGCTGGAAACAATTGACGGGATGCAGAAAGCAGATCCTCTGAGAAAAATTCATTTAAGGCAACAATGCTAATTCACATTGCAAACAAAAGTATTTAAAAGCTAGAAAAAAATTCAAACTTTTTTTAATGGTGCTTTTAGAAATATGGCAAGAATACTTAAATTTCTTTTTAGTTTCTCCTTGAACTTTAGGAATGGTCTTGAGCTTTTTGAGATCAGTAGTTTCTCGTAATGCTCTCCTGCACTGCAAAAAATGTTTGGGTAATTGTTTATAAAGATTTTGCTTTATCAGCAGTAATTCTAGAATCAGTAGCCGATTCTCATCTCATTTCATTGTTATGACTTGTTCTATACCCCTCAGTATAACTTAGCTTTCTGCTTTTGATCTGAACGCTTACCACAGTCATGTCCAAAATATTTCTCCAACTGGAGAACTCTTTAGTGAAGTGGGAAAGATTTATGATCCCTATTTTACTTAGGGGAAGCAGTATCTCAGAGAAACTGATTATTTATTGAAGAATATGCAAGGATATTATGGGAAGATTAGGAACTGAAGTGAGAATTCCCCGAGTCTCAAAGCCACGTGTTCAACCAAAAACCATTCCTGAAAACACAAAGTTCATTTAAATTCGTGTGGTGAAATCAAGACTCAGTTGCTCACATTTTCATAAATCATACATTTCCATTAAATTTAAAGTGCTCATATTTTATCTCTTCTGTTCATTTTGCAATTTGAACAAAGTAAACTAATCTGATTTTTTCATTTGCACAGTTTTTGCAGTCTGATTCTTAAGGTTACTGTTGAGACAAATTAAGGTCAATGTGAGGGTTAAAATATATGATACAGTAGAGTATGTTATTAGCATAGATTTATTAGGTCAGCAACTCCAGAATTCTAGGAGACAGATGGATAAACATTGAGGTAAGGTATTCTAAAAGCTGCTTAAATAGCTGAAAATTGCTTCCAGAAAGAGACAAAGGCAAGACTGGGGTTCTATTTCAGGCTCCCCAGCTACTTTACTGAAAAAGTGGAAAAGATTTCTTGCTGTCAAAAACTGGCTACCTATGCTTAATTTTAAATTCTTAGTTACTTGCAGAATTTGAAGGTCAAATCTACATTTCTCAAAGGAGATCAAGTCATATAATCAGTGGAAGAGCAAGACTGTGTTAACCTTGAATATATTTGCCTTAGAGGATTTTGAAGCAGATTGACTAAACTTTAATGACATGTATGATTTCATTATGTCTTTAGAGAGTACTACTACTGTATATTTTTTGTGTTTATTTCTTGTCCAAAAAAATAAGCACAAAAGGATTTGCGTTGTACTTAAGAAAATGTGGATTTGGGGAAAGTAAAGAAGGTATTTCTGGTAGCAGGCTTCGTGTTTCTGCTGTGTAAGTAATTGCATTTGTATATGTATAAAGAATTCCTTTTCTTGGAAAGCCTTGTATGAAGACAGAAAAATAATGTATGGATAGAAGCTCCTGAGAATGTAGATAACCAATGTTCTAATCAGATGGCTAGTTTTAGCATAAGGCTTCATTCAGTGCATGAGGTAACTAGCAATGCTGTTTCTTAAAAGAGTTGCCGATTCACTGTTACACCATTTACTGACATAAAGTGAGCCAATGTTTAGACATATGAATAGATGTCCTGATTTCTTAGAAATGCTGAGTCCCAAGTCAAAGGATTTTATATATAATGAGCATCTCAAGAATCAGAACATTTTTGTTCAGGTGCTTAAAAATCAAAAATTTGAATGTTAGTCTAATTTCAAGATTGTTGTTTTACTTCCATAGGTTTTCTACTTATACAGACACTTTTCATTTTCTTTTCACTCTGATGAATTCATCCTCTATATTTGCTTCTTGAGCAGTACTTCTCATCTTTATTTCCCTTTTCCCATTAGTTTTGTCATCAGTTGAAATAAAAATTGAAAGAGATAGCATGTTGGCTTTGTGAAAAGTGAGTATGTGTATACTGCAGTCACAGAAAGGCCAGAAGTACTTTCTATTATACTGGGTAGCTCAAATACTGATAGCAGAGCTTGGAGCCCAGCTCAGGTTAATCCATAACCATGAAAAAGTAGAATATCAAAGATAACACTGATGTAGGCTTGACTAAGGCAGGTACTGGAAGCAGTATAGGAGTTTGAGGGGAAAAGTGCTGTCTCTTCCGTGATGTGAAATTGATATTAGCCCACTAGATTACCAATTCTAAGGAACATAAATACTTTTGTGATTTTCTTAAAAGTAAGAAGCCTTCACTGGAAAGGCATCCCTATCTGCTTGTCACCTTGGACTCCAGAATGGCTCTTTGATTTCACTGTTGGCCATGTTCAAGATGAAGCAGTCATACAGCTTCTCTAATATGTGTTTGGTGTTTTCTTGCTCTAGAGAGCTTGAAGATTTTTGACTTTCTTATTCCTTGTTTTGTAGTTGGTTGTGAAAAAAGGTCTGAAGTGTAGATTCTTACCTAAGAATCATATTTCCACCCTTTCTACCTATCTTAGTGTTGAGGTATCTGAAGTGAGATGACAGAGAGGTGGCTGAGATGCTCCTGAATGAAAAGAGGTTAGAAATGGAAAAACAAATACATAAACTGTAGTCATAAAGACAGTAGTTGCAACTATGTGAGTGGTTGAGATCACCCAGTGAAGAAGGTACAGTGACAAAAAGAGATAAGAATTGTCTATTGTGATACAGAAATATTAAATTAGCAGTGTTCTGTAAATATGGTCTGTGCAAGTTGTATTTTCTTCAGGCTACCTCCAAAAGATCTATCATTGTTTGCATACTAATGAAGTGACCTAAAAGGAAATGGCAATTAAAATGTCACATTAAATGGTTCACATATTTTTAATATTTAAAACACAAATACTCTGAAAATGAGGAAAAATTCTTTTTAATATATATATTCCAATATTTGTAGTTATAAAAAGGAAAAAGAGATATAATTGAACAAATCTGTCACACAGTGAAAATATTCATTATAGCTAAACCGCTAGGTATTTTCCACAACAAATTTCTAAGCAAGTGTAGTTTGGAATGATAAGCTTTTTCTTGGTGTCATTATTTTTCCCTTCTCTCTTTTTCTCATCATATGAACACAAAAAACCTGCATCTGAAATAAGAACACAAATCTGTGCTAAAAGAGAGATGTGCCATAGACTCCATGAAGTCCACTAACAATTTAGGTCTGGAAAGATCAGACTGAAAACAAAGGGAGATTGAGGTGACTTTTGTAGATTTAGAGAAACCTTTCTTTAAAACATCAGAAGACCAAGTCATGCAGTGGAATGCCTAATGCAGAGTTAGGTGCCTGCGTGTTCTTTACGACGAATGAAAACAGACCTTTAGGATGGGATTTACAACACACAACAAGCTTAAGCAGCAGAATATTTAGAACAGCTAAGTGATCTGGACCACTGAACGGACCTAAGGCAGGGTCTCTTCTGTAGATTCAGGCACTTTGATCAGGGATGCAGTTAGTGCCTTTATGCCATATTCTGTTCTTGTGCAGTATCTATATGTCCTTAGTGAGCAAACCAAAAGCTGGTCCTGAACTGAGACTCTTGTTTGTTTGAGATTGACTACTGTCTTGCCTTTCTCTTCAAAAAGAAAGGTGGTGATAGGAGGTGACCAAGCAAAAAAGTAATGTTTTTGCTTWCTAATGGTTGAGGCATGCAGCTAAATGTTGGCACTGGCACTGCTCTCAAGATAATGAGGATAGCATTTTACATTAGATAGCATTTGAGGACATGCTAGAAATAACCTAAGGAGCTGAGGCAGAAGCTCAAAGCTTTCTGCCTCACAGTTGAATGCCATGCTCTCTGAGCTGCAAAATCGTACTCTGTTTTGCTTGCTCTGTTTTTGACCCGTTACTCCAGCTGCACAGTGGTCCAGCTTCAGYTGAAAAGGTCAGAGCGGCCCCCTGCTCTTTCCTTAGTATGGATGCTGTTAGTACAAATCATGCTGTGCCGAGATAAGAGTAGAAGCTACCCAAGAATAATTGGATGTTTTTTCTAGTTGCTTAATTATTGGATGAAAGGGAAACAGTGGAACTGTTGCTTTCTCTTTCTGCCATATTTTGAAAGAAACAATATTGTCTCCTATAGTTTGGAAAGAACTTGCTTTGAACTCCAGAGAAGTCTCAGAACTCTTAATCTTTGGTGATAGGAGACATTTCAGAACAAGGCACCAAACTCCTGAATACGAGGGATATGAAATGCTGCTGTCCGTACATCCAATGTCATAGATAGCTTCAGCAGTTTTGAGCGTGGTAGTTGAAGATCCCCCTATTAGTTACTAACTTTCCTGAAGCACTGTGTAAGAAGCCCCAACACCTAATTCAGGGCACTGTCTGCCAGTGCAGGACCAGGCCCCTGAATCCTTGGGGGGAATTCGCCTCTAGGACCCACTTCCAATTTTACATAGCAGGTACCCAAACAAGGCAGTAGTGGAAGGTTATAGAAAATGTCAGGGCTGACAGAAAGGCAGACAATGATTTGATTAGTGGTGTCTGCTTAGTAACAGCTTCTCAGACAGTTTATGTCTGCTTAGTAGCAGCTTCTCAGACGGTGCTAACTTTGGGCACTGGATCCAGATAGTTATTTCAGTCTATATTGATAATTTCTATACATCTGCAGTTAGCAATTTGGACTATTATAGCAAAGAACCCTTCTGACTGTTAAATACTAAAATTTCTGTCATCAACTTTCCCAGCCTAAACATGCACTCTGAGGAAGGGAACCAGATTGCAATGTATGTCTTCAGAGGAGACTCTCTGCCTCAGTAAAATAGCAGAGCCTTATAAATTGTATTGTATGGCAAACTGGTATATCATACATCTGATTGCAATAAATGATAATTGCAGTAATGCTTGAAGCAAGATTTCCATAAAACTGAATGAAAAGTATGATTCATTACACAGGAAGACCCACCCACCCACCCATTCAGCCATCAACATGTCTGTCTTTGCTGCTTTTTTTAAGTTTCAAAGGGATAATAAAATGTCTGAAATATAAGACTTGCTTGAACATATTCATTTTCAGGATTTAAATCAATTTTAAAATAATGTTTTGATTGTAAGATTTCTTAATTTCTAGAATGTGAATAACTCTGCATTTTCACAAATCTATTTCTGTAATAGTCAGAAGTTTTGCTCAACCGATTAAATCTGATGTTCTCTGATAAGAAGGTTTTTGCCATTTCAGATCACATTTTAGTATCAGTTACTGCTTTTGGTTAAGTGGTCTGCCTTGACAAATTTTGCACATAACGTCAGAGCTGTGCATTATCGCAAGATAATTAATTCATTTTCTTGTGGAGAGAAATCTGTGCTGTTGTACTACTAACTAAGATTCCATTTAGAAAATAGCTTTTACAATTAAAATACTCAACCCGCTTCAAATGCTCGAGCACGCAATGGCCACATCTTTATGATGCTGCATGTTAGAAAAGATGTGTGGCTTCCTGTGCCAGACAAGTCTGTAGGATTCATGCAAGAGTGGAGTGTGGTGGGGGTGGTTCTAATACTACTGGCTTATACCAGTTTTGATATGTTAGTGCTGCCTGATTTCTGTACAAGGACCCCTTTTAAGGTTTTAGCTCAGTGTAGGCATATTTATCTGCAGGATTATGTTCTCCATTTAAGAATTCTGCTACATTTTAGGGCTGTTTTGCCAATTCTATTATTTGCTTTTTTAAGTATGGATGTGCTTTGCCTAGGTGTTACATGAATTCTAATTTTCATGATTGTAATGAGCAGCAGACTAGACAGGATATTCTCAGGGCATTAGCCATGACAGCACCATATTTAAAGAGGATTTCCAACCTTTAATGAGCTTTGGGACCACAAGATGTCTGTTCAACACAACAGTTGACAAGACTGCTCTGTACTGCCTTTGCGGACCTTATTTCATGATCAGGATCATATTATACCGTAAAATTCCTTAGTTAATAAAAAGGGACACTCCTTTTGTGACTTTATTGGAAGAGGAGAGAGCATTTCATTAGGTCCTTAGAAATTCGCACTTGTCAAAAATGAAAAGATAGATGGTAAAACAATGCACAGTGTAAGATCTATTGCTGTATCGATATACAGATAGCAGAATGTATAATGTATAATACATTAATACACAGCATACAATATCGTATATAGCCAATATAGATATCTCAAATGCAGCCTCAGTTTAGCAAATCCAGCTGATCAAAACACGCAATTAGTCAAAGATGTAGTCCTGTATCCAGAGCGAACTCTGTTCCTGTGGAGATCTGATTAATGTTTTCTGGAGACCTGTAATGAGTGAAAAATTAATTACTCAAATTCGTCAGCCTGCAGAGACGTTGGATGATCCCATGTATGTCTGTTCAATCAGCATTGCAGAATAGGTGCAACTTAAGTCTGTAACAGTGGTCATGGTTTGTTTTAAGCATATACTATAAGGTGAACCCCAAGATCTTCAGTAATGTTTTCATACACTGTTAAAGATCCTTTTAGATAACTGCTTTTTAACGCTTGTTTGAGCAGTTTCGCTTTGTATACTGAGAAATTATTACTAATTATGAGTATACTGGCATAAAAGCACTGCCTCTTTGCTATATGAGGAAAGATGTGTTCCCTGCCCCAAAACGCTTGCAGTCCAAGATAAGTGAGATAAGACAATGAGAAAGCTGTTCAAAAAGGGAGGGTGTGGAGTGAAACGAGAGAGAGGATACATGAAAACCCAAATTTGATAGATAGGACTCTTGAAGGAATAGGTTCTGAGAATGCTTTACCCTTAAGGGCCTTCCAAATATTGCTACGCCTCTGTGCTATACACCACGCGATTTTATGCAGTGCCCCCCCTGCCCCTTTACTTGGGCAGTGCTAGCTAACTTCACTGTCAGCTTCCGCCTGTTTTCCCGTAAGTGTCTTTATGCTTTTGCTTTGCCATCCCTCACAGGAGAAGCACTCTCCAGAAGAAAGGGAGTGCTGTAAAATAACTTGCCTTCCCTCAAACCCCCCTTTAATGACTTCTGTTGTGGAAACATTAGTAATTCCTGAACTAGTGCTAAACTAAAGCTGGTAATATCTTTACTGAGAAAAAAAAGCTCTGTAAGTAGAAACTGTGTGCACAGCTAATCTGTAGAAACAAACACTACTTGTACACCATCTCTCTGACTCCACCATCTGTTTGCTTCTCACACCTATTACATTTTGTCTTCCGTTAAGTATTTCATGTCTCTTTGAGACAAAGTTGTTTTTAAACTTATGGCAACTTTGCAATTGGGCAGATAAAGTTGAAGCCATAAAAATTATGAAGAAGAAAAGTGGAATGTTCATTTGACAGAGAAGTAAGATAGTTTTCTTAGCCCAAAGGAAACATAGCCCAAAGTAGGTAGCAGGTCTGAAAATAGCACTAAGGAGAGAGGTGAGATACAAAAAGACTGAAAGCTGCAAAGAGGACAGAAAGGCATTTTCCAACTTTTAGTAGAAATCAGGGGAATAATGACCCCAGCAGGTCCTCCTTTATGAAATCTTCAATTATCAGCAGTAGCCAGAATTTCTATTTCTGTGTTCTGTGTAGCTTTCTGCCTGAGGAAAACTGGGCAAAGTTCTCACTGGGTCTTTTCAGTGAGATTCTCAGTGTATGACAAGGTGAATTCAGAAGTCCTCTGTGATCACAGGCTGCATATCAGGATTGGAGAGCTAAGTAACTGACCTGTTCCTCCTTTTGAAGAGTTCTTCAGCTGCATCAACCTGCATATTTTTTTTTACAGGAAAGTAGGCTAAGCCTTTGATAGCCCCCCAAAAAAGAAAAAAAAAATAAAGAAAAAAGAAAAATAGAAATACTAACCTATTATTCCGTCTGTCTTTGAGAAAATAATGCTGCACTCTAAGTTTTAGCAAAATGCTTTGATTTAAAAGAAGCTGTTGCAGACACCTACTCTAGCTGTCATTTATTTTTGCATTAGTTGTATTTTTCTATATTCTATTCCTTGAGATGGCTGTGGTAGTTGTCCAAGTAAGACTTTTCACAAAATATGCTTAGAGACTCTGCAGGCCTATGGAGGCTGCTAAGGGCAGGGAAAATACAGAGAATCTGGATGTTCCAGAAAGAGCTTTGTGGACTGCTGAAAGCAGTACATCCTAGGTGTTCCACAGGAACAGCAAGAGAGGGGCTGAAGCAACCACATATACACGCAAAGTAAATAGTTTGCTCTGCCACTGCATTAGCAAGGAAACCACTTCAAACAACTCTACCTACCTAGGGAAAAATGTAATAATAATAAGCAATAGCATAAGACTCCACTCCTTGCCCCAGAGGTTGTCTACTAATCCTTTGGAGCCTTTGCACTCTGCAGGCTTCCTTTTTCTATCCTCATTTGTCACTGGAAAAATAATTATATGGGTCAGAGGCATAGCACAAGGAGAAGAAAAATATTATTATAGAAAAAAAATGAACAGTTCTCCAGTGAATCCCTGTATGTATGAGAAGCAAACAACTAACTATTTATTTTCTCAAAGGAAAACAGAAGCTTGTTCAGAGGAAACTGAGTGCATATGCAAGATTTCTCTTTTCCTTTCATTTTAAAAGCATTCTCTGGTTTGAGATCTCCCCATGGTTAATTAAAACATTAGTTATGCACAAGAGTGAGAATCAGAAGATGTAAGTTTGGTTCCCAGCCCTGCTACAGACTTCCTGGGTGACTTTGGGTAAGCCTCTTGATGTAAATTTTCGAAAGACCTCTAGGCCAAATTTTCATATTGAAGTTTGATTTTCAAAGGAGTTCAGTATCTTCTGATTTCCATGATGTTGATTATGGCCAGAATTTCAAGCGAGTTCAGCAACAAATGTGCTGAGCTCATTTGAAAATCTGGCCCTTAATCTTTTGGTGTCTTGAATTCCCATCTCTGACGGTGGTGGTAAGATACTTTCCTTGCCTGTCCTGACTGTTTAGATGTAGCTGTGTAACACAAGAAATTGTCTTTCCASGAATGTGTATAACGTATTGTACAAACTTGTTTGATCTCTGTTACAGTTTTTAGGCATTACTGTTATGATTGTAACACCAGTGACCTTTTTCAGAAGAAAAGAAACAGCTCAGTTGGTTAGAGCGTGGTGCTAATAATGCCAAGCTTGTAGGTTTGATCTCCGTATAGGCCACTTGAGTCCCACTTGAGGGTTGGACTAGACGATCTCCAGGGGTCCCTTCCAACCTTACCAATTCTATGATTCTAATGTTACCAGCAGGTGGAGGGAGGTGAGCCTGCCCCTCTACTCAGCCATGGGAAGGCCTCATCTCGAGTCCTGTGTCCAGTTCTGGGCTCCCCAGGACAGGAGAGACGTGCWGCTACTGGAGAGAGTCCAGCACAGGGCTACGAGGATGATCAGAGGGCTGGAGCATCTGTCTTATGAGGAACGGCTGCGAGAGCTGGGCCTCTTCAGCCTGGGGAAGAGAAGACTGAGGGGGGATCTGATCAATGTGTATAAGGACCTGAAGGGAGGGTGTCAAGGGGATGGGGACAAMCTCTTTTCAGTTGTCCCATGTGACAGGACAAGAGGCAATGGGCAGAAATTGAAGCACAGGAAGTTCCGCCTGACCGTGAGGGGGAATTTCTTCCCTGGGAGAGTGACGGAGCCCTGGCACAGGCTGCCCAGAGAGGTTGTGGAGTCTCCTTCTGTGGAGATCTTCAAGGCCCCGCCCGGATGCAACCGTGTCTACCATGCTGTAGGTGACCCTACTGCTGAGCAGGGAGGTTGGACTAGCTGAYCTCCAGAGGTCCCTTCCAACCTTACTGATCCTATGATTCTAGAAGAAAGCTTAATTATTGTGTTGTTTCTCATACCTAGGTAAAGATCTACACTAATTTGTTTGTTTCGATTGGGAGAATGTCACCTGGAAAGTGTCAAAAGCTTTATTTATAATCAGGATGTGTATTAGCCTATTTCTGTTGTCCACTAGGCACAGTTAATTTATCAGGGAAGCAGGTTGTATCACTTTGGCATGATTTGACACGGAAGGAAATGGCAGTGTCTGCCGCTTACTACCTTATGAACCTTTAACTGCTTGTAATCTAATTGTTTAATAATTTGTTGTAGAATCTTTCCACGCATTGACTGTGTGGAATTCCTTACGCCTTCCTTTTCCTCCTTGGTATTAATTCAGTCCCATCTRTAGCTCCTACTCAACCAATTCTCTTTGCACTTTTCCCACACTACCTGCATGCTCTTGCAACATCTCTGAGCAACGTAGCATTCTCTCTTGGCAAAGGGATAGAGCACTGCTTCACTTCGTAAGTGCTGTTTGCTTCCCRGGACCCACTGCAACCCATTCCTGAAATTCCAGATCAGCATTGTCAGTGATAATCGAGCTCCTGGTTTCAGGCTCTGTGTTGTACAAGCCAGAGGCCAAATGTAGTAACCCAGGAATGCATGATTGCAAATACTGTCACTTCCCAAAGAACTCTGCTTACTGGTAAATGACTCCCCTTTCCACATACCTGTGGGTGTCACTAACACAGTGACTCCTCCCTGTTAAGTTTGTCATATATGGGTGGACAGTACCTCAAGCAGCTGCAAGTTTTAAAGTGATCATTTCCTATGTTTACAAAGCTGGCATGCGACTCACTACTGTTTTCCAGATTCTGCTGTATTCTTTTGCTGGAATTATTTACTGTTCAAGCATGTGCCCTCTGAAGAGCCTTTCTGATACATGATACGTTTTTCTTCATGTGAAATGGTATGCTGGACCATGCTGGGTTTTGGAATGAGCAAACTAGCAGGACACCTTTAAAAAATCCATGGTTGTAGCAGCTTTTCAGTTAAGGCTGAGTACATTTTGTCATGAGGGAAAACATAACTGTGTCTTTTTGTCTGTGACTAGCATTTTCTGTTCTGTTTTTTAAGAATATACTCTCATTATGGTCATTAAGGCCTTTCCAGCTTTTTAATTTAATGAGAGAATTCCTAAACTGCGTTCCATGTTCTACTATTGGCATATAGGCAATATCAAATTAATATTTGATCCCACTAAGCTGAGAACTTCAACCACCTGTGATGATACCTGCAAAAAAAAGCTTGGAGTCAGGAAAATCCTGATTCTACCGATAAAGGTTTTCCACTCCTTCCAGTCCGTCTGGCATTTGAACCTAATTCCCACACATTTTTGCKAACTGTGGTCAAATATGTAGAAAAGCATTCCAGAAAGGAGGAATCTTAATTACCTGTACAAACTAGAGTCTCAGTAACACTGACCTAACCTAAATTCTGGGTTGCAGAGTCGTACTTGATTTCTGATGTAAAAGGAGCATTGACAAAACCAGGTTGTGCCTTTCTGGGGGTCTTTGTTGTTTTGAAATGGTAATTGCTTGGAGAGGTAGCCCTGTTGCATTCTTTCTAATTTTCCTTCCTTAATTAGTTCACTTCTTTGGTTGTTTCACTTATGTTAAACTGTTTATTTTGAGATACAAAAGGCTTGCTCCTTCTCAGCATACATGCGGGGATTGTTTGTGTTTCTGTAAGAACGGATGTGCCAGCCAAAGAGTACAAGGAAAGTTAATAGTCCGTTAAGAAGACAGCTGTAATGTTTCTGCATCCTGATAACAAATATGAGTTTGAGTAAGTGAGCAKAATGCAAACTGCTTTGCTTGCAAGTGAGGATGCACCGAATACTGTATGATTTAGCTATCTGCTCCTTTATTCTTATTATAAAGCACAAGCGACACTGCAACTGCTCTCCCATCAATTCAGCATTATCTTTCCTTGCTCTGCTTGTCCTGCTTAGCTGTTCTTGTGTCTGCTGCTGTGCTGTGCCGAGCTGAGCGTGTTCAAGTCCTTTCTCTGTCCCATTTCACTAGCTTATTTCTCAATCTGGAGAGAAGTGTAGACGTGGGGGAGCCTGTAAGACTTTGCCTAGTGCTTTGCCTTAGTTAAGCCCCTCACAAGTCTTCCCAGTGCACTTGCCATAAACCAGAGCCGTTGCCACATTGTGTATTTTCTGCACCATGCAAAAAATGTCAAGGTTAGGTCTGAAATGCATGTGCTGCTCTGCAAAGGACATCTCTAGAATAGTAATGATTTTCTGGTGCATGTAGCATTGATGAAGAAGCACTGTTCCAGGTGTACTTCTGGCAAAGGAAAATCTATACAGAGATTTTAAATAAATGCTGATCAAATTTTAAGTTAACTACTAATTACTATCAAAAGCTATTAGATTGCTGCAGTTATAGTGCATAAGTATTTATAGTTCTGGGCTTTAGTGTCAGATTTTTTTCTACTGCCTGCCATTCAAGAAGCCTAATCTTACTTTGAGAAACAATTTGAGACAAGTTGAGAAAAATAATTGTTCAGCTGTTCCTAAGTGTTGATAGTGTTATGTTTAGCTGCACAAGTCTCCATGACATTGTTTTGAAGGCTATAAATTGGGATTAGCAGCATTTTTTATTTCTTTTAGGGAACAGCTTTGGAAAGATTATTATAGTTCAGGTATGTTCAGTATGAACAGCATAGTTTATGCAAAATGTCTTATAACACACACACGCAGTATCTGCCTTAACCTAAATGAAAACCTTGCAGTTTTATGATTGAGCAATGGCAGGTCCTTAAGTTCCTCTTTAAAAAAAATCTATGAGGTTTATTTCTTAACTTGTTTCGATATGATGTTAAATGTTGGGGTTTTTTTCTTCTCTCTTTTTTTTAGCAAAGAAGCACCATTTTATAAGTATGACTTAACAAAAAAATGATCATGTGTTCTTCAGTGCAAGTATTAGTTTTCTCAAAATAAACAACCAGATATTGTGCAATTACTACTTGTGCTTTTTGCTTTTAGCATAGAACTGATGAATTTGTTAAGAATATATTTGGAAATGGCTCATAGTCTTTGTTACTCAGGGGGAAGGCAATTTAGTCTAATGAGAAACACAGCAGTCTAACACACAAAATACGCTGGTGGCTCTGGACATATTCCTGCCCTGTGCCTCAGTTTTCCACCAGTTRAATGGTCATGGTAGTAAAACTGGCCTTTTTATAGTGTTTTATGATCTAAAGATGAAGGAATTGGGTATTATTACATCCACAAATTATTACTGTTTGGATATGTATGTATGATATTGTATCATCGGCTATGGTAGCAGGTAGGTGAAAAGGTAGACAGATATAATACTGAGCTAGGAAGAAAAATGCTCCAAGGCGCTTGGAGGTCATTTCAGCAGAGGCATTTCAGCCAGTGCAAAACTACAGAATTCGGTATGGTATGAAACTAGGATGTTAATGTTTATATTTCAGATAGAGAAGACAGCCACTTTTATAGACAAAGCTTGGAAAATGATCACGAATTCCCTCTCTGTAAATCTTGATAAAGTGATTCTAGGGAGTTAAATATGTATATATGGTGCTTCACTGCGCATTGAATTGTAACCACTTCTTGTTATATATTTCTTAATGGAGTAAATTCATAGCTAAAGAAAGGATTCTGAAGGACTGAAATATATCAGTGATAACAAAATTGAAAATGTTGCTCTAAAGATTAATTAATACTCATTCTGCAATAAAATATCTTGCCTAAGAGGGCTTTAGAAGAGGAGACTATTTTGCCCCCACCATTTCAATTTGGGTTTTTTTTATTTGGGAACTCATGTCTTTATTCAAGAGCAATATAGCACATCTGCCTTTTCCTATTAAAGAGAGACAGATCAGTCTCTTCCAACTTTCTTTGGATGAAGGGTACAGTGGAGCTGGCTCCCTTTAATACAAACCTACCAATTTCTGAAGGTGAGAGATTGCTCTCTTTCCTGTTTTTTCTTTGCAGTTTCAGCCAGCAGCTGCTGAGTTGGTGAAATTCTTGTCAATCACAAAATCAACATCTTAAATGTTTAGAGATTATAGCTTCATGCCTTCTCACCCTACACCTCATAAATATTCTTACTTATGCTCTAACCCTTGCCAAATTGCAATATATACAAGTGTCTATATTCCCTGGTCTCCTGACGTTGTGTCTGATGGTATTATCTTTGTGACTTTTTAAGATGCTTTTGAACAGAGCTGTTTGGGGAAAACATAGAATAAAGTCTTTGAGAACAAGTCTTGTGAGGAGGACTTGAAGAGATAGAAAGGAGGTGATAATCAGAATGATAGTCTTGTAGGGTGTTTTCTGTTAGCTGTTTGGGCTGGCTAGAGGCTTTTCAGCTCGCTGGTTCCACAGCAGCCCTTTGGATAGATTGCTAGGAAACCATGCTACCTGGTCAGCTTGCCTGATCACTACTCTCTTTGTTTTCTGTCTGTCTGTTAGAGTGGAACATTTCTGTCAAATGAATGTTTTTTAGCAAAAGCTTGTTCCATCTGAAAATCTGTCACTAGTTCAGATTTTTAGATAGTGAGTGACTATGAGAATACATAAAAGATGTACTAAGATGGGCAAAGTGACCTCCAAGAATATAGGCTCCAAGAATACATTAAGTTGTCTTTTGTTGAGCGATGTCTTAGATATTGTATATGCTTCTGAGCTAATATGTGCAGAATATTTGGCATGGATTGTTCAGAGAGAATTTGAATTAAATTTACTGAACAAACCATCTAAGGACTGTCTAAGAACTTGTACATAAATGAATGTGGCTCCAAGTTGCTGTCGATACTGACAGCTTCCTTCTCCATGCTCYTGTCCAGCATTAACAGTGCCTCTCTGAGTCCTCTGTGGGAGTGAGTGAGGCGAAACAGCCAAAATGCACTCTTAGTGCAGAATGAGAGCATCCACACAATGAATTAATGCCAAATAGCTAATATATTCTAGATTCACACCCTTGCTTATTTTGCAACAGCTTCCCTGTGTAGGCAGGCCCTACATGTTCATGTCATTTGATGGTTAGCATTGCATCAGTGACATTCCAGATTTTGACCACAATGTTAGTAATGGAAAGTGGTTCATCTTCTAATGAAATGGTAGGTCTTTTTTTTTTTTTTTCTGATTGCCTCCTTTGCAACTTTTTCTTTCATATGTCTAATGAATTTCTTCATTTTTTAAATCTGTGTGATATTCTCCTTCTAAACTCTGATATATGAAATGATACTCCCTAAGCATGCAAATTGTCTTCATGCACTATACCATATGAAATAGCCTTTTTTATTCCAAGGAAAAAGAGAAAACCAAAATAGTAAAAATGATTTTTTCACATACTGGCAAATTAGTAGCTTCTGTCAGATATATATCTTTTCCTTCAGAGATTCCAGTCTTTGTCTTTCTTTGCTTTTACTGTGGCACCCCTAATACGTTTGCTGTATTGTCATATGCCTGGCACACTCATGTAGATCTAGAGTTTCCTGGTCATTTAAGTAATCTGTTTATCATTTAGGTTTATTTCAGCAAGCCTTTGGCATTTGACTTGCTTATTAAGTTTGCATGCCATTTTAGATGATTATTTTTAAGATAGAAGAATATGACCTGCTTAGATTTTCCAGAAATAGTGATTTCTCTGAGCTTACTGATGAGCTTTTGTAACATCTTTTTAGGTAAGCTCTATCTCCCCCAGGAGCTTCTTCAGTTCTAGTCCAGATTTTAGTGAAGATTGCTGTTTGAAATGTCATCCATGGACTTTGAAGTGTGGATTTCTTATGACAAAGTGAGCAAGAAAGCTGCGTCTCTGTGTTTGCCTGCCAAACTATTCAAACTGTATCGTTTACAGTCACAGATGCACTTTCTGTTCACATTTCTAGGGACTCAGTGCCCACTGAATACAGACAATTTTCCTGAAGTTAAAGGCAAGGATCGTATTTTGCTTCTCATTTTGAATAGTGTGCGAGTTGAAGGTTTCACAGGACAGCTCTCTGGAGGTGTTTGGGTTCTTTTCTAGGTGGGTTTTGTAATCACATTTTATYTATTAATGGATTAAGCAGTATTTTGGATGTAGCTTCAAGTGTCTTTCTCCTTCACTTACATTGCTGTAATCAAATGTCCTATTACATTTACATCAAATCACAGTCTCTCTTCATTATAAGGGCATTCTGGAAAACTGACATCAATCAGCTTTACCCTATAGTGAAAGGATTAACTGCGAACAGTCTTTCTAGTATGAATGGTATTTTTTATAAGGCCTATAGCTTAGTGGGACAAAATACTGTAAAATATGCAAATACTGTGAATTTGATGGTATTATAGGAATTTTTAGACAGTTCCTTAGTGCAGGATACTGTTCTTTTCTTCCCTGCTCTTATTATGTAAGGAACTAACAATTTGCTATTTTGATCATCTAATTTGTAGTTTGGTCTGTCACACCTCCCAGAAAATCAGAATGGCTTATATTYCCAGTATTTTCATTTTATTTTAGATTGACCAAATCCCTGTCTGTGTACTTCTCACACAAGTATGTTTAGAACAGGGCATATGTGAAGGACTTGTTAGTAAATTAACTGCAAATTGCTTGGCCTTGGCAGGAGCAAGAAAATTTGCAATTGCAATCTGGAGCAACATGTTAGAATCCACCTTCTTTAGATCAACGTGTGCATTGCAACACCAGCAAGTAATCAAATTGTGATGTACTTTAGTGCAAAGCTTAGGTCGGCTTGGTTGGCAGATTAAACTGTCGCTTGCCTCTGGCAAAAGGAGGAAGCCTTTGAACTGTTTGACTGCAGCTGTAGCTTGCACACCTTATTTTCCCTCTTAAAAATCAAATTAAACTATAACCTGCAGCCTCTGTGGTAAGTTTCAAGGAAAATTAAACTGTTGCTAACCTTTCTAGCAAAGATAACTGTCTCTAATCAAGCTGAAAAGCCCAAGCCCAAATTCCCCTCACCAAGTTTAGACAAATTCAGTGGAGGAAAACTCCAGGKGTAATTAAATATAAAGATAATACGTCTGACTCAGGAAGTCCTTGGCCACAAATTGCTGTAGACTGGGAGAGTTTACCAGGAGGGTATTACTCTATGCCTCTCCTGGTCTTTTACTCTTTCTATAATATTTACTGTGGATCCTTCTGGGAAATAGGACACTGGACAGTTGTTCTGGTCTGGTTCTTCTGATCTTAAGTCTAATCCAAATTCAGAGCACTAAGAGGCACACTGCCCTCACTCTTAGGCATTTGCCATGGTGATCTCAGCAGCAGGTTTCATGTAAAATATTATTTGGGCTCATTCGCTCCTTTCAGCTTGTCCTTGGCCCTTCCTTACCCTGCACCAGCAGTGGGTAGTGTCCCAGCTGCAGTCGCTGCCCCGTTCGAATCAGACTATAACCATWAGATGTGATGTCCCTCAGCTCCCCCGCTTTTCATTTTCTTTGTCCAGCTGGCAGGAACACTTGGCGTTTGACTTGCCCTCGTAACATTTATGTTTTTCTTGGAGCTCTTAGAGATCGGATTTTTCCCAGCCTGGATGAGTCGCTGTTATTTCTATAGAGTCAGCAGTACAATAGACCCTCTCGGGAGCCAAGATCTCGTCTGTCTAGTGGCTCAGTCTTACAAAGACTCAATCCTGCATGTTTAACATTACTCTTTGACTTCAGGGATTAGCATCTGGCTGATGGCAGGTGAGAAGCCAGAACACTGCAGCACAAAAGGAAAGAGATCAATTAAGTTTGCATTGCAGCAGGTACATACCCAAGCCCAAGTAAGGGCCAACTTCACCTTAGAGAAACGGGAGTGRGATATAGGATGCTTTTGCCAATAGAAGCAGTAAGCAGACAGCATTGTGTCTTTCCTAGAAGTGAAAACGACAATAGAGAGGAACTTTCCTCTGATTTTAATATGTATACTATCAATGTTTAATGTAACTCTGAATATAGCAGTTAATATCTCTGCACTACAGATTTCTCATTTTTAAAAGTTGGCTTAAAACATCCCGGTCTCTCAGCAGACCTGGTAAAAACTTAGCTAGGGTATATTACTCACTTTTTTATCAGGAGATGAAAGTGATAGAGATATAAAGTACTACCAGCTTTTAATTAAAATTGAATAAGTCAAAACCAGTTGGCAGTTGCAAAATTCGTTATGATGTGTTACAAAAATAGATACCTCTGTGAGAATGCAGTTTTAGCGCAATAGTGGGCACTAATTAGCTGTACACAATATTGCTGAGATAGATTAAAAATGTGTTACTAGTACTCATAACAGATTTCAATTGTGAGGCTGAGTGGAAAACTAGAATCTCTTARGGCTTACAAAATCACAGAATGGTTGAGGTTGGAAGGGACATCTGAAATTCATCTACTCCAACCCCCTGCTCAAGTAGGGTCTCCTAGAGCATGTTGACAGGATTGTGTCCAGGCAAGTTTTGAGTATCTCCAGAGAAGGAGACTCCRCACCCTCTCTGGGCAACCTGTGCCAGTGCTCGGTCACTCTCAAAGGGAAGAAATTCCCCCTCACCTTCAGGAGGAACTTCCTGTGCTTCAATTTCTGCCCATTGCCTCTTGTCCTGTCACTAGGCATCACTGAGAGCAGTCTGGCCCCAGCCTCTTGACACCCTCCCTTCAGATACTTACAGACATTAAGATCCCCTCTCCATCTTCTCTTCTCTCAGCTCTTGCAGCCTTTCCTCGTAAGAGAGATGCTTCAGTGCGCTGATCATCTTTGTAGCCCTACGTTGGACTCTCTCCACTAGCTCCATTTCTCTCTTTTAGTGGAGAGTACAGAATTGGACACAGTTCTCCAGATGTGACCTCCCCAGGGCTGAGTAGAGGGGCAGGATCACCTCCCTCGACCTGCTGGCAACACTCTTCCTAATGCACCCCAGGATACCGTGGGCCTTCTTTGTTGTCCACCTYGGCTCCCAAGGCTCTTTCTCCACAGAGCTGCCTTCCAGCAGGTCAGCCCCTAGCGTGTTCTGGTACATGGAGTTATTCCTCCYTAGGTGAAGGACCCTGCACTTGTCTTTTTTGAACTGCATGAGGTTCCTCTCTGCCCAACTGTCCAGCCTGTCTGGGTCTCTCTGAATGGCAGCACAGCGCTCTGGTCTATCGACCGCTCCTCACAGTTCTGTGTCATCAGCATAAGGCTCTTTAAAGGTCATAACTCAAAGTATCAAAATAGATGTATGTATTTCTGTTACTTAAGATAACATTAGAATTTCAGCAACAGTAACTCAGTGTTTCCTTCATGTAGTCTTAATTTGCAAGGAAAACCTGTTTTAGAAAAACATAACATGACTTAGCTGAAACAGGTATGACTTGGCATTTTTATTTCTTCTTCATGTAGAGTAGTCAGACTTACAAGTTAGGTCTTCTGAATTTGTATACATTTCATTTGGTAAATGACCTTAAAAAAACCTCTTTTGATAGGAATCTCTAGGAACAGTTCTATAGTTCAGAGCATCTGTCCTACTGATCAGTTCAGGGAGTATGTGTGTCTATTCCTCCAGTGCAATCTCTGCAAAATTTACAGTAATTGAAAAAGTTATTTTCCTCTCTCCTTCTATAMTCTAGAACATAAAGCAGTAACATCAAAATCTGTAGGTGGTTTATCTGATTTATGCTAATTTGCTATTGGCATGTTAGAGGTATCACTTACAACATCCCAGTCTTGCATATTTATTGTTAAAAATATTAGCTGCTTATGAAAGAGAACTATTTTAAATAATTATTCATTTGTGCTATAGTAACTCCTTGAAACCAGGGCCCCACTCTGGTAGACTGCATATAAATTTATTGTAAATTAAGTCCAACGTGAAGCACTTAAAACAAGTGTGGAGCAATAGCAAGATTTTAATTCATGCAAATTCATATATCCCACCAAAAAGGAATGGGTCTCAAGTCACCTAATGCCACCTAATGTCACCCATCTAAACATTAGGCATCTGAATCACTTCTATAGCTAGTAAAGGAGAGAAGTAGCCCCAGACTATGATTTATCATGCATAATTTATCATGCATAATTTAGAGACCTGAGACATTCAGTGGGGAATCAAGCCACCAACACCCCAGTCTGAGCTAACATTTTCAGACTTGGATGCTTCAACGTAATCTCCTAAATTCTTAGATTTTTKCCTAAGTAAAAACACCCAGAAGTGATGAATGAAGTGGTGAGTCCTTCGTCAAATTAGAAGGTCCTTACTGAGGTAGACACTCTTGCAAGATMGGCCACTTACATGCCTAACTTTGGAGTGCTTAGATTTAAAAGTAAAATCACAGGCACAAACTGCACATTTTAAAACTTTGCCCAGCTTCCTTGGTATCTAATTATYACTGATATAAAAAATGATCCTCTGTATTCAATCTTCTAACCTAGATMTCATAAGCACTGTTGTGTTCTGACTTCATTGCCTGACAAAATGCAGTGGAGCACTAAAAGTACATTCCAGGCTCATGAGTTGGAACAAAGTACAGCATACAAAAGTGTAAGTGTCCAGATAGCTTCAAAAGAAGATATTAGAGCCACAGKATGCCAAAAATTGCAGATACATGAATTAAAGGAAAATCTCTGTCTCTTACTCTTTGTTGGCATTACCTACTGAAAAAAAAATCAATATGGTATTTAAATAAAGCAGCCCATATGGAAGCTTGCACTTACCAGTATGTGGGATATTCTTTAGCCTTGCTGTCTAAGTGGGATTTCACCTATTGCTTTCTATTTCAAAACCTTTATTAAAATCTCTACTTCTTCACAAAAGAATTGTCAAAATACTGTATGATAGAGTAAACATTTTATGTGAGCAATCCAAGAATAATATGTGACAGGTTTTCCTTTCTGAAACCTGGTAACAGATGCAGATCTCTTTCTGTTCTGTATGCCATTGCAGTTTCAGTATTTATTGTTAAATTGTGCCCACTTTCCTTCTAATTTGCAAGTGTTTACTTTTCTTGGATGGTCAGCACCTGATAAAGGTATGMAAATATTCTTATACTTAAAAACCATAAAATTATTGTTGACACTTGACATTTGAGCTCTTCTTTCCCCCTTGTATTCTGTTGAGTAAGGCCTTCTTAACAAAGAGTTTGGCAGAAACAGAAATACCCTTGATGCTTGCTTGAATAAGTGTCTCTAGGAGTACCTAGGTCAGAATCGTTCTGAATGCCTGAAAAACTCTCTATGTTAAAATGGAAAGAAGAGCAATTTATTAAGGTAGAAGTTAAGGTGCAAGTGAAAAAGACCAGCATACCCCCAGGTGATCTGGAGGAATGATGGCTGGAATATGAATGACCTGAGTCCCTCAACCAGAGATGTGCTTGCTCACGTGGCAGTGTGCTGAGAGTCTAGGCTGGGTGTGAGAAAGATTGTGATTGCTCCAGGAGAGAGCTGGAAGGTGATGACACTATACAGACACGCRGGACTGGCCATAAGTTAAGGGACGCTGATCGTTAACAAATGCAGAGGACCAAATCACAGGGGTATGGAGATGCAAAGCCTGACTGACAGCATACAACAGCAGCTGCAGCAGAGGTAGCCAGAGCTGACACTTCATACAAGGGAAAACGTACAGTAGTTCTAAACTCTCAGTGTTCAAATGTGCTTCTCAGTACTCCGTTGGCTATAAAAGCTAATGTAGGCTACTGAAAGATTTCATCCTCTTTGATCCCTGTGTGGCTACATTGCAAACTGACCTGTGAAGCTAGAGAGAAAAATATTTTGTTAAGTTTGGGATACCTTGAAGAATGTGCTCCAGGGCACAGGGTACTGCAAAAACATTGCAGAACTACCCCAAARGAATGGAAAGTTATGGCAGGTGTTAAGCCTGAAGTTATTACCAGGTGAGATTTAACTAAAAGCCTAAATTCACAAGCACAGAAAAAWGCAAAACATAAAACAACATGTGTACCTTTATTAAGGTTATACTTAGCAGTAGGTATCCTCATTAAGTGCTCCAATATATAGCTAAATAGTTTCTTCACGGTGTACTCATAGGTTCTTTTCCTTCTGATCCCGTTAAAGGGAAGGACTTGTATCTTCTCCAGGTCAAGTGGTTTTCATTCCCTGGCATACAGCCATCAAGTGTATTCTGGGAGATTATAGTATTTTGTTCTGCCCTTCCTCCATAAGGTTATTTCAATAATGTTTCTGCTGTGTATCTCAAATAACACATTCTTGGCCTTTGTTCTCAAGCTGATTTCACTAATTACAGTCTTATTAAAATATAGTGACATGACTTAATGATACATTGTGATAAATAATACAAATTCCTTTTAAGATATATACTGTATATTTATACAGGTTTTATAGTGATCCATTTATGACATTCAAACACAAACTGATCTTGAGGGCAGGGCTACCAAAACTGCAAAGGCTCCACCTTATCCTTCGTTAGATTTTGGGGACTTGTGTGTGAATTACCTTTTTTTGTGAGCTTGAGCTTTACATGTATGCTCGCCAGCTTGCTTTCTTTTCTTTCTCTCCRTTCTAGTATTGGCTAATATTGGCTCCCCTCCCCCTCCAAAAAGTGGTTGCCTTTTAAAAATCCACATGTTCAAACAGACAGCATATTATAGCATTTTTTGCAATATCTTTTTCAGGGAGTGGTACAGAAATATGTTGTGGTATCTTACTGTCGCTATGAGATAACGTCTGGCAAATGCTGGATTTTACTTGCTTATTTAAGTATTGATTATGTATATTACATATTGAATGAAAATTGTTTTGTTTCCCATTATAGTTTGTCTTCAATCAGATAATAATGATAATGAGGGCATTGAACAAATCGATGAAGATATAGCTGTGACTCAGAGTCAGATGAACTTTATTTGTCCCATTACACAGGTATGCTATCACTGCTACTATAATAGATTGGGAAATCATTATTTCTTATTTTTCACTAGATTGCTTATTAGAAATCTGCAGTCCTTGTTAAAGATCAGGCAGTATAAATTTCAGTCAATATCAGAGAGAAGCAATGTTGCCTGAAAAAAACCTAAAACAACCTACAGTGCAGTTTACCATGCTGGATCTGACCCCACAATTTGGATGGAACAGCATGTATGAGTGACAGACAATCTTCCTGCTGTAAAAATCTTGTATGAAGCGCGTTCACAGCATTATCAGTTCATTTAAATCCAACCTTATTGATTACAGATGGAAATGAAGAAGCCAGTTCGAAACAAAGTCTGTGGTCATATCTATGAAGAAGATGCCATTCTAAAAATTATCCAGGCTCGAAAGCAGCAAAAGAAGAAAGTCCGGTAAGCTAACAAGAATGTGTGGAAAAGCTATTTGCTTTGCTGCGTAAGTGGAATTCTATTCCACTTGTTCTAGGAAATGTATTTGGATTGGCAAGGTTACAGGAAGTAATACTTCAGTGTCTGCCCAAGTCACAGGCTTCCTATTAGTACTGTACACATGAAGGATCTTTTTCTTTTTTTTCTCTTTTTATGAAAACAATGTGTAAGGATATATTCAGGAAGTGTGTGGGGAAGTCACAGCTATTCATGGTGCCTGCAGAACAGAATCAAAGGATTTTATGTAGCCATGAACAACAGAGAGAAACTTTAGCTTCATAAAATGTAGTTGCTTGTTTTGTTCCTACTGTGTATTTAGCAAGCCTTAATGAAAAAACTCATCTCTCTCCTGTGTCCACTCTCTTTTKCAATTATATTCCAATACAATTGGAAATTAAAAATATTAAAAACAATGATAATTTTWAAGTAATGTAGAGTCTAAGAATGATCAGACAGGATTGTGTAGTTTCTACTACAATGCAGTGGAATAATTCTTAATTTACAGCATGAAAGCAGCATGCCACTTTCCACCTAGGTCGTATTTTGTTGTTTGAAAACATGTAAAAGTTCAATTATTACATCTGACATTCTCCCTGGTAAGTTTCAAATTTGGGATGGTTTTAATTTGCCCTCAAAAATCAAAAAAAGAAGAAAAGCGGCTCAAACACTTCTTAGAGCAAGATTAGAGGAAGTATTATTTCATCAGAACTTGTTATTAATTTAACATTTGTTTTTTACACCAAATACACAAGATTCCATAGTTTTGGATTTCATCTCAGACTTAAAAGTCATGGACTTTTTAATAAACATGCAGTTTTCACATGCTCAGGAAGGTCTGTTAGAGACTAGAAACACAATTTCCTCAAAGATTAAGTCACAGTCAGCTTACTTCCTCCATCCGTAGCTCTTGCRTTTTTATTAGACTCAGAGGTACAAGGGTGGGGCAGGACTTTTTATTCCACACTTATTCCTGGCTACAGCAAAGCACTGCTATTAAATCAAGCATCGACTGGGTTGGCTCTCAGTAGCTCTCTGTAGTCTAACCTCTACCTTAGCRTCCAGACAGCTTGAAGGAGAACATAGCAGCGACTTGCCTATGTTAGCGGTAGGGAGGGTTAGTGGACTGGGTGCATTGTACTGGGAATGGCAACAAAACCAGCAATATAGAGGGACGGAAACTTGACTGGAAAAATGAAATGGAGTTGGGAAATAGGTCACAAGTTGGAAAGAAGAAAATGAGAGTACTGTAGAAGACAGACAAGCTAGGGAGCAGGTGTGTAACAGCCTAAAAGTATTACATAAAATACCTTTTGGAATCAGGAACTGAATTCAGGAGGTTAAATCCATTGGGAAGCTGTCATCGTAGTAGATGTTGTTGTGGTGGATCAAAAGTTTCAACATTGCTGATAAACTAGTAGAGTCAGCTGACTGAATTTTCTTTTACCCTTTAAGAAATTAAAGAAATGACTTAATGAGAACACAGAGTAAAAAGTCATAAAAGCCATATAAAGTCCATCTTCAAAAGCTACAGTATACCCAAACTGAAGTTATTTGTGCAGTCTGAATCCTTGCAGTTCTTAATTTTGAGCTTTTAGTTCGCAGCCTTACCATTTTACAGTGGTTTATTCCAATATAACAGAAAAGCACAGGGAAAGCAATAGCTGGGCTTCATTCTAGCTGAATGAAGAAAGACTGCTTGTTCATCTCTGCAAAATCTCACTGACTTGCTCTAATTTTAACCGTTTCCGTGAAAACGTAGCCAGGCTTTGAAAAAGCACAATCTGCCGCAGTGGGGAGTCAGGCCAGGGTATGCAATAAGTTCCTCRTTTGAGTACACTTTCCTTGTTGTGTTGCTACTTGATCACATTCCTGCTAGCGTTATTCAAGTGAAAGCAGGTATTTTGAAAGAGCAGAATCACGTTGAGGGGAAATTCCTCCGCCACCCTTACCCTGGATTCACAGCCCTTCTGAGTTACAGAAGTGGCTATTTCCTCATACAAGTTTTCCTTTACGTGGGTTTTGAAGCCACTAGATGTCTTCCGTGCATTTGGCAGTCTACTGGCTGAATATCCGCTCTTCAGCGGACATACGCACAGCCACCAGTTCTCCCACGGACAGACTTGCTAATAGAGCCCTTGAGGCAATTCCTGCTTATCTCAGTTTGCCCACTATTTTCCGCTGCCTGGAAGAGCACACTAATACTTTCTGCTTGCAGAAGAAGTTTTATGGGAGGCTTTCTGAGCACTTGTTATTCATTAATCTTGCAAGTAATTATTGTCCTAATGTGTTACTGTTCTAATAAGGTGATAGATGGAAAAATTGAGGCGCAGAGCAATTAAGTGATTTACCCATGACAAACACAGCAAGCTGTGGGCAAATTTGATATAAAAGCTATGAGGACTGACTGTAAATTTAGCAATTCAGACAAAAGTTACTCCTAACAGGGAAAAAAAAGTCCAGAAAAAGTGTGATTTCTGACTGTGGGTACTATCCACGCACATTTGGGCCTCTGCCAAAGGAAAATGACCTCTGGTCCCTGAATATCTTTCACCCTCCAAGTAATCTGTCTTTATCTGACTATCTTAAGTAGTTGTAAGCCATTTTGTATTTGATCTTCATTTAGAGGCTGCTAATTTGACCCTGTCTCTCCTTTCTGCCCTTTCGCAGTTCATAAGGGGACTGGCCAATTTTCACTCCAACTAGATCTTCTACTGATTCACCAATCAGCCTTTGCAGGTCTCATTCTGTTTTATCTGTTTCCCTATAAATCAATTTCCCTATCTATCCATACTGTATTTATTCACTGCAGATTAATAAAGTAAGAGGCAGTCGCTTCTAGTTTATAGAGGACTTCGGAGAGAGAAAGCAACACAGAGAGCAACACAGAAAGATTTTCATGCAACGTTAGTATCACAACCGCAGGCAGCTTGTGTACAGTAACCTACAGGCGGAAGGCTCCACTTCTCCCTGCGAGCTGTTGAGTCCCACCTGTTTATATAGCAGATGTATTTTTCCCCACAGAGAACTGGTGTAGAGGAAAAGAGGTAACAAGGAACTGATAGAGAGTAAATCTCAGTTAAACACAGTAAAACAGCAGATGTTATGTAAAAGCCTATATCTGACAAATACAATTCTTCTGATTTACTGAAGTTTCTCTTTTCTTTTTAACAGCTGCCCTAAAATTGGCTGTAGCCATGCTGATGTAAAAAGATCAGATCTTGTGCCAGATGAAGCACTTAAAAGAGCGATTGACAGTCAGAATAAACAAAGCTGGTCAACACTGTAGAAGTCAGCTGGATACGCTGTTGCCACAAAGAAAATTTGTTATTAGAGGTCTTGTGAGATAAGCTGCTGATTGTAAGCAGGTTGTGTAACTGATTGTTATTTAAAGTGTTTCATTTATAGGCAAAGTTGAAGGTCTCAGCTGCAACTGAAAGCATTCTTAAACTGCCAAATATGAAGAATTCCAGTTTAACTTGTTTTTTCTTTTACCTTCCTGAAACTCTAAAAGCTTGCATTTGACAAATAAAATGTGTTTTGCAGCATTTAACCTTCCTTGTCAGTGTGCTAATCTTTTCAGCATTTTAGAGATGCAAAGTCTGCCAGCATTCAGTAGTGCGTGTTTTGCTCAGGATTGCAAATAGTTCTGTTGCTCCCTGTAACTGATGGGTGTGCTCAGAATAGGGCACCCTGACCAGGATTTTCACAAGTCATATACCCTACTTGGGAGTATTTCCATGTTTTAATATCAACCTCAAGAAACATGAATAAAGCTTGATTTGCAGTAAGCACTAAGCACTTGTGTTTGGATGCACAAAATTACCCCTTGCCTTTAAGTATCTTGGCCTCATTCATATATATTCTTATATTTAATGAATGTTCTGCCACAACTTATGCTCAACTTTTGAGATGCAGAAGCTTTTATTTCAGGCTTTTGGGGCTTGGAATTCCCAGGGAGGTTTACCTTAATATTGTATGTTAGGATACGACCCTTATTTACAAATGTATTCAGTGAACTAATTTGTAGACAATACGAACCATATGCCTTGAACTGAGAGGCAATTAATCTCAATTTATATAAACTTAAGATATGCATGCATTTGGGCTCAGATCCAAAAAAAGGACTTAAACTTTGTGACACTCAGTACTTATCACCTAAGTTGATCTGAAGACGTGTAGCAGATAAGGCATCAGGTACATGAATCAGAAATAGCCATAGGTAAAAGAAGCTGCCTTGGTGGGAAGGTGGCAATTATCACTTGGCATATGTGAGAAGAAAAAGAATAGGTTTCTCTGGGTTTTGGGATCCTTAGTGGGTTAGATGGTATTTTCCTAGGTCATTTTTCTAAAATTACAAACTGACATTTAGTATAAAATGTAGCTTAGGTGGCTAAATGCTAATCTTCTCACTCTGGGACACCATTTGCTAACAGCTTTCCTTTATTACACTATTACTAACCCAATTGCACGTGGAGTGCAAACCACTTCAAACTGAAATTGTTATTTTGTAACTGAAGACTATTAATCTGTAAATTGATTGCATAGCAGAATATAGGAACTGAATTATTATTTGCATTGAGCTTTTGTATTCAAAACATTTCATAAGAGTTAACTGGGTGACTTTCGTAGGAGTTAACTGAATGATTTTTATAATGAAGTCTAACTCAAAGATCTGCCTTTAAAACTCAACAGTGATCATGAGTGCTTCTGCCAGTGGAAAGTCAGAAGCCCAACCCGAAATATTTGAAAGCAACTGGAGTCGCTATATATATCAGTATATATTTATTTGTATGTTTATATGTGAAAATCAGGCTCCTTTTAGGCCATCTCAAACTGATTCACTGATTTGCAGGGAAATAATCCAGTTAAATTCTGAAAGGAAGGACTTTAGGTATAATGTTTGTCTAAAAACAGTGTAGAATGTCCTAAACTACTCTTAGCTTTTTCTTTCAAATGTGTGGTTAAATTTACTCCCACCCCATTGGCAAGCAAAACACACAGAAACAAAAATGTTTGTGAAACCCTAGTTAAACAATCTCTGYAGTTTCTGAGAGATGTGCATTAATGTTGCTCTCATGTATCTAATTTAATCCTTAGTGGTAATCAGGCTCCCAAGTTTTCAGGTGCAAAGCTGTATACAGTTCCCACTGGCCACAGTGTTACACCTCAAATATAATTCATGTAGGTGTCCTGAATGTGTCTTCAAATAACACATAACACAATAAATGCAAAATTATGTCTAGATTAATTTGTAGCCGCAAACTGGTGGCAGCATGGTTTGGTTTGCTGTGTGTGGTGTTTGTACCAATATAGCCTTAGATAGCTACATTCCTCATACCATCGTCATCCGCACCTTCCAGTGGGTAACGCTGTAAGTGAGATTGCTGACTTAGTTACGTTTCTTTGACATATATTAAAGAGAGAGGGCTTGACCCATAGCAGTGTTGATGGCCCTAGTGGAAGCTGCAGACACCCGGTCTGTCTCTGCGTTAACTAATTCACAGGTAATAGGTGAGCTGCCTGGGTAAGAGGATGCAGTTGGGAGACATACCAAACAAATCTGAAGCAACACTTTAAAAGAGRGGAAAACAAACAGTCAAGCACTCATTTATTTCTTCTGTAAGTGGAAAGGTATTTTTGAATGTTTGCATTCCTCACGACAGATGATTTTGATCATCTTCCTTTGCTAGCCTGGGCTCGGTACCATCAGTGAACGTGGAAACTTGAACAGCAGCTGCAGAACGCAGCCTGAAATTCTTCCAGTCTTCAGCTGAAAGAAATAGACTGATCTTCAGCAGAAAATACCTGCCTTGCTTTAATAACAGTTATATATGAGATGAAGATGTATGTGTATTTAAATAGAAGTAGGTTTCTTTTATCATCCTCAAGTATGGCTAGGGCCATATTATCCAGAGAAAGACTAATATTTGATGCGCTTAGATCAAGACTGCTGACTCCCATCCAAAGCAGTGATGTGCTGCATAGATTTTCAACTACTCAAGAAAATTGCCTGTATTTATAGAAATCCACAAAGTTCCACTCCCCAAAATGTTTGGCCTTTCTTAGTCTAATTTATAACATCCGAAGAACTCCGGGTAGGATCAGTGACTTGTTTTCTCTGAACCTCGAATTTGAGCCATCTTGTTGATTTTTCATGGCTGCTTCTCTCGTATTTTTCATGCTCACAAGTAATTTTCCAGCTGAAATGGGAATAKGGGCTTGATCATTAGCTTAAATTGCACCAAGGACTTTACTGCATGGAAAGACAGAACTGCCTTGGCAATTGGGGAAGGCTGCTGTGCCCATAAACTGATTTTTTGATGGAAGTTATAAAATGCTATTGATTCTTTGGGGTGGCTCTTTGTACTTGTTGGCAGCTCTCTGCTCTTTCACTTGCAAAGGTTAGGTCTTCTTACACAACRGTGTTTTCCTTATTCAGATGTGGTCTGTGCTGTGCACAACTCTGGGTAGAAGTAGCTTGAAAGAGTTAAAGAATGAAAATGAAATGTTGGATGATGAATAAGCTGATCTGTATGATTCACAGAAGTGGAAACTCAACAGCATTTAAAGCTTCAAATCTTAATCTGTTTTGTCTATAAGATATCATATGTAAACATGCATATGTTAACAGTTTGCAGAGTAATTTGTGTCTCACTGTTTGACGTCAGAAAATCTCGCAATGATATTTAAGGAAAGAAACTCATAGGTTTTTTGTTTTTTTTTTTTCCCGCCATAAGGTGTTCTTTACAAATAGAGAAAAGCTAGATGTGGTTAACACTGAAACATGTTGAGGATCTGTCTCTCCCGGAGAAGTTCCATGTAGCATTTCAAATGATTAAAGAAATGTCTGATCAAAGATTAAAATAAATAAAGGGCAAAAGAGATCTATATGCAAAGGCTTTCACGGGTACCCTGAGGCATGAGCCATTAACACAGTTCTCTCACTTGATCAGATTATCCCACTTCAACAGACTTCTCCATTTTAAAACCTGAGACTCTTTCTGAAGTTTTCGATTCAGTGGAACCGCGAAGTATAAAAACTAACCAGACAGGCATCTCATGGAAGATTTATCACACTTGTGCTAAAAGGAGCACACAGTCCTCTAAATCAAGGATATATTCATCATTGCCACTCTTGAGCTGTGATCTTATTCATTCTAGAAGAATCAAAAAGACTGGGCTAAGTCAGTGTTCCCTTGAGAAATACCCAGAGCAAAAGCAGGGGCTGCAGGAAGTGATACTGATGACTCAGTGGCCAAGGCCAACACACTGCCTTTTTTTAGACAATGTCCTCTTGGATATACTCATGTTTCCTCATGAGTGGCTGATGACAAAGGTCTTACCTGCCTGCAGTCACAAGTGCCTCATGACATTTTTCGCAAGAACAGCTCTAGTGTTGTGTCCAAAACTTAGAATTCACTGTGCAACTTGATTAAACTCCACTGCAGCTGCACATGAGTGTTAATCTCCATCCTGCCTAAAAAAATCTCCCTGTATTGACCATGAGGTTTGGTGTGGCATTAACTGGACATTTCAATAGTGAGTAGTGCTCTGTTATACAGGAAAGATATGCCTAGTAAGGGTGCTCTTGGAGTGGAAAATGTTAGAATAAGCTAAGGACCCTTCTTCATTTCTCCTTGCTACAGCCTTTAGCTGATGGCTCCCCATTAAAGGTATAGATTATTCTGCAAAGGGATCAGTCATCATTTTTTTTTTGTATGTATAAAGTTCTGACCGCAAATAGAGACTCCAAATCTTGCATTTATATATACATATATATTCCTATATAATCATTTGTATGTAAYCATTTATATTTGGTAAAAAAATACTTACTGTTAACATACATTATCTCAAAAATATATGAACATGATCACAGCAATGCTCAGAGAAGAGTCATATGTAGAGATGATACCAGATTCTGTGTTGCCAGACAGTAACTATACGAAGTAAAAATATGAGATAGATTGTTAATCAGGTATAATTCTGAGGTGAATGTAAATCATACAGTAAATACCTATGTATGTGCTTAACTCTGTCATGCATGAGTAATCTCATTGATTTAATGGGACTGCATGAAGGTAGATAAGAATTATGTTTCATCATTTCAAAGAACTGCATAAAATGGAGCAGCAGGGCAAAGGAGCAAATTTGCCTTAGTCACTTATTCTGACGTTAGTCCAGACCTGAACACGGATCTTGAAAGCATTCACTTGAATTGAATTGCATGGGAAGCCTACCAAAGGAAGTGTTTGCTTGTAAACTCAATATGAATAGGATCTTCTCTGACCGCAAGGGAAATGGAGAGACATTCATTCACTGGTTGCTTGTGCAATCAACTTCTGAAGTTAAAACAGGATTTGAGGTTTAAAACCTGAGCCTTCACACATCTTTCAAGTAACAGAAGGATCCTTCATGTTCTTTAATCCACAAAGAAACAAAGTCAGAAGGTGTTGCTCATGAGACTCCTTGGATTTGATAAGAACTGGCTTATCAAAAGGGAATTATTTAGATTTACTAGCAACAGCAAGCCTCAGAACGGTTTCTCTGAAGGCTGGAGGGGAGACATCTGAACATCATTACATTTCAGTTTGTTTGATGTCCCTACGTGCCTGTCATGTGTTTTGTATCTTAACATTGAATCTGCCACTGAATTCCAGAATGTCTCCGTGTAGTTGTATGTTTATGTGATTTTGTTATAAAAAAACATAACTTGCAAGGTCTTTATCACCTGGCCACACAACAGCACCTCCAGCCTGTTCCATGCAGGTTGATTCCACATAGCACCACTGTAGTGTATTGTGGATTATTTGCTGGTTTTAAATCGCTGGCTTTAAATCTAGTAGTCATTTAAATGTCATTACATGGCTTGAACTAACTTGTAAAATAAAGATATTTACTTTTCATCATTTGCCTACAGTTTAATATTAGCTGAAATATTTGTGTGTCATGACTCTTCTCATCCGATAACTAAAATGATAAGTTTTTAAATTTTTTCCCATAGCAAGCAGCCAGTTTATTTATAAGTGGCCTAATATAATACAGATTTACTTTGTGTATCCCAAGAGACATATTATCAAAGTAACCAGACCTGTCCCAGGGACAGCGGGAAGTGGGGAGATGGTTACACAATTCTCATTGCCTCTGGCTGCTCTAGTTACAAAGATAAAGGGTCAGAGAACTGGATCAGCGGAGATAATTTTGTGAGCATCTAAGGAAAAGCAGCTGATCGGATGAGGGTAGGCAGTGGCTGAGGGTGAGACAGGTAGATGCTTGAATATCCCATAACAAAACTTCCCTTAAATAAAGTAATACATCAGGAAAAGGGAATGTGAAAAGCATATGAAAGCATGACTATTTAAAATATCTCCAGCTTCTTAAGTCTTCATCTAGCAGGTGCAATAGCACTGCTCATCTATTTTAAAAGTAGAAAAAATATATATATGAAGAGGAGCATTCAACCTGCCTTGCCATGGCCCTAGCCAGTGTGTGTTGGGCAAGACCTTTCCTTCTGCAGGGACTCAGAGCTGTGACGGGCATCTCTCTGCCTGTCGCCTGGCTCCAAACCCAAACTCCCTGCCTAGCAGTTGGGATTCCTGGAAGAGAGAAGACAGCTAGCAATCCTGCTTGCTTCGATCATCCAAGACAAGATCAGATTTATGGCCAGATTTTGTACTGTCCTTTGACTGTGCACTCCTTGGACTTCTTTAGTGTTTGGAAAGTGCTGGTTGCGTACTGTTGTGCTTTGCTAAGCACACAAAGTAGGGATCCGTGTTCCCGAAGGCCAAGCCTGCCCCATGTAACTCCTACCTGTCCTCTATTTGAGCATCCAAGGCTGTGTGTTTGGTTCCTTGTAGTCTGCCAGATTTTGTCTTACACCGTTTCATTTTTCTGCCACTTAGGTAACAAGACTCATGCACAAAGTCAGTATTTTATCTCAAAGTTAAGTCTATAAATGTAATTCTGCACTGATCTGTGCTTCGCAGTGTTTTACAGTGCCATCCATCTGAGATGTGTGAGACTGCCTTGCTTCATTCGGAAGGGCTATTAACCTGTTCAGACTCAAACGTCCCTGGCATAGCTGGGAATTAGCAGCACCAGAATTCCTCTCCTCTTACAACACATGGCAGCCCTCAGAAATCCCATTTTTTAACACACAACACCCTGTAAAAGAGCAAAGAGGCCTCATGGATCATGGCAACCCATCCCCAAATGCCTTCAGTCCCAGGGCTTCCTGGGGATCAGCTGGTACAAAAGGATCCAGACACAGCAGTAAATGCCCAGGGTACCTCTGAAGTCCGTGAAAGAGTTGAAGATAAAGGATGCTAGGGCTCATTGCTAGCCGCCTGAGCAGAGCTGAATTTCTTTCTTCATGTATGCTAAGCAGGTAGCGCGAGAAAAATCTTTCTGGGAGGAGGCGAGAGATGAAAGGGTGAAAGCTCATGTGGCGAAAAGGGGGAAGACATCAATGGCTTTTGATTTCAAGGAGGAACTAATGAGGGAGATACGCCTGGATGCTTAAAAGCCTGAGGAGTGATCTAGAACCCGTGACCCCGCGGTGGGAAGTGTGGTAGACTGGCGTTCTGCAGTAATTGTCTAACGCTTGAAGGCTGCAAAGAGTTCTGCAGTTCTTCACACACCGCTCCCTTAATTCCTGTGTATTTTCTGCGTCGCTTCACAACAACCTCCCACCCCCCCAGTCAGGCTTTCATGCAAGCACTGACGTATATGGCTAAAAGAAGGGCATGTTTCAGGCCTCTGAGTATCACTGTGCTGTGCGGATTCACTAGATAGTCATCCTTGGTATCCTTTTGCTATATGCTCTTTCAGGATCAGCTAAAATGWGAGAAAAAAAAATCTAAAAACCCAAATGGGGAATCCCTTTTTGTTGTGTTCTGCCACACGTGTTGGGAGGAATTGGTGGGGAGAGGGTGCTGCATGTGGACCCTGACAATCCGCACCCAAAACATAAAACTGACGACGTGAGCRTCACTAATTTGGTTAATGATGAACCTTTCATGGCTCCGATGTATTTATTCATGATATTAATGCTCTGAGTACCCAAAAGCGCTCTAAGAGTTTTAAAGGAACAGCGGTGGCTTCCTGCTGTGAAGAGCTGCCCCCCTTTTTGCAGAATTTACCCCTGGGAGATTTAAGCCTGGGTTCATCTCAGTCACATTTAGCCAACTGTATTAGGAGCATGGTCCACTAGGAGTCTGTACAGCCAGCTGGGAGAGGGCCCCGGGCAGCACTGCCGGAGGGCCACACAGCTCTTAAGTTGCCTTTTTGGTGGCCCTGGAGGCACCTTTGGGGCTCGCTGCTGGTGCATGCGCCAGGCCGGCAGGACGTCCCCACGGCGGCCGAGGCCGGCAGCCCCACAGCGCGCACGAGGACGTGGCTGGCTTGTCGAGACGAGTCCCTGCCCATCCTGGGCTGGCTGTCCTCTGCTCTGCCCTGCACCCCTGGTTGATCTTTTAGGGGCACAGGATGAGTAGGGAGGGATTTTTGCCCATCTTACGGATGAACCTCAGAAATCCTTAGGCTCTCGGGGTCTTGAAGGCAGCGTGCGTGCAGGCGCTGGCGGTGCGGGTCGGGTCGGGCACACTGAGYGCCCCCGGGCTGGCCATGCCCAGATGGGCACCAGGACCAAGGAGGCCAAGGACGAGGGTTCTCCTAATGTCTGCAAGTAATTTCCCAGCACGGCCTGCTGGCACATGAACGGGAAGAGAGGGACCTTTTGATGGCCAGGACCAAYGGCACATACGTACCGCACGTGCGCTGCTCATTTTCCACATTGACATCTTCACTGCCTGCTCATACCAAATCACCACACGAGTCTGAAAGACAGCTATGGTGAACGGCGTTGTATGCTAGTAATGCCGGTGAGTGAGGTTTTGTAGGTCCGTTATTTTTTTRGTGAAGTGTCTACGCTATTTGCATGCCCCCCAAAAGCACTGACACCCTTCTCACATGCACATGTTACCCCATCTCCGATGCAGCAAGCAGTCTATTTATGCAAAATCCTACCAACTAAATTAAACCTGCACTGGTATCCAAATCGCAAAAAGTCCAGGAAGGGAAAAATAAAACAAGTCTGATGGATAAGCAGGCATGTTTTATCYGTGAGAGGGACAAAATGAGCATGCTTTGAGAGTTGAGGTGAATTGCTCAGAAACAATCTGCAGACATTAACAGATTCACATTTCTGAAAGCGAAAAAAAAGGAAAATGCAGCCCCTGGGATATCCCTTTTTGGCATATGCATTTTGTGTTTAAACACATTAATGGGACTGCTATGTTATGAGTCATCCAGCACAAGAGTTTCATGTGTTTCTTAAAATACACCAGGAGTAGCTGAAGGCATGCATGGCTTTGCAGTGCAGTTATCTATCTGGAATCTCCACAAATACCTGCATTCATGCAGTCACAGGCTTTAGAAACGGAGRGACCCCATTTAGTCCTCTAACATCCCGCTGTTTGAATGCACTAGCACCGTAGCTTTCAAGCTGCGATACAGAACTAATTGGCAAAAATCCAAGCTCCTTGTACTATTGAGCAAGCCTCAGTACTGAATGACAGAAAATTTGCATAGAGGTAAACAGCAGAGTTGGGAGCATTTTCCTCCTGAGGAACTCTGGGCAAAACTACAGCTGTTTGCGCTGTCTCCATCCTCGTTCGTTGTCTGTTTTCCTCTTGATTTTCTTYCATTTGCTAACAACCCTGGCTGAAAATCTGTTTAGTGTTTAGTATTCCTTCCAGCCTGCACTTCCGAGCCTGCTGGCGGCTGCTCAGGTTCTCTCTGCTCTTGTCGGACAGCGGATACTATAAAAATAGGCAACACCCAACGCAGCGCACCGGTGACGGGCCGCGTTTCACGCGCTCCCGCACCAGCGCCGGTGGATGCGCAGCGGGCTCGTGGTGCCAGCTGCGCCGCGAGCAAGGGTTCATCAGTGCCAAGTGACAAACAGGAACTGGTGGTGCTGGCAGCGAGCAGGAGCGTGCCAAGGGCGCAAGGGAAAAGCGCCCGCGAGCACAGCTGCACTTGCTTCCTGTCCTAGCAGCCTGCCCGGGCTCTCTGTGCTTGCAGCTCCCGCAAGGGCCCAAGGCAAGGTTGGGGGGGGGCTCGACGGCAGCGGCCCCCGGGAGCGGGTCACCCTCCCGCCGCCCTTTCCGGGAGCCGCTTGCAGAGCCCYCGCTCCCCCCGCGCCGCCGCGCGGAGCCTCCGCTCGGAGCGGCGCAGCCGGCGGCGGGGCGGGCGCGGCGGCAGCCTCCGCCCCGGCCCCGGCCCCCTCGCCCTTGCGTCAGGGCGGGAGGAGCGGAGAGGCCTCGCTGCCTCCCCTCTCTTTTCTTTTTTTTCTCTTCTCTCATTTTTTTTTAAAGCCTTCAACTACTTTAGCGCGGAGTCGGCGGCAGATGGTGGACACGGCCCGGGGCTGCGGCGAGCAGAGCGAGGGGATGCGCCAGCCGCCGCGCCGCTCCGCGCCGCCCCGCGCCTGAGCCCC
>NW_028185037.1:13806504-13810603 GCF_003343005.1 Rhea americana
ACCTGCTGCTGCCGCTGGCCGAGCGCGAGCAGGTGTCGCGGGCGCTGAGCGTCAGCTCCGGCCGCGAGCTCCGCTGCAAGGTGAGCGCGGGGCGCGGGCGGCCTCGGCRGACCCGAAAGGCTCGGGCGGCTGTAAAGGGCTTGGAGGGTTTTTTTTTTTTTGGTCTTTTTTATGCCTCCCCCGACCCCGACATAAAATGAACAGTGCTTTAATAGCCCTGGAAGGGGTCTCGGAAGCAGCCTTGCTGCCGCGCGCTGGCGCTCGTCCAGCGCCCTCGTCTTTGTTTGGGGAGAGTTGCTATGAGAGAGGCCGCTTTCGGCACCCTTGAAGATGAATTTTGCTTTGATTTCCTCCTTACAGGTGTTCCCTCTCAAACACTACCAGGACAAGATCCGGCCTTACATTCAGCTGCCGTCACACAGGAACATCACCGGGGTCGTAGAAGTGATCCTYGGGGACACCAAAGCCTACGTCTTCTTCGAGAAGGACTTTGGGGACATGCACTCCTACGTGAGGAGCTGCAAAAGGCTGCGGGAGGAGGAGGCTGCCCGGCTTTTCAAGCAGATCGTCTCGGCTGTAGCTCACTGCCACCAGTCGGCCATCGTGCTCGGTGACCTCAAGCTCAGGAAATTTGTCTTTTCTAATGAAGAACGGTAAGTGGTTATCAGGCGCCAGGCGCTGGGAGGGAGTGGGTAAGGAGAAACGCCGCACCGAGAAACGCYGTGTTTTTAGGCAAAAGAATACTGGAGGGAGTGGAAATTGCCGGGTAAACCAGGCGTCACCTACAAACTATCCAAGCAGGTCCAGACTACATCTGAGTAATAAGTCACGGATCTAATTGGTCCGCGAGTATTTTTAGTCCGATCTCAACTGATGAAGCCGAGGAAACTCGGTGTGAGCTCCCGGCTGCTCGGCGAAACCCCTTGGTGGACCACGGGGCGACGGGGCGAGCGCTCCGTAGCGCCAAGCGTCCGTCCCGGCGCATCAGCCGGGCAACGCGTTTGACGTAGAGCGACTGAGCGGCCGTGAGCGGCCGGAGGGGCGGCTCGGGCGTTCGGCGCGGAAGGGAAAACGGCTCCGCTGCGGCGGCAGGAAGAGGGAGCGATGCCCGTTCCCGGGGGTCCCGGCGGGGTCCTCTCTGATGGCTTCCTCTCGGGGCTGCGTTTCTCAGGCAGGGTTTCCTGTGCCCGTTGAAGCTTTTCTCTCTCCTCCCTGCCAGCAGCGAGGCTGCTGCTTTCTGCACCCCACAGCTGCGTGGATGTGGGCACGCACCGGAGCGAGGATGTTGCAAAGTTAAATCTCGCTTTGGGAATCCTTCTCGGAGGGAAAAACACCTCGGTGAAACTTAGCCTAAAGTGTAGATTTATAGAGAGGCTCTTCTAAGCCCCCTTGTGTAGAAGTACTTTGACAATTACTTTTTAATTTTAGATGAGGGAGTTACCCTGCGTTTCCCAGGTGAGTTGGCTGCTCTCGTGTTCCAGCATTGGCACGGCACAGCCAGAAATGTGGTTTAATAAGCAGAACTGACATTTGATTAGGTGCTTATCCCATTGAAGGCTATAACAAGTAAAAGCTTTAATGCACTTGTGCTTAGTCTGGTGAAACTTGAGGTGTTGTTAATGAAGCACAGAAAAAATGTATTTCTTTTTTTAACTTGGCTGATGCTTCTTGAAAATAAAGCGTATGAATGTGATAAGAAAATTAGCTAGAACTGCCCCTCTGAAACAGAAACAACCATATGTTGACATGCAAAGAAAGCAATCCCTTTCAAGGAAGCTATTGCAGCTTTTCCCGCCCTTAATGAGATGAAACATTTGTTGAAATGTTAGGTTGCGCACAGTCTCGCTAATTTGGAAATACGCATTGCACAGGCTAATGTCATGTGCATCAAATTTGGCAACAAGAGGGTTAAGCAATGCGAGGCAGACTCCTCGGCTAACAAGCACAGGTGCAGTTTCAGCGCTGCGGCAGCCAATCCCGGCCCCACAGTCCGCATTGAGTCATATTTTCCGTTTACAGAACCAATGGGTATTTTGCATTACAACAGGAGGTCACCTCGAGGACAGGCTGCAGTTAACGCATTTACACCCCGGCAGCCGACAAGGCAGAGCAGAGCCCTCTGGAGCACATGAGCAGTTCCAGCTCTGCTTCAAGCGAAGCAGAAGGTCAAGGTGGACCCCTCCAGCCACCCAGCTGGAAAGGGAAAAAAAAAGAAAAGGAAAAAGATGAGGGTTGGGGATGACCCTAGGTGCGGAAAAGATGTGGACTTTGAGTTTGAAAAGCTGTGCGGCTGGACACTGTTTGTTCAAAGCTGGGACTGCAACCAGCAGCGCTCGCGCCGTAGCAAATTACAGCCCCGCGCGGTTATAATGCAGCTTGCTGCTGTTCCTCGAGAGCCCCCGATGCCGCCGAAACCCCGCGGTAGACAGGCTGGCGTCACCGCCTGGGCACAGGGCATCGGCGATGCACGCAGCCGCGCTTGCGCTGCACCGCTCCAGCATAACGGAGGGGGGGGGGGACTTCTCCGTCTCAGGTTGCAAAGTGGCCGCCTCTCCTTTCCTTTGTGCTGACGCGAGGCAGGGAATTGCGATCGCCCCGGCTGGCGGCTTTTCTTGTTGAATCCAAGCCGGCCTTTCCCTACCGCGGGTTGATAACGTATGCCTGCCTTTCCTGTGCTCCTTAGGACGCAGCTGCGGCTCGAGAGCCTGGAAGACACGCACATCATCAAAGGCGAAGACGACGCGCTGTCCGACAAACACGGCTGCCCCGCGTACGTCAGCCCCGAGATCCTCAACACGACGGGGACTTACTCCGGGAAATCGGCTGACGTGTGGAGTTTGGGAGTAATGCTCTACACCCTCCTGGTGGGACGCTACCCCTTCCACGACTCGGACCCCAGTACTCTCTTTTCCAAAATCCGACGTGGACAGTTCTGTATCCCCGACCATGTCTCTCCCAAAGCCAGATGCCTCATCCGCAGCCTCCTGAGGCGGGAGCCCTCCGAAAGACTTACCGCTCCAGAGATCTTGCTTCATCCTTGGTTTGAAGCAGTCTTGGAGCCTGGATATACAGACCAGGAAACGAGAACTTCAGATCAAATCGTGCCAGAATATCATGGAGACAGTGACGATATTAGTTCTTTCTTCTGCTAATCCTGAAAATCTCAAAAAAACCCTCACGATTCTCACACACAGCATCTTTTTTTCCCCCCCTTTCTTTTCCATGTTGCAAACTCACAGTATCTTAAAGTGCCAGTATGGTCAGAAAAGTGACCTTTAAAATAATTGTCATCAAGCCGTAGATCCGCTCCCTGAGCCTGTGCCGGGTCTCACCTGCTTGCTTTGCTGGTAGGTCCTTGCCGCTGGCCCTGGAGGACCCACGCAGGAGCCGCCTGGCTCTTCTCCTGCCTCTCGTGTCCTCCACCGCTGCGACGGGCTCAGTGTGTGTTGCAGAGCCGTATCGCTGTGCACAGAAGAGGCGGAAAGGTGGCTCTTTGGGTTTCCCCATCTTCAGCGGCTAAGGGGGTCCCACTGGTGAAACATAGCAGGTGGAGGGGGCAAGAGGCGCCTTCCTACCTGGGCAAATTTGACAGGAATTGGTAAAAAGGGGAATCGACTTGGAGTGCCACCGCGGCAGTCCTACAGAGGGTTTTTCTGACTGTAAGTGCACTTTCCCGCGGGAAGGAGGTCTTAATCCACCACGTCCAGCCAGCTGAGCGTTGCTCCAGTAGAACTTTTTTTCTGTAGGTGAATAACATGAAGCTGGTAAAGGTCCATCCGCAAGACTAGTCACTACCGTGATCACTGCTGTGACTCTTCACAAAAGAGAAAATAGCTGATCCCACAGCTGGATCCCCTCTGACTGCGTTTGCTGAACACGCAAGCGTTTTAAATATGCTTAAGCCTAAGGTCACCATGGCATATTTTATATCATCTTATGCCTTCAGTGAGCTTTGCAAGTAGCAGGTCTTGTCAGCTCTGAGTGCCAAAACATATCCGTTTACCAAAGCGTAACACTATGGGCTGGGCTGCCTTCCCTTGGAAAATGATAAGGGGTATACTTGTACAGTATACGTGACCGCTTTTGTGTTTTCCTACCG
>NW_028185037.1:13810747-13814072 GCF_003343005.1 Rhea americana
GTTGTTTGCCTCCAGCTACGTTATTCCCCCCCCCCAAAAAAATTTTTTTTTTTGCATGATTATTCATAGTCTTTCCAATGTGCGTGGATAACGAACAGATCTAAATCATTAGCTGCCTGGGTCAGGGGTAAGTCGAGACCTGCCTGAAATTTCTGCTTTGTTTGACGTTTGCGTCCGGCGTAGAGGGATGTCCGTTCACGCGTACGGTTTCGGAAATGGATGTTGGGTGGTTGGTGCACATCCCCAGCGCGGCCCGGCGATGACCAAGCCGTCCGTAGGGTTCCCCGCGGCCGCAGCACCCACCTTGGGGGAGCACCACGTATACCTCATGGACTGTGTGCTCTGTACATACCTTCCTGCTGGGGGTCATTGGGTGGGTCTTTTTATTTTTTTCCAGCTTGTTGTACTTTGCTTGTCCTATTAAGAGGTGTTGAAGAGCAGTTTAATGTGAATTATCGGCAATACTAACTTGACAGAATCATGAGCATCAAGAGCAGAGCGCTACCGCTCTCCGTTGCACTAAATCTCTCATGATTGCTTGACATTTGTATCTGTGATACAGTTTAACCCCTCTCTGAAAAGCAGTACCTTTGTATATATTGGTGGAAAACTCTGCCAGAAAAGCTAAAAACACTATGTCCAACTTGTAAATATGTGTGTGTATATATATATATATAATGTGGAAACCTGGATGATAAAGTCTGACTTGTAGAAAGTTTTAATAAACTCGGTTTCATAACGCTGGTCCCTGCTGTTTGTGGTCCTCGCGCCCGGGGAGGGGGCGGCCAGTTCCTGGCCGAGCGAGGAGAAACCGTAGCCCGGGCTGCGGGACCTGGGCTGCCGGCCGGTAGTCSCCCCGCCGCCTTTCGTGGGTGCCTTCGCCCGGAGCGGCGGTGGGTGCTGCTTCTCCCGGCACCTGGAAGCCAGGGCTGCAAATAGCGGCAGGACGGCGGCTGGGGACCACACGCTGCCRACGGCGATGGAGCCGTCCTCCCAACCCCCCCCAGCGCAGCGAGGTCGTCCCCGGAGAGCAGGAGGAGCRGCTGGATTTGCACTTATGCTTTGCCTTGTGTTTAGCTTTGGGCTTTTGCTGGAAATCTGCTCACTTGAGCAAGTCTCTGTGTTTAGCAAGTGAGGTGAAAGCAAAAAGAGGGAGCAGTTACCTGGCTGGGCTGAAGAAAAGCGCATTAACTTGAGGGAGTCAAGGCACAAGAAACCAGTGCTCTGTGCAGTAAGCATATTTTCCTAGCACTTGCCAAGTGAATGACACCAAAATATCTCAAGTTACTTTGCTGAAGTTATTCTTGCAAGAGCGGTAAAAATACATGCATCACATAGCCCGTCTGATTAAATTACCCCCTGCCTTGCTGTGCTTCAGATGTTGGGCAGGAGCCTTGATGCATCTTTTTCAAACAGCTGCGGGAGGTTCGTGCTTTGGTAAAATCTTGAAAACTTTTAAAATACTTCTTTTTTTTCTTTTTTCTTTTGGTCTGCAGTTGAGTCACCTTCCGTAGGTGAATGTGTAGGTCACCCCATGACTTTATTTCACATGAGCTACACTGYAGAGTAATTAAAATAACTGCTAAATTGTAGCAACGTCTGCAAACAGTCTCTGTGTTGCTTTAGGGATTATCATGCAACATCCGTTTGTGCAGCAGAATAAATTGCTATTGCTTCGTAACCCCATCGTTTGTATTATTGTATACAAAGTTTCAGAGCATGTTGAAAGACCAGCATATTAAGTGATTAAACTTTGATGGTGGGTGTGAGAACTTTGATTTATGCAATGCATACATTTCTTTTCGAGAGAGTCATAATTGGTCTATTTTTAAATGATCCTTTTGGACAAGGACTGGAGGAATCTCTYCATTTATTTCTCCCAGCTAGTTACCGTTTTGGTCTTGCATTTGCAACATGTTGCTGGCCTGTCTGAAAAACGATGGGAGCCTTCAGTTCTCAACAGTTTTCAGCTGAAGACAAAAATAAAGTTGAGGTTTTTCACTGCCTGTTGGGTTCCATCCTAAACCAGCTTCAAGCTGCCTCCCAGTCAGGATAACCCTTAGTTCATAGATGTATATCTTTATTGACTCTAAACGGATGCTTACGTTGTGTTTTAGGCCTCAGTTCAATGTTTTTTTTTAGTAAAGTCATGGTAAAATATATAAATTAGCCTGCTCTTAAAGCATCAGGCAGACTGACCAACTCAGTACACTCAGTTTTAAGGTCAACCTTTCTTCTTTGCCAAGCGGGTGGTACTGCTGAGGTTATATGCAGTTCATTAAGAGATTATTCRCACAGTTTCAGATCTACCTATTCTAAAATGCGGTCTAATTTTAGGAGAGCACCTCCAAGGCAGTTTAGGAGACTTCTGTGTCACTGTATTATTTGTGAAGAAGGGGGGAAAGAGTGCCGTTCTGTGAAGATGTGCAAGACAAAGATCCAGGCCGCCCGGCTGACTCACAGAGCCGGTACGAGGCTCTTCTCTGGTCCTGCTTTAACGGATTATGGGCAGGCCTGAGAGAGGAGTTTAAAAACCTATATTCTCCAATCTGTCCYGAGTGCATTCTGTCAAGCAAATCTCTCCGGATTATCTCTTTATACAAAAGGAGATTTTTTTTTTGTCACTTTTTTCATGCTCTTGCATTCTGTCAGATTAAAAAAAAATGTTTAGCGTTATGGCACTGCATAGATTTAGCAGCATGAAGAAATATCCTATGCAAATGATTCTTAAAAATAAATGTTTGCTTTAGAGCATTGATGAGAATAGCTCAACATATAACCACATTCTGAATTAATCCCTTGCAAAAAAAAAAGAAAAAAGTCTCTGCTAAATGAACCATCTTTCAGAACTATTGTTGGTAAAAGCAGAATAAAATTTGCAATGTTGCTTATGACAGTTCCTCCCTAACTTACAAAATCCTGGTCCCCAAGTGAAATCCATAGGTCGTATTTCAACCGGGATCAATTTGTGCTGGAGCAAAACTACAAATCCTTCAGGATATGAGTTCACAGCAGGAGCTCCTTTTGTGATTTTTTTTTTTTTAATAGGACCCAGCCGTTTAGAAAATGCCTTAAAGAAAACTCATTAGTTTTCATTTGCACTGTATGTATTTATTTACAGTATTTAACCAGCTCAACGAGCTAATGCGCAGCACTTCGTTTCCTAATTTGGCTTTGAAGCCCGAGCAGCACAGGGATCAATTACAGGCTGTCAAATGCAAACATTAACATAACTGCATGGAGCAATCATGTTTCTAACAACAGCCAGCGCTGCCCAGAGGACCAAAATAAATAAAACCCACCGCGCGCGCGCCCGCGCCGGCGC
>NW_028185037.1:13814911-13904349 GCF_003343005.1 Rhea americana
GGAGGCCTGGTCGGCCGCGTTTTCGGCCCCGCGCAGCTCTGCCGGCGGCCGCCAGAGCCCGGAGCGGGCGCCCGTCCCTCTGCGAAAGCCGGGCCGTCTTCGCCCCTCTTCTCCCCACCGGCCTGGCCTGGCTCTTGCTATCCTCAGCGGCAGTCAGCTGCTCCGTACMCAGGTGCTAATCTCGCTCAGGCGCTGGGACAGCTGAGAGACGATCCGGGCGCCCCCCCAACCCCCCGCCTCGTCAGGAAACAGGTGTCCAGATCCTTTTACCCCTGCAAATGGTTGTATTTGACTATTTTTGGAGATAGGCTGCCGCGGTCTCCGTGCGGTGCCTTCAGAAAGCAGGCCGCGCTGCGCAGCGAGGCGGTCRCGTGCCTCGGGCAGAGGTCCGGACAAGTCCTCCGGGAAAGCATCGCCGCCGGAGCGGCCTCCCGCCGGCGCGTGGGCCGGAGCGTGTTCGCRGCCCGGCCCCTCGCCGCGAAGCCCCGCGCGTCCACGGCCCGTCTCGGGGTCGACGGCGCGACTTGCGTAGAGCGGCAGATACGGTCCAAAGGCCAGCGTTAGACAGGCCGGGGTCCCGCAGCCGCCGTCTCGCGGGGGCTATCGATTCCTCTGGAAGTGACTTTGCAACGGAGGGGCTCATTTAGTCCCACGACGCGCCAGGCACCCGCAAAACGCAGCACAGCGCTGACCGTCCMGTAAAACGCTTGCTAGGTTGGTGCCCATTCCTTAAGCACGCCTGCAGCCTCCAGAGCACCCGTGTAGCCCTCAAAGGCAAAGGGAGAAATGCTTCCGTTTAGGACTAACGAGAAGTTAAGCTGGGAAACCGTCAAACAAAGCGCAGGAAGTTTGCAGATGGTACAACCAGGGTYCAGGTGGCTGCGGTGCTTCAAAGCGAGGATGAATGAATAAACCCCACACGGCGCGTGTCCGCGGCAAACGCATGCCCTAAAAACACCCAGGGACAGATTCTCGTCTCATAGCCGGCTGCTACGCACCGTGCGGGCGGTGCAAAGGGTCTCCTTCATCGGCCACCCAGGATGCTCCTTGCGGCAAGGACACCCGGCGCGATGCCACCGGGGCCATCCYATACCCCGGTTCCCCTGCCTTCACTGGCGGAGTACCAAAAAATGTCAGGGGACTGGCAAAGCCACCTGGGGTGGGAACGACCCCCTTCTCTGCCTTTGGGTCCTCTGTGGATCCTCCCCTCGCCAGTGCAAGTTGGAAAAGCTCCACTCAAAGCAGCTACCTCTGAAAACTGGAATTAAAAGCTGGTATCCCAAGCTCCTCTTCTGCACAGAGACTGCTCAGCCTCAGGGCGTGGGGGATATCTGGTCCTGCAGACCCCAGCCATAGAAAATCCCCAGCCAGATCTTGAGGACAGACCAAGCATTTTTGCTCTGACACAGACTCCAGGGCAGCTCCTGCAGTCTGGAGCAAGCCCAGCCTCGTTGCACCCACCGTGGGTTGGCAGAGTGACTGCGCTGCAGTGTGGTCGTGCTCACTGCAGGCTGGGTCAAACCTGGAGATCCAAACGCAGTTTTTCACACACTGGAGACTGAGCAACAACCCGGGGACAAATTCTCCAGTGCATGCAACATGCCTGTGTAAATCAATGGAAGTGCAGAATCTGGCCTGAAGTCAGGATTTCAGGATTTGACCCAATTTAACCTTGGCATAAATAGTTGCCCAAGTCCCTTTTTTTTTCTCTCTCTCTCTTTTTTTTTTTTTGGTGAGGTTCAACAATTAACTTTCAAAACAACTTAAAAAAAAAGTGGCTCGGGTTCAGAAGTGCTGTGCTAGCCAGCAGTGTTTTGTTAAAGTTACTTCCACTATTATGGTATTTGTTGGCGTCAGCACTTTGTGCAAAGTAAAGCACTGTTCGAGGCGCTCCATCCAGGGCGGAGCTGTACAAGCCTGGTGCAGAAGTTGCAATTCTTCCCATATTCAATACACAGGCTCGGCAGTTCCTTTTACTGAATTCAGCTGTCAGGCTTTTCATTTTACTCACTTTAATGAAATTCATCCACGTGCAAAATGCAAGACCTGCTTGTTGCTCTGGACCAAATGAGCCCCAGTGTCGAAGGTTTATTGGTCATTTCAGCCTTCAGGATTTTATTATTTTAATTACTCCCCTGGATCTTGGAGTTTACTATGGTGGTATTTGTTAATGTATTAAATGGAGGACAGGGGATGCCAGCAACATGCAAGCCTGCTGGCATTTTGCTTCAGCTCAAATCCTGACTTGTAATCTTGCACCAGGCTGTCCCCCCCACTTAAAATCAGACCCAGGCAGCAGCTGCTGTGAACAACTACCAGGGCCCAATGTGACATCCTGCAAAGGCAGCTGCTGCGATGTGAAGGACAGGCCTAACCATAAGAAGTCACTAGCAACTGTTATACCCATAAGGCAAAACCACGTGTATTTTCAAGGAAAGGGAAAATTAGCTTTATTTCCCCTGGGGCGACTACATGCACTGTTTCTTATGGGTTTAGAATAAAATCAGATTTTCTCCTTCTTTTACTCCTAGCCTAGCAGAACAGCCAGTTCCAGAGTGCAAGCTGAGAGTGGGTTTGTCTGATTCAAAACTTTGTTCCCCTTCACAGGAGATGAATAGTTCTTTAGAGTTTCGTATCAATATTTCCAATTTAAACCTAGGATCTGAGTTTCCTTTTCCCCCCAAAACATCTTCAGATTTTGGCGCTGTACTTCTCAACCTCCAGGTGTTAGATACCCCTCCAAGTTCTTCARCTGTGCTTTCTCTTGCTCTTGCAAAGTACTGTGAAAATGAGAGAAAAATAAGGATTTCAGCARTAAAAACAGCTGATGGAAGTTTAAGTTAAGATGTAGGACACTGGCCTCAGCACGGGGACATATTTCAGGAATTGAAGGTGCCTGGTGGCACCACTGGGGATGGGACTGGTGTGGGGCTGGGCAGTGTGGGGAGGAAGAGTGTGGGCGTCGAGGAGAGATACGGGAGCACAGCAATGGGGAGGGAGATTGTGATGTGGGAACAGGCGATGATGTTTATACCTCGATTGCCAGGGCTACTGTTTTATAATTATGTGACTTATTCCAGTCTCTTGGCCACACTGTTACTGCTGCCCTTTGTCTCCATAAGTGATCGCAGCTCGGCCTCGAGACCATTCAGATCAGAGAGAAAAGGGAGGGCGATGGCRTTGCGAGTTGATGCCTGCCAGGGGGACGACTCTGAGGTTGCACCCAGCCTACTGAAGGCAAAGAAGCATCTTTAAATTCCCTTGCTGGGCTTTGAATTGTGAGAAGAGGATGATACGGTTTCAGCAATAGCAAAAATCTCAGGTTCGCACTGAAGGCTTTTTCTTTCATCCTTTTGCTTTTTCTCTCTTTGTTTGTGACTTGACACTGTCTCCACACAGCTCTATGTCTCCAGACGTGGGATCACTCTCCAAATATTACAACTGTCAGGCAAGCTGCTTGATCGCTCCATCCCATGCTTGGCTGGAAGGATTACAATGTAGATTAGGATCAGGATTGCCTTCCTAATGTTCTCAGCCTCCAAACAGGTGTAAGGGGAAAACACACGAGGGAAACAATGCGCCACCAGAGAATATCTCCAGGAGGAATTGTTGGCTAAATACTAACTCGAGATTGGGATCAGGCAGCTGCTGAGCTGGGCTTTTCCCACTCAGAGGTAGCCTGGGAGCAGCGTTACAGGCTGCAGGTCTGTGCAAAGCAAAAATGCCGTTGTATGCATGCATTACAGTAATTGCCTGTGCGCTCATACATCGCGTCCTCAGAGAGTCTGTTAAAATGGCAAGGAATAAAATCATGGAAAAAGAAAATTGAATGCACTCCTTCATGGCAAAAACAGAATGTAACATGCCCACTGTTGGAGTGTGGATTTACGAATAGAGGGAAAAGCATGACTGCAGTGCAATATCCTGAGGATTCATATGTACATAGAGCCTTTTGTTCAGTTAATCCTGCATGTGCTGGGGTTGTTTGAGAATTACACACACAGARTCACAGGCCCCAGATCAATATGTATGATTGATAATCTGGTATCTTTGTCACAGAATGCTAATTCTAGCCTGAAGGTATGTTATATCAACTGAGATTCTTTCCTGTAAATACATCTGTGCTGGAAAGCTCGGATTGGATTTAGCATGTATTTCTTGCCTGCTTTTTTTTCAGCTGGATAGACTTAAGCAAACTGAGATCATGTGACATGCCAAAACCACCCAGTGAGTCATTGGCTCAGCCCAGATTAGATCTCAGGAGCTTTCTAGCTTTGATCTGGCCACAAGACCACATGGCTTCTTTCTATAGTCTTTGATGAAAGACTACACAAACACACATAAGGGAGTTGACTAAATTTTTTGGAGATTCTGAAAAAAGTTTTACTCCTGAGGTAAGCAAAACTGGAATGTGCTATAAACGTGCCTTGCACATATCTGCTGGAGTAAAGAAAACAACAGAGAGAAAAGTGTATGTCAAAACACCCCAAAGAAGCACTCTGTGCAAATGACAACAGGATGCTCAAGATAACAGGGCAGTGAGTGCTGTACCTGCCATATGAGTCTTTCCACAAGAGCYGGTTACCTTATAAAGAGAGGTTGTTGCATCACTCTTCGGAAAGTATAAACACATTAAGCAATGTTATTCTCTAAAACACCAACACACGAGCTACTTACAATGGACTAAAAAGTCATTGTTGCTTTGAGGATATATTTGTCCCAAGTGATTCATAACAATCTGTGGCACTGAGGCTATGAAGACTTCTAAAGGATGCCTCCACTTCCAGGCAAGTATCCACGGAAACAAGCCCACAAGTTTGCTTTATTTTCCTTCTTTTACCTAGGATAACCTTTTAATCTACTTTGTAGACAACTGGGCTTCCTGGCTGAAGCAGATGTTTATCCCTTATTAACAATAGGCTTCACTTTCTGGACTGACGCGCTGCTTGACCGCTGCGATAGCTCTTGGAGGAATGGGTAGTGGTGCCCTTTTGTGAAGCTGAAGAAAAGGCCATCTAGATGACAACAGCTTGGATAGTACAGTGCTAATGCAGTTCCAGAGACTGCTGCCAAAATGGCTTGCCCCTGCCTGTCTGAGCCAAAAGATGTGAGGAATGATGAAACCGAAGCTAGCAGAGTGCAGGCAGCCGTGTTGCCATGACCCTGAGACTGGAGCAGGACCCGAGAGTAGCCCAGATACCCTCGTGCTATCAGGATGGGGAGCCCAATTAGACAATGTCCATCCATTGGCAAGGGAAGAGTTTGTCGCTGTCACCAATGCCAGAAGACTGTTTTGGCCTGTAAATCACTTTTTTTTTTTCCTCTTTAACCACTCTGAGCTCCCTGTCTCTCAGCTCTGACATGTCGGGGGCATCCTGTAATATTTTGGATCCTGTGAAACCCCCATGGCYGTGTGGAATTTAGCTCTCTGTTTTCAGAGACCCACGTCATTAGGGTAAACCAGCGTGTGTGTGTCTCTGTCAACACAAAACAAAACACATTGTACGCACCCTGAGCTCAGGAACTAATACGTGCTCTGGCAGGAAGACAGCTGTGCAAGCAAGAGCATGGGGTCATAAGCAAAGGCAATATTATCTCCTGTGGGACTAATAAAGACAAAAGACAAAGCAACTGTTGACTGTGCTTTTGAGCTGGGTGTTTGGACAMTGCACTGTGGAACACAGCAGCTACTGGAGCACAGGCACTGAGCACAGGTAAATGTTCAATTTAAAAAGCATGCAGAAACTCAACCCAAAGCTGTACTTTGCAGTTCTGGATATGGAAGCAAGTACATAATAAGGCATGTTGGAGAACATTGTCTGAATAGCTTATATCTGCTGCACTYCCCTCCTACTGATGTCAGCTCATCCTACCTACTTGATTTGAACAGGTCTGAGCCATCTACATAGGCTCATGTTTTCTGTCAAGATCGTTTGTAGAGGTACAGGGTCAGACCCTGCTCAGTGGTTTTGTAAGCTCCTTGGGAAACCTAGGATCTTTGTGCTTCTAAGCCAGGACTGGGGTCTGTACAGCTGCCAAACTGTAAAAGCCTGCACAGTATTTGTATCCAATACTAGCAGGAAATGTCTTCCTTCTGGTACTGCAAGGAACTAGATGTGATTTATGGAGTGAAGTCYGACTTAATAAAACTGAAAATGAGATACTGATGGGCAGCTGTAAAATGACCACCTCACTGCACAAGGCAACAGGGCATTCAGTCCTCCAGTCACCTCTTCGTTACTCATAGGAGGAAGCCCCATCAGGATTTAATGCAGCACAATATTAGCTTGAATGCTTCATCCAGCTGACAACAACTCCCTGGAGTTAAAAAAGAAATAGGCGATCATTTTGTAATCTTCAGATGGCCCTGGGTAGCTCAGAAAAGAGACTCCTTCTGACAGAAATGGAAGAGTTAATCACTTAATCTAAAAATTAGAAGTTGCTTTTATACCACAGATCGTAATTAGATTTATCTCATGCAAGTACATTAGAGCCCTAATTATCAGTCTGTGACTGCAGTGTGCACACACATTTGTGTGAACCTAAACACACATATTTCTCTGCATTCAGAAATATACTCAAGGTAGTATCCAAAACCCAAGTGGAGAAGTTTTTTGGTGCCCTGTGTGGGGAGGAAGAACTCCACACTGACAGTGCTGGATAATTTCCATTTGATCAATGGCTTTGGCTGCATCAGACATGGGCTTGTTCATAAAGATGCTATCTCTGAGATGGAGGATTTGGCAAAGCTTGCGGCAGTGGTGGAACAGCAGTTAAGCCATAGAAAAGTGTATGGCCTGGTAGGACTGGAAGAGATTGCAGCAGGATTGGGTTTATGCCAATGAAACATATTAGTCGCCATGGGGCAAGCTAATTCCTTGTGACCTTGCAGTCAAATTTCTGGCTATAGCTCCTGTAAGAGAAAAGCYAAGTGATGCTAGTGCCCTTGCTGAAATCAGTAGACCTGAGGAATATGCATCATTGTCAGAAACCCAAGTACATGCTGACAAACTTTGTCACTTGGAGACACATGCTGGTACATCACATTACTTCACTGTGACTGATGGAAAAGAGACCTCTTCAGAGCAGCAGAGAGCAACATCCTGGAGACAGAGATCACCGACTTTTTTTTAGTAATGACATGACTGAGGGCCTGCTCACCATGCTGAGGGTAGGTTAAATGCACTCTCTCACTTCAGTGTCATTACAGCACATCATTGCCAACTCTGGTCTTTGGTGTTTCCATTTAATACAAATTATTGCTAACGTGATCATTTTTTCATGCGTCTGAGTTCTCAAGGTTGAGCTGTATACATGTGTATGTGAGTCTGTGYGTGCATATTTAAAGCAGTTACTGTTATTGTTGACTGGGAACATTAATGTATAATGAGAAGTGTTAATGAAAACTGAATTATCCAAGAGTATTCTATTGGATGCATAAAAATCCATGATCTCATGGAGATGGAAAATAAATATGTTGGGTAAAAACCAGACTGACTAAAAAGAAATGTAGAAAAAGCAATATAACATAAATAAATACAAAATACATAAAGCATGCAAAAAAAGTAATAAAATGTCAACAATTGCAAATTAAAACAATGTAACTGATTTATAAAAGGGAACCAAAGCATTAAAATAGACTATCAACAGCCAGGGGAGTTAAAGAAATCCAGAAAGCATTCCAAAAATATTTTAAAAACAATGCTGCTTCCTCTCCCAGACCCATCCCCATGACAGTATATATCCATTGCTAAATGCAGATGGTAAAATCATAAACACWGGTACAGAAAGGGCAGAAATGTTCAATAGCTATTTTGGCTTTGTGTTTGGAAAGGAGCAGGATATTCGTCCCACATGATGCTGCGGATGGAGTAGAGCATTTACCATCTGGAACAAAGGAGGATGTGAGGCAGCATCTGCTAAAATTAAACATTTTTCACATCATCTGGCCCAGCTATCTTTGTGCTTTAAAGAAGCCAGCTAAAATGCTCGATGAAGTTTTATATTTACAAATCTGGGAAAACTGGGGAAATTCCAAAGACATGGAAGACTGCCAGTGTAGCTCCAGGACGTAGTAAGCATAAAAGGGACACTCTGGGGAACAATAGGCTGCTTGGCTGGACAMCATCCCTAGCTCCAATCCCAGAACAGTTAATTTAGGACTCTGACAACGAGGAATTAGAGGCTAAAAATAAAACCAATGCTAATCAGCAGGGTTTTGTGGGTGGTAAATTGTGTCAAACAAACCTGTTGTCTTTTTTCAGACAGGATTACAGATCTGGTTTACACAGTATACTTGGATTTCTCCACCACATGACAATTTGATTAATGAACTCATGTTAGGCAGTATGAATAGGGCATACACTACCTGGATTAAAAGTTGGCTGAGGGACGGATCTGAAAACACTGTTGCTAACGGAGATATAGCAGTGGGCCAGGGATATTCAGCAGGGTAAAGCCAGTGGCATGGAGTTTTGCATTTCTGTAGCTTCAATCTAACTCAAGCATCCCCATCCTCCACCAAGAGTTAGAGAGCCAAACATGGCAAATTTTTCTTGGCATGGTCTGTCTTGCCTGCTTGCATAGCACTAGGGTACATCCAAGCAAAYACCTCCACTCTTCAGGGGGAAAAGACCAAAGCAGAGAGGTAATAGAGATGGGCTGATATTTCAGGAAGCTGTGAGAATAAGTAGAAGTAATAGATGCTGAAAAAACAGTCACTTTTTTGAGGCACACTTTGGGCACTCAATATCAAATTTCTGGCCTAACAAACTCTCCAAGGCCATCCAGAAAATCAGTGGCAGAGCTGGGAGGAATGCTCAGCAGGCGCTGGCTCCAGGCCTGACCCAGGATGACTCACTTATCTTACATATGTTGCATCTTTTCCATGTGGGGAACAASCATCGACATCAGCAGAGATCACAAAGAACATTTCCCTCTGGCCAACGCTGACTATCTGTTCTCTTCCCAGGGTACATATCAACTTCCACCATCAAATTATTGGAGCAAAACTTCCTTAGAAGACTCCATCAGTGAAGAACACTGTGCTAAAARGCTGAGGAAAGATTTAATAAACAAGTTCTTGTACACTAATGTGCTCATCAAGTGTTTGCTCACATGCTCTTCACTTGCTTTGCTGTTTCTCATCACAGCCTCACTATATGCAAGGAATAGCTGCTAGCAGGCTACMATGCAGGTGATGTTAACCACGCAGTGAAATGCATTTTTGTGAAGAAATTAGGCAAGAAAAGCTTTATTATGTGCATTAATATGTGCTTYTCGAGCTGGAGCAGAAGGAAGCTTGTGTCCTGATATTCCCTCCTGCAGTAGCTGGCACCAGCTAAGTACTGGGGCTAGCTGCAGGGTGCTYTCCATCTCCACATCCCTGGGACTGTGGAGGTCCCAGACAGGCAGGAAAGAGAAATGAGAAATTCCTGGGGAGCCACTCGTATGTCAACRCTGCTCTGCAGCCACGCTTCCAGTGCTGCCTCCCCCAGCCAGGCTCGCGCTTGGCAGGCGGAGAAGCAGTAGCTGACCAGCTGGAGGGTGAGCTAGTCTTTAGCAAAAACCAGAGGGTGAAATGGGAGTAAGATAACCACTTTGCAAATATTTATTATCTTTTGGAAGCCAGCAAGATTCATTTTATTTCCTCTGTGGTGCCTCTGCCTGACCCAGGAGAGCTGCCAACGATGACATCTCCCTGCAGACCAACAACACAGAGACCAAGAGCAACTGACAGCTGGATCCGTTTGGGCCTTTTATGAAAAAAAAAAGAAAAAAAATATTGTCATTAATAAATGAAATGCAGGGCAGGAAGCATGGTGCTGGCAATGCCCTGGAGGGGACAGGAGGGAATGCTGGGCTCCTGAGTCTCTTCCTAGTGAGCAGGCTATTTCCCACCCCTATGGGAGGCAGGTTCACCCAAGCCGGGGTGGATACATGTCAAAACAGGAAGCAGCACATGTGGTGGTGGTAGGGACCGCAACCAGAGCAGTAGCATTGAACAGTTTTGGGAGCATCTGGCAATTGCTAGAAGTTTCCTATTCCCTGCTGACTCACGGGTCTGAAGCAACAGAGGAGCTAAGCTCAGCGCTGGCCGCTATGGTGCGTCTGAGCAGCTGGACTATGCAGCTCCAGTGACATGCGAGAAGCTTTACCTGACTGCAGAGCTGCAACAGTATGTTCTGGATCTTGCTTTTATCAGTAACAACACGTTTCACACTGCAATTAGAGCCAATCACCCAGGAAAATCTGCTGAAACTCTACCCCTGCAGCTGCATGACTGCAACACAGACAGTTACGTGGCCAGCATACCCCACTGCTGTCTTGACCGGCTGCATCTCCTCTAGCACGTGTGTGCTGGGGCTGGGATCATCAGTGTGCTGCACACCCCTGAGGCACTCAGAAGAGACTAAGAGGGGCTGCAGTGGCATTCATAGCCAGCCTGCCCTTGGACATCCTTGCAGAGGGCTCGGCAACACTTACCCCTTCTCCAGGAAAGTGCCTGACTAACTCTTTTAGTGCTGGTTCCTGGTTGAGATTATTCACTGTGACAGCTGGCAGGGGCTCCTGACTCCAAGATTTTTCCTCTAGGTAGAGCTTAACTAAGGTTTCAAGAGCACCTGAGCTGGGSGAGCATCTCAGAGTGCTGGTATTTCTCTGACTCCATCCAGTGCATGGACACCCCAGCACATCATGCTCCAGCTGCGTGTTTGGTCATCTGCAAGCAACTCCAATTACTTCAAGTTTCCTCCAAAGCACTGTGATTAGAGGGAGTAATGAACAAATTCAAAAGCTGTCCTTCTGAGGTGCTGTAATCCCAGATGAGTTAGCCAGCATTACAAAGCACACAAAACTGCTGAAGCCCAGCAAAACCCTGAAGCAGATACACAGCTGAGATGGCAGGGCAGAGCTGGCAGCTCTCACMTGAGCTCACATCTCCCTGAAAATCCTCAGAAGTGGGAGCAGACATCAAAAGGCTCAGCTCCGAGCTTAGTTTGCACTGCAGAGGTGAGACAGAAAGGCTTCTCCTGGTAGAGAAGAAGCTGGAAACTGGGACTCTCTGGGTGGCCAGGGGATTAGCAGTCCCGGAGCCGTGGGAGCAGCTGATGTGGCCACCAGGAGCCACGGCATTGTGGCCACACGAGGAACCTCTGCAACCCTGGCATGGACATGGGCTCATAGCTGAGCTGGATCAGGAGTCTCACAGGAGCCATTGCACCAAGGGAATCAACATAGCAAGACAGAGCATGCAATTTTTGCCTTGCTTGTGAATAGACCAGCAGCGGCTAAGGTGGTGATACTGAACGGTGGCAATGCTTAAGCAAGAGTCTCTGTTTCTGCAGTGACCAAACTGTGTATTTTTTTTTCTGGTTGCTTCATTGTTTTTTTTTTTTTTCCCTTGAGAGTGAAAAAGAATTAATTAATTTCAAACAGCGTGGTCAAGGGGAAAGACCTTTCCTTTTTCGTATAAAACATACATTTTCCAGTATTAAAAAGTTCAGTGCTAATGGCAAAATATCGTTCTGATTCACACCTGGGTCAGGCATAACTCAACCTGGTTTATGCCAACTACTTCAAGATTAATTTAGAGCTATGCTACTGAAAATTTGTCACTCGCTACCTCAGCTACATGCAGTAACCTCGGGCTCTCCCAAGCACATCTACACAGCTCTGTGTTGTGGTCAGTCCTGTGGGTCTGTGCCCGCAGTGTGGAAATAGCTGGGGGAGCTTTGCTGGCGAGTTTTGTAGCCTGTGCTGAGCTGTGGCCAAACGAGTCTTCCAGACAGGACAGGAGGGCAAAGTCCACCTTGTCAGTGGTGCTCAGCAAGGGGCTTGCAGGCCAGCAATGACCCCGGCTGGGAAAACCACCAAGCAGCCATGGGCCTGGTGGGATCTGGGCTGGAGAAGGCAGGCCATATTTCCCCATGGAAATACGCTGCCTGGGAGCTCCCAGAGCCTGCCTCCTTCCTGGCAGCTCCAGCCCRGTATGTCTAGACTACATCTGGACTCAACCTGGCTCCTGGCCAGCCAGAAGGAATCTTTCAACACCGTGCTTCCCACATGGCTGATCCTTGGATTTGCGTGGGCAAAGCAAGCTGTGACCTATTTGCGCCAGCCCGTGTAGTCGGTCCCTTCAATGATGATAATGTATCTTGAATTTGGTAGAACACTTACCTCCCAAACCTTTTGAAGCAGAGACATCTTGTTTTGGGTTTGCAGCTAGCATGACGGACCCCTGTCCTTGACTGGCATTCCTTGGTGATATCACAACRTAAATACTAATAATGTGTACTATAAATATACATTTTCTAGCAATGGAGCCAAAATTGAATGAAGTCCATACAGGGAAATAGAGAGCTTTCACGGATTTTACATTAATTTTAGTTCTGAATAACAAAAAATACTATCTAACAGAAAGATTTCAGGTCATAGCTGACTCTCAGGCTATGTCCATATTAGTATACAGAGTAGCACACATTCCTGGGCCCTCATACACAGCTGTCTATGCTATTTAATAGTTAAAATGTTCCACTGTGCGCTTCTGGCCTCTATTAACTAGCAGGCTCCCAGGCAATTCCCGGGCATGGTTTGGGAGTGAACATAAGCTACTCAGCTCTCAATTGGCAGGTTGGATATGGCCACCCTGTTTTGGTGGGTGAGGGAATTTAGCTTTATGGATATGCTGTTCCATGCCAGTTGGCATCAGGAACAGATATGGTCCCAAGCGCATTTATTTTACTGGTATAGACATAGCCTTTGGTTGTGACCACGTAAGTGTGTGTAGGTAACGAGGACTGCTCACTTATTGCTTGGATTAATTGTGTATGCCAGATCTTCAAAAAAGGGTGGGTGCTCAGCACCCAATGTGCACCCTCTTTTAAAAAGGAGCCCTAATTGGGTTTAATAAGCACTTGAAAACCTGGCCCCAGGAGTCTATGTAAGGCTGCCAGAATTCAATAGGAGTAGTTGACTTGGCTATTTCCATGGCGGTTTGGGTTGGGATTTTTTTGTTTGTTTGTTTTATCTATATGGCAATTTTGAAATTTGTGGCTTATTGTGGCTGGCCAGATGGATATGAGAGTAAAGAAAATTGGCTGCTCAACATATTTCAGACAAAATTGCCAAGCTAGAAACAGGAACCTTTAGAGTCCAGGAAGGAAAAAAGTGTAAGGATGGTCAGAAATGGAGGCCTGGGGCTAGCAAAGCATTGTGTATGCTGGTGGGCAAACACCTGATCTGCAGGACTAGAATCATGGAAGTAAGTGATTTAAAATGATTATTTAAATAATATTAATTACCTCTGTAACAAAAATATTTATTTTATTTTCATTGAGGATCATAACAGGATTTTTCTTCTATGAGCATATCATGACTTTTTAATATATTCTCAGACTACCTAATCTTCTTTATTGTGCATTGGACAAATAATGAGGAAGATCTTAAATATATTTTGATGTGATTTAACATGTTTTCCCTTGATCTATGTGGCTACTTTGGTGCTGCATTCTTCAAACTCTTTCCTGTTGTGCTGGTTGTTCAGCACAGCCCCTGACTAGGGTAAATACTGGATGACAGTGAGTTTCTGTCAGATTTATGACACCACTTGTAACTGCAGATGCTCTACTTGGGCTTTTGACCCCTTGTGTTGGGAACTATGGTGATAGTGTCAAATTTTTGAAAGTGTCCTTTAGTTCTAGTTGCCTCTAGTCTGGGTGGGCAGATAAGGCTGAGGGTTTTCTGACTCAGTTTATCTGTTTGCAAAATGAATATAATACTAATTAATCATGCAACAAAATCTTACTCTGTATACAGAGCCTTTTTTGCTCTCCTTGTAGGATCTCAAAGCCTCTTGAAAATGTCACAAATAGTTCCCAGAGGTCACTTTATCTCCTGCTGAAGTACAGCCAGCTTTGGAGTGATCTGTGGCAAATATTTAACATTCCAGAGCAACAATTTAGGTTAGGAAGTGGAAAGGAAAGCCTTGTTCAACTGAAACTAGAGAGAGATTGCAGATAGGCGGGATGTAAATAACTAAATTGTGCTTTGATTAATTATGGCTACCTCCCTGAGGTAGTCATAAGCTTGGTCACCTTTTATAAACAGTCGTAAGAGGAAAGGTACTATAGAAAGGGAATTTCAGAATCATCCTTTGCAAACATGAATGAGTTAAACACTATCTGATAAGAAGGCAATGTTTTGGGTTTTATTTTCAAAACATCCCATGTGTAAATGAGTAATGCAACGTTCAACCTCTTGAGCAAGTGACCATGTACATAACAAGCTGTTTACTCAAGATACTTCCATCAAACACAATCAGGTTGCCTAACTACCTTTGCAAGCTAATGTTACAAGACCCCCATTGCAACAGGTACTGACTGCACAGGCCTCACAAAAAAAGCCCATGCCTGGATTAAAGCTAAATGTGACATGGATAGATAGTGAGCATTGACGTACAGAAATGTTATCTCTGGGAAAACAGGGGCTGGTGACAGTCGGGCTGCTGGAAAATAAAGCCCGACAAGGAGCCAACGAATGTAATACTGGAGGGAAAACCTGCCAGTCAGGGGAAAGGTGAGAGAGGGGAAAGGTTTACYGGGAAATTTTACCCTTTCCTGGAACTTTGGTTAGATCCTTCACAGCTCAGAGCCTGGAGCAATTTAATTTGATTGGACTGTTCAAGACAGTCTGGCTTAGAAGTACACATGCTCTGTGAGAGCATGCACAATTCACTTTTAAAACTACATCTGATATATGAGACCCCGATATAATGTACCATTTCACCTTAAGAAAGCCATAAAGTAGAGCAGTAATCAGGAGAAGATTCATGACAAAATGCCAGAAGGTAGATAGATTATTCTGAAACTAATTACTACCCAATACTGGAAGTCTAAGACACCTGCATTTTAAAATTCTCACTCTTTCCAGGGTTTGGCACAGGAATCATCAATCTCTGCTAATCAGATGTTATTCCTCAAGCACTGACATTTAAAGGTAGGCATTTTGAAGGTGTTATTCAACCATACCTATACATTAGTAGATCTGTGTCCTCTGTCTTATGCAAGATAGGAGAGCAAACTTACAGACTGAAGACTTGGAGCTAGGACAGGAGTCTCACACACCTGAGCAGTCCAGTGGTTCCAGGACAAAGCTGTGGCATATTTTCCAGCATCATTTCCTTCTGGCCTCGTAGGCATCCTTTAGGCAAGACTAAAGTTGGCTATATGTTAAAAGGGGAGGAGAAGTAAAAGATGGAATTGTAAGCACTTTTCTAAACTTCAGATCCTGGAAAAACTCTGGAACATATACCAAACAAATAGTTTGTAAGCCCAAGAGATGAGCAGCAGCCAACATGGATTTGTTAAAAACAAATAATGTAAAATTGATTTTTTCTTTTACAAGAGAGTGAAAGGATTAGGGGATGGGAAGAAGGTAAAAGTCTTGAGTTTTGTCTTGATATAATATTAGATGACAGGCAAACGTGGTCTAGAATAAGCTACTGAAGTAGTGCTAGCAGAAGTGGTTGTGCTTGGAGAATAGTTATCAGTTAATCACCATCAATATGGAAAATTGTAGTCAGTGGAGTTCTGTAAGGGTCTGCCCTGAGTAATCCTTTTCTGTAATGACTTAGGTGATGAAATAGATTATGCTTACTAAATCTGAGATGAAAAAGCTGCACGCATTTTTGAGGCCATGATGAGAAATCAAAATGTTTAAGACAAATTGCAGAAATGGGCTGAAAAGGGAAGAGTTCACTGGTGCAGGTGCAAAATGCTACATGTGAGCATAAACACAGTAACTAGACAAATTTGGGACAAGGAACAATTGCTTAGCTGACAGTTCTCTTTCAAGAAGACTCTAGGGTTATAGTAGATCAGACGCTGAACATGAATCAGCTGTGTCATGGGATTTCAAAACAGGCAAACATCGTACTGGGTTATAGTAGGAAGAATGCAGCTTGCAAGACAGATTAAGTCATCCTTTTGCTATCAGTGGTGAGGCGTTGGCTGGGGTATTATGTTAAGTCTGRAGCACTTCAGTAAAGGTATGGGCCAAATGGGGAGACCCCAGAAGAGGGCAATAAAAATGAAAGGAATGGAATGACCCTGGCATGCTGAGACTGAAGGAATTGTAGTCAGCTTAGAGAAGACTGAAGAGGGACACAACAGTAGTCTCTCCAAGTACAAAAAAAAAAGCCTACGTAGTCTTTTCTAAATGTATACTGCACTTTGGCAAGAAATTAAGGGCTTAAATTTCATCAGGAAGGATTCAGATTTGTCACTGGGGAAAAAAATCTAATGATCAAAGACAACGAAGCACTGGAATCAATTGTTGCAATTGGGCTTGAAGGACAAGCTTGGGAAATGCCTGGAATTATACTGGTACAGTTTAATCTTTTAAATGATCTTGATTTAAAATAAGGAGGATGATCTTTAGAGGTCCTTCCCCTACCAGTTTTCCTATGAAGTGAGTCAGTATATYTTAGATAACACAGTGAGTCAGTATATTTTAGATAACACAGAACAGTTGATGTTGGAAGGGACCTTTATAAACCATCTAGTCCAACCCCCCCTGCTCAAAGCGGGGTCAACTAGTGCAGGTTGTTCAGGGCCATATCCAATCAAGTTTTGTATATCCCCAAGGCTGGAGACTCCATAACCTCTCTGGGCAACTTGTTCCAGTGCTCAGTCACCCTCACAGTAAAAAAAGTATTTTCTTATATTTGGACAGAACTTCCTGTGTTTGTGCATATTTGCCCATTACGCATTGCTTCTTGAGCTGTCACTGGGTGCCACTGAGAATAGTTTGGCTCTATCTTATTTACATTCTCCCTTCAGATATTTATACCCATAAGAGCCCCCTCAGCCTTCTCTAGGCTTCTCAGCCTTTTCCTACATGACCAATGCTCCAATGTCTTAATCAATATTATATTCACTCCTGTATGTCCGTGTTCCTCTCACACGGGGGAGCCCATCATCTGCCATGCCAGTCTTCTCATCTAGATGGCTGTCAGGTTGTCTAAACATGATTTTCCYCTCATAAATCCAAGCTGACTAGTCCCAATCACTTTCTTATCCTTCATGTGCCTGGTAATAGTTTCCAAGATTATTTATTCCATCATCCCAGAGATGAGGTTCACCAGCCCATAGTTCCCTGGATTTTCCTTCTTGCTTTCTTGAAAATATGATTAATATTTGCTTTATTCTACCCCTTAGGAACCTCTCCCAGTTGTACAGCCCTTCATATATAATTGAGAGTGGCTTTGCAATGACATCAAACAGTTGCCTCAGCGCTCAGGGGTGTATACTATCAGGGCCCATGAACTTGTGCACGTYCAGGTTGTTTAAATGTTCCCTAAACAGATCCTCCTCCAGCAAGGGCAAATCTCCTTGCTCCAGACTTTCCCACTGATCTCAGGGACTTGGAACTCCTGAGTGCTGATCTTACCTGTAAAGATTGAGATGAAGAAGACATTGGGTATCTTGGCCTTTTCATGTCTTTTGTAACCCATTCCCCTGCCACACTTACCAGCGGGCTCACATTTTCTCTAGTCTTCCTTTTTCTTCTGATATATCTGTGGAAACCCTTCCTGTTGCCCTTCATGTCCCTCACCAGATTCAATTCCAGGTGGGCTTTGACTTTCCTGACTCCATGCCTGCACACTTGGATATGTTTCTCCTGGGTGACTTGCACCCAAATTGTTCTCCCTCTCTAACCCAGACCGCAAACTCTCAACTAGCACCTCACTTGTCCCAAGGYAGAGCTCCATGCATTCCTGCTGCTGTCTCATATAAAGGGAAACTCCTTCTCCTCTCCTTTCTGGTCTGTCCTTCCTAAAGAGCATTATCTGTCCATCACAGCACTTCAGTTATGTGAGCTATCCCACCACTTCTCTGAGATTCCAGTAGATCATAGTCCTGTACTGCACACAGACTTCTAACTCCTCCTGTTTGTCCCCATGCTGTATGCATTAGTGTACAGGCACTGCAGAGAGGCACCCAGCAGCACTGATATCCCCTGCACTGAGTATGTGTCACTGTCTAAAGGTGTGTTAGTGTGTGGGGAAGGGGGAAACTACAGTGTGGAGAAGTTCAGCAATCAGGTTCATTTTCTAACTGCCAGAATGAAGCTAGGTGTTTTGAGATGGTATATAAAGATTAACTTTGCTTTCTTTCTCTGCTGTAGGTCTGGCAGGTTTAGAGAATTAGGGGATGGACCTCCTTATTTTCTGCCCATCTCTCCAGCTATCACATTTACAATGGCATCTGGACAGGAAACATCTCCAGATTCAATTAGCTGTCTGTTAGGAAAGTGGGCAGTGTTGGGCAGGTGTCCAGGTTCCACTTTTGAGCCCTGCCCACTACAGCCATCAGATGCACCTTTCCCAAAATCCTCCAGCTGGACTAGGCAAAGAGAATTATCAGTTATTTCATATAGGGCCTGCACGTGGCAGACACATGTCTCCAGTTACGTGAGGTTAACAGTTAAGTGGGTGTGTAGCTATCTTCCCCATCTACCTCAACCAGATATGTAAGCTCTTCTGCTGCAGGACCTTTTCCTCATTCTTGCAGTACGGTGTGACCTCAGGCCCCAGCAGTCTGGGCAGTGAATTTCCACTGCAGAGGGCCCATTTTGGTCTGTCTTCCCAGATGCTTAGGAAAGGCCTGAGTTCAGTGCTGGCAGCTGACCTTCTTCCTTTCCTTGCTTAGCAGAGAGGGAAGATACCTGTGAGACTGGAAATGAAAGGGATGGGCTGGAGGAGATGGAGGTATCTCTGTTAGGGAAATAAAAAAAATGATTAGTTTATTTTTTCCTGTTTTCAGGGAGATATTTTCTTCTCTCCAAGAGCAGCTAGGAGAGGTTATTCCTCTGCATTTTACATGAGCTTGTCCAGTATTTGAGATGGAAGCTCTGAGCTAGAATTATGAGAATAAAGAACAGAAACAAAACAGGAGAAAAATCTCCTTTTCTGCAAATAAAGTATGCAAAATAAAACCTGCATGAGATGTAAGGCAGAGGAGAACAGGCAAGATTATCACATAGTCAAATGGCATAGTCCCAAGAAGGGACATGACTTACACTTGCACAAACAGGCGTTATCTTTTGCCCTTGCTAGATGTGACTCAGCTACAAATATCATCTGTGCTTGATTGTTACCCCAGAAAAACAAATGACTGAGGCTTTGCAGAAGGCCATGTGCAAGGCATTGGAGTGCAGAAACAGGACATGAGAGAGATCAGCAGTTTGCTTGCAAAAGGAGTCTTTCTAAAGACCACAAAAACCTTTGAAGCTCACTTTAAGGCTCAGATTAGCATCACAGGCAGACAAATAAAACCTGGCTCTCCCTAAAGTTAATGAAAGTATTTCCAATAGCTAACTTCTTGGGGAACAGGCTGGAAACTGTACTGCAGCCTCTAAACTGGGACTATATACACTGCAGGAGTACTTAGTGGCCTTGGCATGTAGATAAACAGCAGAAACAAGTTTCTATGCAATGAGCAATGGAGAAATATTTACCTCCTGGAAAGTCAATATTTTAGCACAAACAGGATTGGGAGAGTTTATGAAGGTATTTTGTTTGTAAGCAAACTTCAACACTTTTTATGAGTTAGCTTTTTTGGCTACTATGATTTACAGTTTTTAATGGCAAAACAGTTCCCAGAGGATTGAATAGGATGAGTTTTATGGCTCCAGCAAACAGAGAGAGTGACATGCAGCCCCTAGCCTGCTGGGCCAAGCTGCTTCCCAAGGAGATGTTCAAAATGATGCCCTCAGTCTGCATTTCTGGCTCCTGCTAAGCGTCGTGGTGTGCAAACTCCTAGTAGATTAAGGAGAGCTCTCCAGTGCTCCCCACTTCTGAAAACTGTGCACATTGATTCAAGGTTAGGTGTCTGTTTTTTAAAACTCTGGCCAATTCAGTCCTTCAGTGTATTCCTCTAAGGGAATAAATATTTTTTTTGTACCTTGGGAGCTATTTTAAGGCTCCCAAGTAAACAGAGGGACTATAGAGAGGTGACCTTGGAGACAGAGGGAACAAGGCCAGGTTGCCTACCTTTAAGCAGCAAGGTTCCTTTCAGCTGATAAAGGCATAACCCAAATCTCCAATGGTCCCTGAAGTTTATCTAGCGATTCAGTATTACGGAGGTACGTACCTCTTTCCTTTGACAATACAGGGAGCTATATTGTCATTTTCCCAACCATTTTCCCAACTTATCTAAGTACCGAAAGCAGAGTGAGATAAATGCAGTCCAAAGTGGCTAACCTGATGTTACTTGGCAAGCCAGACACTGGAGTCTTATCCTCCAGRCTTCTTAGCACCTTGCTACATGGACTCCTTGCTTAGCACCGTAACACTCCTAGGAGACAGATAGCTTCTCTCCCTCTGTTGTCCTTAACAAAAACTCTCACTCTAATTTTGAAATGCTGTAAGAAAATTGATCAAGACTTATGCTTTATCTTCAGCCTTGCAGCTTGAAATAGATAGTTTAAATAAAAGATGAGGTGCAAAGCTGAAAGGTCATGGAAAGATCATTAACCATGCAGAACTGTAGAGTCTGCAGTTTTTTTCCTACASTACAAATTATTCATTTCCTGGTTTGATGACTTTAAATATAATGTGATATTAGCGTGGCCTTCCTGATCACCTCTGTGCCATAGATTCCAGAAGAAAATATTCTGTGATTTGCATCTTTTTGCTACATTTGAAAAGACAGATCTGTTTCTCACATGTAGTGCTTAAGAGTTGCCTCACTTCTTAAAATTGTTTTGATAACTCTGTCTAAGCAAATCCTAGCTGCATAGTTGCTGCTGCTGCTGTAGCTATACCCTGCCCTGCGGAYGGCTAACACGACAAGCCAGGGTTTCCTGGAATATCTCAGTATTTTGGATGCTGCAGATGACTCAGGCGCAGAAGGGTTTAATTTTGTTTCTATTAAGTGGCCTTGCATAAATCATTTCCCACCCTCTGAAAGTGCTCTGAAAACGATGGCTGGCAAGTGGTATATWAGTGCTTGGTCTTTTAACATGGCCTGGTAGTTATTTCAACACAGCCRTGTTGTAATCAGAGAAACAATGGTTTATACTGGTTCCAATGTATTTCATTAGGGTCCTCCAGTACTATGTGATTCCCAGTGGTGTCACTCACTGTTACGCTATGAACACCTCAGCTCTCTTTCCCACTGCCCCAAGCTCCCCATGCCGGCATTACCTTAGGAGGGTGACACCTCTGGCTTTAAGGAACGGCTGTCATGGTTGGTGGGCTAGTATGGTTTTCAGTTCCCTGGTCCACAAGAAAGTGTGCAGAAAGTGTGCAGCATTGGAGAAAGAGACTGTGAGGATGGATTTCAGGAGAAAGCTTCCTGACAATGAGATTTGAAGCAAGATGCTCATACAACAAGGACCCAAACCACACAGAAATTCCTGGATTGCTTCTGGGTGTTGAATTGAATCATTGGGAAAGCATCTCAGAAGCAGGMCCCTGAGTAAATAGGAAGTGTCCAGTGCTCGGATGAGATGCTGCATCCAGGGCTATCACTGCCTCAGCGAATGTTTGCTTCTTATCTGAGTTGCTTTGGTTGCAAAGAAAATACAGCACCTCTTCTGTTTTCTTTGTCTACTGCAAGTTTTGGTTATTTGAGACTCCTTTTTGCCTTTTATGTCGATATGAACTAAGTGTTCTCGTTTGTGTTCTGGAAGTGAGAGAGCTCAGCTGATCTGCTACATTGAGAATTAGGTGGGCCACAAGCAACACTTATGTTTTCTTTTCTATCACTTTGTCTCACATGTGGCAGTATTTCCATATTAGGCTGTCCAGAAGTTTCTTAATGTGCATACCTTTATCTTATCCTGACTATTCTTCTTGCTTCCCCCCTTTTCCTTCTGCAATCCTGAAGCATTATTTTCAGATTTATTCATGCAGGGGGCTTTCTTGCAGAAGTCCAGTTGCAGGATGGAAAGACATTGCCTCTGAATGATTCTGAGTGCTTCCATTGCACTGAGTGCTGACTGGCCACAGAAAACAAGAAACATTGATGATTACTATCTGAAGGCTGCTCACAGCTCTAAAAGAAATGACAATTTCTTTTAGCAGTCCATATGCAAATCACCACCTGTTGGCATTAAAGAGCAGATGGAACGGGTATGGACTATCCAAAGGACGTCTCTGTTTCAGTATTAGGAGACAAGGAAAGCTGAGTATGAAGAGTGATGACCTGCTGCAGCTCTTATCTGTGTTCCGTGGAAAATAAGCAAATAAGTGTTTTAGAGCTAGACTGCACAAATGTCCTTAAGTAGCATAACATTGTACCACACTGCTGGAAAGGATAGGATACATTAGAAAACATTTTTTTCTATGTCCTGCTAATGCCTTTCATACTTGAAATCGCTCTGCTGTTGCTCATTGTTTCAGACAGGTTCCAGGAGTATTGTAATTTGGCTAGCAAGGTCCATGGAGCGATTCCTTTTTTAACACTGCCTGATAATGCAATCTAAGAGTCTGTGATCTAGTCCTATAAATTATTTTGAAATACTACTTATGTACAGAGTGTCCAGCCTGATGAAATAGTATGAAGATGGTCCTTTTCGGTGTACGCTTTCCARCTGGATGCTCTGCTCTGACTGCAACTTTCTGTCTGAGTGTGCCTTTTTATAACACCTGGAGACCTAACAGGTATCTCAGAGTTACAGGGAAAGGATCTTCTGCTGTGTTGAGTGAATACACTTGATTGCTACATTCTTGATCTTCTGCAAAACCTGTGTGCCTTTTGGCATCCTCTACCATGTGCCCGTGAAGAAGGAAATGGTTGGCTGAGCTACAAGTTGTGTTTAAACTACTGGGAAGCCAACACTACTTTTGAATGAGTCGAGCACCCTGGTCTCTGAAATTCTATTTCCATGAAAGGGTGATGGGTTAGGAAGTATCCCAGAGTGGACAGGTAAAGAGATTATTCAGCAGCCTCTGTATGAGCTCTGTGAGATTCAAAGAGATTTTAGGTCACAGTGACCAAATGTGGAGGGACTCAGATTCAGCTTATGTGGCATACATTGTTGAACTGGTTGATCTAGCTACATCCAGTTGCTTTTCAAACCCATTTTGCCTGCTTGCCTTGCTGTTAATACCAAGATGAACATTATTTCTTCTCATTTTATAAAGCATTTGCTCATTTAGATTTTGCTCGCTGAGCATGACAAACTTTATGGCTAGGATTTTCTGAAGGCCTCCATTCTGGTGCTCCTGTATACTCAAATGTTGATATGCCCTCCACTACAAAGAATGAGCAGTTTGAAAACTTGCACTTCAAATTCTTATTTTCTGATGTGCTGAATGTCCAGAGCTCTACTAAGTCATCTGTTTTTCAGATGACTTGTAAAGAAACCAGCAACAATTCTGGTTGATTTTGAAGTAAAATGGGAGTGAACAAGAATCTACACAGTTCCTGTGACAAAGGTGCCTGTGTCCCCATGTCCTGGCAACAGCTGTGTTTACACTCTGTGTTTCTCATATTAGTGAGAAGCTGCTGGAYCAAACAACATCCATGGATTTAGCAGGTCTAGCAGTAGCTGTAGCTTTTTGCCAGTATATGGAAGGGGCTCATTGTTTGGTCCTGAAACTTCTGCTCTGAAAGCTTTTTAAGGGTAGCTGAGAACACTGAAAAAAACCCTATCGASACCCTTATTTCTCTTTTCTGTTTGTGTTTGATGTAGGGCCTGGCATGGGGCAYAAGGGCTCCATGTGCGAGTCACAACTCAGGGGCTGTGGTCTGGCAGGTTGCTTACGTGCAGAGGGCTAAACTCTGTTTCCTKATGTGTGGTCTGAGCCATCACTCAGATGGTCCTCGTTAGGGGGCTGCGGAGCTGACACGTGCTAGGCTAGGAATGCAGTAGAAAGTGCAGAGCTGGGCCCAGAAGGAAGTGGAGRAAGGATTGTAAAGAACTGGTCGGAAATGGGTGGAAAATGCCTTCATACCTTCCAGCCATGTCTTAGAGGCTCAGTTTAAAAGTAAGGAAAAACATAAGCTCGACAAAATACCAAAAAAAGGCCTTCACAGATTTGTCTCCCCTTTTTCGTTGAGTTTGCACATTTCACTTCTACAGGGGGAATAACAGCTGCAATCTTTCCTCATCACAATTGCAAAGAAATGATCATCCCCTTTTGCTGCATTTCCTAACTCCCCCAGTTCCTCTTTCAGGTTTATGCCTTTTCTGTATGAAGTTCTCTTGGTGGCCTGGAAATTAATTGAAATGACTGTGACTAAGAGGGGAAGACCCAATAATGTCAGGATTTCAGTAGTAGCTCCTGAATTGYGTAAGTGCTATTTTTACAGCGATTGCAAACAATCTCATGAATCATTGCAAATGTATATAGCTAAACACAGGCTGTTTCTTCTCAAAGGCTAGGCCTGAACGTTTAAAGCTTGTACATCCACCRTGCGTGGCTGCTAATAATAACCACCGCATTTAGAGAGCGCCATGAGCTTATGTCACTCTCAGACAAGATGGGGCCTGAGCTCCAGAGGTGTAGGGAAACCACAGCACTCATTAGAACAAATCTCCTTCAAGCAATTCCCAATTCCCATCGCCTCCTTTGACTTCCTGTAAAATACCTTACCCCCATAGACCATTAAAAATGTCACGGACAGGAATCTAGAAGCAAAAACACATCCAAATCCTTGTATGCTGTATTACTCCTTTCCTCCCTTTGTACAYTGCTGAACTGTCTTTCCTTTGCCTTCGAGGCCAGTCATGTTCCTCAGAGGCCTCTGTGGAGGGAGGCACTACTACTGTAGTCCATACACTGTTTGTCCAATTCTCCTGCAGAGGTATTTGGATTTTGTTCTGTCTCCATGTGTTGCCTTCTGTACTGAGGCTTTCTTCCAGAACTGAAACCGGCTCATTGTTCAGTGCCCACCTGCAGAGTTATCAACCTCAGCTGTTTATTTAGGAAAAATAAAAAAAGAGGAAAACAGCTATCTTTTATACTGTGTCATAGCATGCGATAATCCTTATTAAGTTCATCTGTAATCTTTATTGCTGTTAGTGCCTGCTTCCCTCTGTGCTGCACTCCTCATTCCTTCTTTCAATTCAAGCAAACTGGGAGTTTTCCACTACTGTGTTTTGCTCTCACACTGACCTTGAGATGACATGTTTCATTTTGGGAGAGGCAATATTAATCCGTGTGGCTGTATGAGTATCTCTAATGCCTCATGGAGAAGGCTTCCTGTGCTTCCAGTCTTGGTTCCTCTCGGGCCTCGGCTCCGTGGCCGCATTACATTACCCTGACTTACTGCACCGTCGTCTCCGCGCTGTCTACGCTGCCAGGATGCATCATGGCAATTTGATGACTGCGGTGCATTACGGAGACGGACTCCAGCCAGGCAGTCTCACGCATGCAGTCAGAAGCAGGCGTGAGGCTAGTAAATGATGGGGATTGGGAAGGAGAAATGGCATTAGCTGGGACAGACAGGGTCAGAGGAGGGTGAGAGACTTGCCTTCATGCAAAGGCTTTGCTCAGACCCTTCTCTGTTTCTGTAAGGACTGTGCAAACATTAATAGGGTCAGAGAACCATAAAAAACAGGATCAGAAGAGACTGTGTGTCCATTCTCCAGCCACAAGGTGGGAATCAGTGACTCAGTGGCGAGGGAAGAAGGAATGCAATTCTTGCACCATGTATGCGGCTGACCAGACTGAAGCTCAGAAAATGAGACTGCTCAGAGTCAATTTGACAACGTAGCTCTCCTCCTCCAGGCATTTGTGAAGCATAAGGGTGTATGCTAAGAACATTGCAGCTTGAGAACGTGTTTCGATCGAGATGCGTATTTACAGTTTGCTATTGCTCCTAAACCGGATTGGTTTCCTGTTTTTCTTTGGGTAGTTCTGGCTGCAAATGGCCAAGTCTCTGCAGTGCTTAATCCATCAGTATTTCAGCCTGCTACTCTTTTACTGCCTGATTGCATTTGTGCTGAAGAGCAACAGAAGGAGAGGCTCTGAAAACCCTTAAATCCAAAGATTAATCTAGGTTGCAAATTACCTCTCCTAACCTTATTATTAGGATTAACAGAAAGAGAGAGAGAGTCATCCAAACATCATGACAGATTGTTTTCTTTTTCTACAGAAGATGCATAGCTATGTTTACAGAGTTTAAGAGGTTTTGAAGGCACTGCAAGAGTGCTTCCCAACCAGAAGCAAAAGATGCTTGAATGTAAACTGGAGTAGGATATTTTATGACTAATAATACATCAATTTGTCAAAATACTGTACAGTAATGTAAAAATCTTCTGCTTCTAAAAAGTAAATGCCTAGCCACAGGGGGCACAAACTATTTTATATCTATAAATAAATGTTTGAAGTAGAAGCACTGTAACAAAATACAGTATAGACATTCATGTTACTATAAAGTGCCTCAAAGTGCTGAGCATATACTTTAGTGAATAAAACATGGGCTTCTAGGTTAGAAAGCTGGGACTCCAGGACTAACTATGCATTTATATGCATTGATAAAATAACTGATATGATAAATACATTCAATAAAATTTCTCCAGACATGAGCCTTCTGCTCCCCTTTGACCATCTGTGCATTTAAGATTTTAAATTTCATGAAATGGGAGGTTGTAAGCCTCTTCTCCAAGTCTTTCCTCTGTGTCTTGCTATCTCCAAAAGTTGGATAATRTGTTATATAAAGACCACTAAGAAATGGAAAGGAAAAGCACAAGTGTAGTTTCAAAGCTTTTAGAGAGATGAGTGTCTTAAGTGTCCAGTGACCCTTTGCTCAAGCAAGCTTGATATAGTTTTGAATAAATTGCTGATTAGTTTGTTGTTTTCCCTGGCTACTACAAGTTTGCCRAAATTGCCGTTCTAATGAATTCCCAAAATATTAAAGATGGTGAAGCTGTAAGGAATGATAGGCCTTAAATGTAATGTCTGTCAACATTCAGAGTGTATTCCTTCTCAAATCCCTGATAAATTAGCTAGTTAACTACTCTTTATCTTAATCTTATATAATTATAGAAGCCTCATCCCTTTAGGCATTGGGGATTTTTGCAGTGGGAACTATGCAAAGACAAAATAGTGGAGACCATTTTGCTCCAAAAGCTTCACAATGCAGTTGCAAGCAATCCTCTCCTGTCTCTTCTTCTCCAACACAGCCTGTGCAAGGCCCAGGTCAGGCGGCCGGGGAGCTGCTGGGGTGCTGAGCTGTACGATCGGGAGAGGTATAAGGTGTCTGTGAGGAGCTCTGCAGTGAAGGGTAAGTACATGAGTCTTGTGTGCCATGTCAGAGGCTGATCTGTGGAAGAAGCAAGATACTTTCCAGTGTGAGGTGGGAGCCTGTGGGGATCAGGCAGAACATCTTCCTGCCATGCTGCTGCCCTGCACCACTGGGGCCAAGCGGCAGGAGGAAGCTCAGTGGGATTTGGTCAGCTGGGGCAGACTTATGCTGGAATTTGGCCAGTTCCCTGGGATTAAAACCTAAGTGCTTAAAAATGGGGTCAGGAAGGAGCACAGGCCTTTGGGGATTGAGGTCTTCATGTCACGTCGGCAGCAGCATGCTCCCAGGGAGCAGGCTGATGTTCCTCTCTAGGGGAAGACTGTCTGGCACCACCTGGTGAATCACCAGTGCTTGCCTGTTGTTGTCCTTGGCTGGGAGCCAAGACACTAATCCATTTTCTCCAAGGTGATTTGACAAGATCACAGCATGAAGAGGCCTGGCTGCTGGCCAAGACCTGGGCATTTTTTTTTTTTTTTGGAGAGGCAGGGCCTGGACCCGCTCCCACGGCRGGTGGCCACCTTGTACACAGTGGCTGAGTAATCATCACGTGCCGGTGGACAAGCCATTCACACAAAGGACAGCATAGGGTATGGAGTCCAGCAGCCATCACTGGGTCTTCACCCTGGCAAATGCTGTCTTGCCATCTCTGTCCAGTGTTAGCGCTCAGTATGCTTTTCTTTCACTACCTTCCCTACAGCTGTAGCTCCTTGGCATTCCTACCAATGCCTGGTTAACCACACTCATGCAGCTCGGCTTGCAGTCTTACTCATCTGTCCCTAGAAACATTCATCACCGCTGAGGCACTGTCCCTTCTCCCTGAAAATATAGGAACAGTAACATGTGCGGCAATTCRGTTGGCTTCTCTCATCAAGATAGCTGCACATCCCAGGTTTTATTAATCACACTGCCTCTGGCTATTCACCAAGGTGGCTGCTGTGTACACAGAGGGTAAACGTCTCTCCTCCCCATACCACTCATGCTGATGTCATGCTGAGCTGATCATGCAAGCAGTGAAACGCCTCGCCTGGTGCACCAAGGGAGTCTCGGCTTCTGGTAAAAGCACCTAGGGATTCACTGGTTTTGTATGGGGCCTTTTGTGCTGTTCCAGCTGGTTTGACCCAATGCAACATGAGGCAGAGACTTGGGGACCTCCATGGGCAACTCTGCCATGGTTACTCTTTATTATCTACTGAGAAAATTCAGTGAAAAAGCAGAGGTACAAGCCCACAAAAATGAGAGGACACATAACCTTGCAAGATGGATCTCAGTGCACTGCAGGCTGGGAGGGAGATTTGACCTGTAGCTTGTATTTCACACTCCTTTTTTCATCCCAATCTATGAACACTTAAAGATGTAATTGCTTCATTCTTCTTCTTGAATGAGTGTGTTACCAGCCGGGTGCTCCTGTCTGTACACTGTGAGGCCTTTGATGGAGCAGCTGACCACTGAATGGGTCTGTAGCTCACATTGTACAGAGCAACATTTTCCTCCCAGATTTCCCTTGCAGACAAGAAAACAATTATGATGTTGTGGGGAGAAACATCTTGCCTCTTTGCCTGCATGGCTCATAGTTCAATTCTGTTTGCTTGGGAAGCAAATTTTTCTTGCTGGATGAAATCCACCTCTACTTTAAGGTGCAAGTGAGCGTTTAGTAATTTTGCTGAGCTGGCAATTGGAAATGAATGACCAGCTTTCTTAATATAGAAAGAGGTTTTCTAAAATGTTGCTTATTTTGAGCTGTATGTCAAAATTTATTTCTCTGAATTTAAGGTGAGTCTGTGGTATTAAACATGTCAGGGACAATGACATATGCTTAGAAGTTCGCAAAGTAAGAAAGAGCAAGAGAGAAGGTCATTTAATTTAATGTGTTTAATTTGTGGTATGACAATGTATTTCATTATCCATGGACACAGTCCACATAGGTTAGAAATCCCCTGGGGACAAGATATATCATTAGAGTGCTTGTTTAAATGTCATATGTGGGGACATCCACACAATGAGGCAGCTGGCAATTTCTGGGGAATGTAACAAAAAGAAAAGTGTAAAGTTCTCAGATTCAGAGCAGTTTCTTGGTATCACTTCCAGACTGATATCACTGCTGTTAAAATGGTAMGGCACTAAGAGCAAAACTTCAATAGAAGACAGAATTGAAACGCCTTGGGTCAGTGCAGAAAAGTTCGTTTTTCCTTATTGATGTCTGCTGGCAGGACTCTTCTGATGTGTTTGCTATCATACAACCTCCTACTTGAATGTGAAATACTACGTTTCAACAGGCAGCCTCTTTCTTCACGGGACGTTACTCCATTTCAGTGGCTTTATATCACTATGTACTGTGGAATTTCTGAAACGTTCTGGGGGTCAAGTGTGCCCGCTTAGAAATGGGTCTGGAAGAGAGCAGCTCTTTATGGTCAACTTTCCTTTTGATATATTTCTGGATAAGGGGAAGTAGCCTGATTGCATTTTTGCTGATGCACCCTTACAAGCATCAAACAGCAGGTTGCSTTCTCATGTCTGGGCTGATGTGACACATACTAAAGCAGGTTACAACAGGGCTTGTCGGTTATGTCACACAGGCTGATGTGGTGTGGTAACACTGTGTGACAGCAAGATGATACGCAAGACCCTGTGTCAAAAAAGGTCTACTTTCAAAACATAGCCAGCTCCTTCCCATCCCATGGTACAAGAAACTTTTCACCCACATGTCACACATTGTGTTGTAGGTCTGACCTTTTGTTAGGATTGTTTATTTAGAGCTTATTTGCCATGGCTGAAAAGGAGCTGGGGAGAGATCAAAAAGATGTAGGGAAGAGACACAGTTCTTGCAACTTCCTTACATCCATGTCATTTTAAAGCGCATAGAAGAGAGTGCATTAACAGCTCCGGATATTTTGTTGGGTGTTAGTGAAAAATCTTCTGGTCTCAGTGTTGTTGCTCCAAATATTTTGACAGGAAACACAGGTGAAAGTCTAATGCTTTAGGGAAAAAAACCCTCCAAACCTCTCCCTCATGTTCTCCATGCAATACAGTACAAGCTGCCCTATGCTGCCCTGGTGATGGCCCTGAGCTCTGTCCTGGAGGTAGTACCTYTCTGGGCAAGAATGTGATGTTAACTATAATGCTCCAGGAAATAAAAAAATTGTGTAATATGTTATGGACCCACCCATCCTCCCAATCTGGTAGCCATTTTCCACTTCATCTTGTTACCTTTTCCAGGCGGGACCCAGCACTTATGTTTGTTTCCGAAATATAGAACAAAATGATATCTTGAACCTGATTGTGGCGTCTGACTATATGCATTTAAATTCATGCATTTCATGTATATAATAGTCCATTTGCCTGTTGTTAATGACCTCATTTGTAGTAATATCCACAGCTGGCAAAGGGGAAGGTATGGAGAGAACAAGATCAATATTGCTTCTACCATAGAAACATAGGTAATGCAGAAAAGTGCTGAGGTGTTTCTAAGAACAGCTAAGGCCTACAAGATCTAGAATTATGAGGCTAGGCTTTCAAGGAGAATATGAATATCTAATTTCCACTTTAGGCCCTCAAAACTTTTTTTTTGTTTGTTTTTTTTTTGTTTTTTTTTTTTTTTTGTTTTTTTTTGTTTCTGAACACTGGCATTTCTGCCAGGAATACCCCTGTTGCTTCTATATTTGCATCTCTGGAAAATCTATGGACAAAACAGGTGTACTGCCACTGTGCCTCCCCCTTCTTGCTTTGAAGGTCCAGTTTGCCCTCACAAAGATATTTGCAGGTTTGGAGAAGATGATAGGATTGAGCAGCACTTGTGGAATGTGGGAGACCAGGGATCAGCTTTGCTCTTTGCTGGCAGTAGGGCAGTGACATTTGAATATGTGACTATTCAGACCTTATGAATCTTTATGAATCTCTCCTGGTTGATGGGTTTCTATTTTATACTGAAAACGTTTGGAGCAGGGACTAGCAAGGAATCTAACTTTCCCAGATGCATACTGGAATTGGACTCTCAGTGTACCAGCTACTTAGATATAGAGTCACACTGAGACTTCAGTACTGAAGTCTCACCCGTAGAGAAAACTAAGCCTAGACTTTAAACAAACTCATCTACTCATTTGCCATCAAGGTAGGAAAAAAACAGTGGACATCAGGTTTTCACCAACAAAGTTCTGTCAGGACCTAGCATCTCTGCTTCTAGGCAAGTCTATTTCATGTCTGCTTCTGCTTTGTGTTGAGTAGAGGAATGCCTACATTCCTCCATGACCCACAGTCCCTCCTGCCCATATTTGTCATCTAGGGCATGAGCAAAAATGTCTCTCTGAGCATACACATAAAATCAGCTTCTCCCCGCCCTGCCAAAATTGTCTGCAAATATTCTTGTGAACCAGAACGTGGGGCGCTCAAGCTCTGGTCCTTTCTCTGCTGGAGGAGGTCTGAACCAGTATCTCCCACATGGCCACTGCAATCAGTAAGCTAGAAGGTGTCTCAGAGTGGAACATTCTCAGTTCCTCCTGTTGTAGGTGGTCCCTACTGTATAGTCCATGGGGTTAGGGAGCAAAGTGTGGATTAGGTTCCTGGCCCAGTGAAGTGCTGCTGTAAGACACCAAATTATGCAGTGCAGGGCTGAGTGGACACATTGGTGACTTGGAAGCCAGCGCAGAGCCACGTGGTGTGGAGCAGGGCCTGACACATGGTGGCAGTGCTGAGCTGATCCGTTCAGCTTGGAGCTCCAGGTCAGTGCAAGTTGCACAGAGGTGGCAGAAATGGGCTGGAGATCTAGGCTTGTGGAAAGGGGCCTGGCAGGCTGATTTCTTAGGGCTACAGGAGATCATCCGGGAAGAATTACTCCTACTTGGGCTCTCAGGGAAGCTGAAGCAGTGAGAGTGCAAGTGCCCTGGAGAACTCCAGGCTTCCATCAGCCAGCCCTTTAATAAGGACTGGAATAAGAGGGTAGACCAAGTTCTTAATGCACAGATTAGACTGCTTATTTTCTTCTTTGCAAACATACAGGGGATTATCAGAAATCTTGCTACTGTTTTCCCATCAAACAGAAAAGTACTTATGAGTCCATCTTCCTGAAAGCCTCTTGAGGAGTGTGTGTGTGTGTGTGTGTGTGTGTGTCTGAACAGATGACAAAGGTGACCAGGAAGGTTTATTTTAGTTTCCTAGAGCCACATTTGGGTGGAAAATCACTCTGTAGTTTTAATTAGCTACGAGGACCTCCAGGCTGGCTGAAGGAAGGCATCAGAAGTGCTAAAGAGAGTGTATCTCTGAGAAATGTAGTGTGAAAATGGTTCTGTGATGTAGGCAACAACTGGCCCTTTTGAGAATAAGTGACATGAGGCTTTTTGTGATGAGGTTTGATTTTTTTCCTGCTAAGGAGACTTGGAAGCTGCAGTCACCAGAGAGAAGCTGGGACATTTTGCTGCTGCTAGACATTCTAGGAAGATGTAGATAGGACTATAGATAAGTGGGCAGTCATTGCTGTCTTTCATCTGAGGAAAGGGTTAAGATGACAGATTTGTTGGAGAAGCAATTTGGGAAAGTCTCGATGTAATGTCAAGTTGAGAGCAACACGGTGGCCCATCTCTTGGGTCTGTTTTTGGCTGGAGATGTTGAGAGGCAGCCCCTTACAAATCCATGAATAGAGGAAGAYTTATAAGATATGGAAATATAAAGGGAAATCTAGATCTAAACCAGAATGAATTAATTCCATTAGTGTCTGTAGTGGGAGAACCTCTTGTATTCTGGCCCTTTCAAATCCTGCAGTCTGAGATAATGATGTCCCAACAATCTTCCCCCAAACGCTCCTACCAACTCATTTCACAGGGGCCACTGATAAGTTATTGGGTTATATCTTCTTGGGAAAGTAGGGGTTTGTGCTGGTTTACATCTGGTAGTCTAGAGTTCCAATCCTCCAAACTACCTAATCCCCTCCTTTTTACAATGTGAAAAGAGAGAAAAAAAGTCTGTGAAAACCAAAACATAACCACCAACGTCATATTTTAGACACATCAGCAAGGTCTCCTACCACCCCTAGAATTATCTATTTATCAGTTTTATACTGGCTTGAATTTGACCTCTATGCAGGGAAGTAGTGTCAAGCAAGCACCACTTGAATCCTTCTACCCACAGGTGAATTTTAGTCTGTATAATTTTATTATTCCTTTGACTATCGCAATCAGGGACATTTGCATAGAGGGCACACTTTGAAGAGGTTATTACTGAGCACTCATCTTTCACTTAAGCCCTCAGATCTTTTTCATGTAGCTATAGAAAGAACACTTTCATGAGTGTGAAGACTTTTTCTTCTGGCTGTTTTTCATTACCAGGGAAACAAATAAGAATGACTTTGAAAAGCTGATTAGCCTACGAGCTAATTTATGTTTTTTCACAGTCTAGTTCTTTTGACATGCTTGCATGGAACTGATTTTTGTTTGGAATGAGACTGTAGATTTTTGTCAATAGAGACAGGATTTTTAAAGTAGCTTAGCACTGGCTGCAGTGTCCCCCTCAAAATTAATAAGARTTTTGCTTCTAACTTTGATGAAAACAATAGCAAGGGCTCTTGAAAATCCGATTTTGCCTGCTTGCTGAACCCTATATGTTCACACAGGAGATTTATTTAAACCTCTTTTTATGAAAGAACTGACCATGTTCTGTCAACAGTAAGTTGCATGAGGATTTTTAATGGCAAAATCCAGGCCAGGATATTAATGGAAAATGTTTTGTACTGAGAATGGGGGGAGGAAGGGGTTCTGTGCCAAGGCGACTGGGAGAAAATCCTAAATGTCTTGGTTTTTGCAGATAGATGTAGGCTAAAGTGCCCAAGAGCTGAGATATAGGATGTCTCACAGCTTCTGCTCGTGGCAGGACTCCATAGGATTTTTGATTTGCCCTTCTGGTGCATATTGGATTATACAGCCTAATTCATGGGCACCCTTGGAACATAGCTAAGATTAAGCCTCGTATAAAATATATTCAGAGAAAGATTGTTTGTATTGTCTAGAAGATGGCTTGTGAAAATTGCACTTCCACCCATAAGGCATTACTCTGGCACATGGGAGATTTAAATTCAAGGCTCTCCCCCTTCTCTTGAACTAGAAATCTGAGTCCAAGAATAAAGAAGGTCTGGTTTGGGAGCTTCACTCCAGGAAAAACTCATGACTGACAATCCTGAGAGCACATAAGTGTGTTCTTCCAACATGGAATAATACTGAAATGTTTTATTTAAAACATCACATATTCAATTAATTTCTGCTAAATATAGAGCCTTGCTCATTAAAACCTCACCTGGGTCCTTGGCAGACTGCCCTGCTGCTGAGAACTTACTGCCTCCATGGTGAGCCAAACCCTTGGGGCAGTCTACCTAAATTTTTGCCCACCCAAATAACTTTAAGGATCTGAACCTCAGAGGGGATTTTAGATCCTCTCCCACTTTTTTTGGTTCATTTATGCTGAGGTAGCTAAGCAGATGATCAAAGATCAATTAGAGCAGGAGAGCTGCACTATTTGTTTTCTCTAGACTTCTTGAGCCTTATCATTTTATTTTGAATGCTGTTGGTAGTATATGTCATTCTGGGAAACCATGTGTACAGCTCAGACCCTGTTAGAAAAACAGTCTTACTTCTATCACAGACCCYCTGGATGGCCTTAAATAATTTGTTCTCTACTTTCTCATCTGCAAAATAGGGGAACTGATTATTTACTAACATTGCAGGGCTGATGCAAGATGACCTTCTCCACTAGACTCTGTTCAGATGGACTACTCTTTGAGGCAGGCTGCAGCTGTCACAGCAGATTTGCTGTCTCTTATTCCATTGGCAGCACTGTTAGCAGCCTTTCTCACTGCACCCAGCAGCTTGCTTTACTTTGCTAGCATTAATATTAGCTTTTTCCTTTGGTCTGTCTTGGCAGACATAGAAGGGTGAATTTGTATTTGTTTGCCTGGCTAGACACAGTGCAATAGACCTGAAGTCTATAGATGATGAGGACCTTAAAAAAAAAAAAAAAAAAAACAAAAGAAGAAGAGGAAAAGGGAAAAAAGATATATGATTTTTAAGATGACCAAACTATGGTGCAAATGAATCATCCTCCAAGGTTTTTGGTTTCCTTAAGTATACCGGTACACTACTGATATAGAACAACAAACTGTAATATGCAGAAAGAAGCAAAGTCAGACAAACAAATAAATTGGTGTTTTGAATCCAGGACAGGATGTATCTAATTATCCTTTGCAACTTAACTGATTAGAGTTTGCTCTATTTATGGTTGAGAAGTTCTGTGATCTTACAGGAAATTGCTTCCTGTACATGCCATTCTTAATGGATTTTTAAATTCATGGCTACTCTAGGAAAGTGGATTATAATACAACAGATTATGCATTTTTYCTCAGCTTTTAAGGAGCAGCCTTAATGATGGTTATTGTTGATGAGGGCATTACAGAGCATTCGTGTAGCAACCACCTTGAATAGTTTAGTGTTGAAAGCTTTAATTTTCCATCTAATAATAGTGAAACTAGTTAATACTAATTTTATACAATCACTTCCTAAGCTTCTTAGAAAGCGTGCAGTCATGGATTTAGTCTGTGCCAGGGGGAGATGCCATACATCATGAGGCTCAGAAACCCCTCGAGTTATTAGAGCTGTGTATATTATTTTACACCCTGTCTCAGATCCACTTTGTAAGGTCTCTGAATCATGGGCAATGCTGACTTCCTTGGAGATGACTGCAGTGATTCCTGCCACGGGTGGATAGCCGCACCTCTCCCTTGGAAGTTCTTGTTCTCACTGCAGAGGTGGTTCAGCAATCTGAGAGGCCCCGTGGAACCAGCACAGTTTGCAGACCAGTAATATTAAGAGTAAATCTGGCACCGGCTCCATCTCTCCTTAATGCACCAGGTTGTAATTTGCAGTGGTTTCGGTTACTGCCACACTAGCAGCTGAACTGTCTTTAAGCAGGGGCATGGAGGTGAAGGTGGAAACCCCATGGCCATCCTCTGCCATTCCCTGTGCATCAGGAGATATCTGAATCTGGGGTTGGATTTGTAAACATGCGCTGTGGTTCCTATAAAGGGTCACATAGCTCTTTCTCATGGACAGTCTTCCCACCTTGCCCCACAAGACCCCCATGGGACATCTGTGGTCTCCCTGTAGGACCCTTGCATGTAGGCTGGTGAAGCCTCAAGAGGGGCGAGAAAGAGCAGGGATGAAATGCAGTTCCTTGCGTGGGGCTGGCACAGGACTGAAGCCCTACATGTGTCTTGCTGAAACCTGCTTTTGAGGTTTCTGTGGTAACTTCTTCAAAAGCAAATGTCAGAGGGTAATGTTGGGTTGTGGATTTCACAATTTACTCTTACCTAAGATGCCCCATCAAGGCACTCAGAACTGTGTTATTTAACTAGCTGAGGCTTATGTGGGACATACTAGCCTGCTGCTGGTCCACGGGAAAGCTTCCCCCTCCCATGGCTGTCTCACAGTGGGTGCTGGTAATGAGCACCCAAGGCTGCTTTGCAGTTGGAAGTCACTTGCATTTTTTGCCCAGTAGTCATGCATAGACTGATGATCTTTTGTGAACAGCTTGTGCCTTCTGCCTGCATTTAGTCTCAACAGCAGGACAGAGCATCCCATTTGCCTTCTAGTCATATAATAATTGATAGCTGCTTTTAGAAAAGTGAAAAAAAAAGCAGAATGAAGAATGAATCTCAGTTTTGGGCTGTGGAGAAGGCTTTAGAAACTCTTCTTTTTCATCAGATATACTCTTCATCTCTTTTCAGGTGCAACTGAAGGAGATTTTTTGAGAAGTGTGGCCTACATGCTACTTATGAGTGCCCATCAGAGCAAGGAACAAGGATTTTTTTTATATGGGAAGATTGGGCCAGGCTCATGCCCAGTTATGGTATCCAGGTCTATCAGCCTGTGTTTACTTCCCTCCCTGTGGCAAAGTCTGGTAAAGGGGCATCCTTGTTTGGATGTGCAAACCTCTCCAAGCCTTCTTGGGGCAGAGATTAGAGGAGGGGATACTCAAAGGTGGGGTGCCTCTGTCATGGAAATGGGTTGAGAGGGCACTAGCAAGAAGAGAGGGGTATCTGACAGAATAACAGAGAGGGGGGTTTTCAGGGTCTGATTGCTGAGGGCAATGGGAACTGCTGTGGTGCAGAGGTGGGAGGCAGGGGGAAGAGGTGGAGATAGGGATAGGGTCTGCCAAGGGAGTTGACTCCTAAGGACTGTGCAGTGGGAACCAGGACTCTGAAAGAGGACAAGCTGAGGATTTAGAGAGTAAGGCACCCTGTCTTTAACTTTCCTGTGGGGGACCCAGCTCCTCCCCACAGCCCTGGCTCTTCTTCTTGGCTTGGAAACAACGATGAACACAAAGGCCTACTAGAAGCTCCCATCCTTTCTCTTTTGCTGCAGGAAGCAAAGCAGTCCTAGTTGCATATTCAGTAGTAATTTACATGGTTTTGGTTAGTTGCACAAGATATGTGGAGTTTCTCTTCCCCTGACTTGAATGTCTTGCATAACTAGTCAGCACAGTGTGAATTGCCAGTGTGAATTGTCAGCCTTACAATCAAGACTACCAACTACAGCTTGCCCTGACAAAGTAGACAGCAGAAACAGAAGGGATTCGAGAACAGACAACACAAATAATTAAGTGTAGACAGACTTTCCTCAGGAAAAAAAAAGAAAAAAATAGGACTACTTTGTTAGAGAGTAGATGACTAAGAGTTATACAAATTAATGATTAGAATAAAGAAAATCAGGAGGGTATCATGTTTACTCTCTTGAACTATAAAAGAACAAAGCAACATTCAATTAAAGAGGAAGCAAAAAGCATCAGGTGACAAAATCCATTTCTCTTAGGATAGCATTGAATTGCTGTTTGAGGAGTGTGTCCCACCACTGCGTGTGGAGGGAGCCTCGAGGAGTACCCTGGAGAAGACAAAGCTTGCAGATGCTTACTTAAGTGGGGTGAATCCCACAGTGATTTTTTTTTAAAGGAAATATTTGTTTACATGTAAAATTAGGGTAAAAACAGGAGATAGAATAAGTCTAAGAATAAGATTTCTATTACTAACTGCTAGTTGCATGAATTCAGGGTAAAAAAAATCCTCTGTGGACGAACTCTTTATCAATTTTTGAGCCTCTTTCTCTAATGCAATTGAATGTATTTTATTGGTTCCAGAAGTCCTCCTCTATCACTGTCTGACAGTTTTATGATTATTTTGGATGATATTTTCTTTTGTGCTAATTTCCTGCTATTAGCCTGCTTGTATGCGATTTCTGGTTATTGGTTCCCTCAGTCACAGCAGGTCTAAGTATTTCCATTACAGGAGCCAGGAGCCTTAGTTTTAGAGCAGAAGCTGTTTGAACACGATGAGGAGCTAATAAAAACTGAACAACGGAAAGACTCTGCTTTCCCCAAAGAGCTAGGATACCATAAAACAAGAGACAAAGGATGAAAAAGGTGAAAGGCGTCTACTTAGAGTTATAGATAGAATTCAGAACTATACCAGGTACTTCAGATGTATAAGAATGCTCGGTCCTAGTGATATAAAAAGATACTGAAATGATGGGTAATGTAGCAGGAGTGCGTCTTGTGACTTTCAGGGTTGCAGCAACCAATTCATCATAGATGAAACAGGATATCAAGGCTCCCTACTGCCTGAATCAACTAGAATTTGAATTCTTTGAGGTGTTTTACAATGTCTTACACAAACATGATCTGATGCCTAAAGGCTCCAATTAGGAAAGAGAATATAAAATGAGCAGCTTGCCTCAATGAGATGGTGCTCAGCTACCAGAGTAAATATGGGTGAGGTGGAAACAAACTGATTATTAGCTACATGGGAAGATAAAGGACGTGGCAGAACTGGACTAGGGCCCAAACCAGCCTCGGTAATTAGAGACAGTAGGTTTTCCTTGTTGTGTAGTGGTCACATACTGATATATAATCACAACAGAAACTTACTGTGTGCTAGCAGGGCTCTAGAACAGTTCTTCTGAGACTGGAGGTCATGCCCCAAGTGGGTTACAAGTGGCGTCCTGACTCAACAGATACTAAACTCTTTGGATTAATATTCAGAGTCATGCATATGTCAGAAACTGAGTTGTAACAGGGAGGTGTTTGAGAATTGCTGTGTGAAGAGCTTTGTCCTGTAAGATGTTACATAGCAGGCATACCTTTCCTAGCAAAGTCAAAGAAGACATACTTGTGTGCTGAGTTGAGCATGTGCTTAAGTGCTTTGCAGGAACAGTGCCAGCACACACAAGTCTTGGGTAGTTTCTGGTGCTTCCTCCCCTGACATGTTKAAAACTTTTTAGATCTAAAAGTATGCAGTGAAGGAAAATAGAATTCAACAARTTCTAAAGGAAAATGTATTTTCTAATAAATATGAATAATCAGCATTGAGGTTTGCAATGGCTGGAGGTTTCTGAGACTTTACAAGATGATAATGCAAGAAGCCTTGCTATAGCCTGAAATAACCTGACATTAGCAGTGGGGAGAAGACCCTGCAGGTAATGCCARGGATGTATTCTCTCTCTATACTTCCAGTGTGGTTATAGTGAAAGTAATGTGTGRCCTAAAAAAGCTAAAGACTGTATTTTAAGTGCAGTTGTCTACATTTTGAAATGTGATAAATAAATGGCTTGACTTTCAGAGATACTGATGCTAACAGTTGTACCTGACATGAAGGGCAAGTTTTGTAATTTTTAGGGTTGGAAGGGTCAGGCAGATGATTTCACCTGGCTAGTTGAAACTAGCCATACCTTTTAGCTTAGTAGTTCTTTCAGGTGAAGGGATTCTTCTTTGTGTAATCAAACACTGCAGAGCTCAGTAAATACACTAACTTTTCAATATCTTCATATCTGAAATCAACAAGACTGATTCTTCTGGCAGTAAGAGGAAAAACAAGGAGGTGGTTCTTGCCAGGTGTTTTATCTTCTCAGTACTGACAATGTTCAGCTTTCCTGTATTTTCCTCTGTTATACAAGATACCTTTTTATTTGGCTTCCAATCTAAGTCCTTCATATGACGTTTTTCTAGCTCTCTTTACTTCCTATGGCTTCTCTGCCCTGCTCTCCTCCTCTCATCTCTACTGTAAAGCCCACAAGAAGAAAAGTTAATGAAGCAGACTGTCGACCTTTGGATTTTGCCGTGATGAAACCAGAAGAAAGCATGCTAGAAAGCATGTGTGTGAAATAGGTGCACTTGGACTAGAAAATTCAGTTAAAGTAGGAAACCACAAGGAAGATTCTTCAGTTGATATTTGATGAGAAGATTACATTTTTGGGAAAGAGAAAGGCTTGGTGACTAATAAGCTTATTTTCTAGGACTGTTCATGAGTAAATGACTGCCACTTAATTCACTCTTCAAAAAATACAAGTTCTTTCTGTGTTTATCTGGGTGTCAATGTGCAATTTAAGCAGCAATCTTATCTGTTGGTCTCACTATTACTACTTCTGAGGGTCACTCCTATGTGTCTCATATTGTAATTCCAAAATTACTTGGATGTTATTAACATTTGAGGTTCCCTCAATTTTCTAACAAATCTTCTACTTGGATCAAAAACCTTTCCATGAAACTGAAATGGGAGACCACTGTGCTGACACACAGATCTCAGAGGAAATCTCAGAGGAAACTGAGATTTATCYCTTTCAGTTGAAAAAATAGTGTCTTGTTGATGATTTTTGTTAGTCCAGGTGTCATATCTGACACATATCTCAGATATATGACAAGGCAAAGGCTTTAATAGGTTCTTGGATTTCGATGCCAGCCCTAATGTTATCTTTACAAACAAGCAGATGTATATCCCAGGGTTTTCTGGAATATCTTCTGAATGCTTCAAAGTTCACGTCACATCCCCAAATTTATTCTGTGTCCTTAAAAATAAGTACTTAGCAGTAAAATAAGAAAATGGTATTTGATTAGCAATATGCATTGAAGCACAGGTTTTGTTATAAGGAGAACTCCACGAGCGTTGAAAGGCACTGCTCACTGCTGAATAAAGCTTCACCGGGTTGTTCTCTGCCTTCAGGCTACTGTGCTTACCAGTTACAAAAATCTAGGTTCTGCCTAAAACATGATTCTTTTTCTCCACACACATAGACTCATCACAGTGCAGTTTAGCTACTGCAGAAGCAGATGGATGGAGAAAACTGACATTTTTTTAAGGGACACTTTAGCACAATTGTTGCAATGTAAAACTATTGTTCTTTAGTAATCTAAACCTCCCATTAGACCTTGACTCTGGAGTTACATTTCTTGAAAGCAGCAGCCACACTGAATAAGAAGGTAGGTGCGATGATCTGAACCTCAGTTTATTCAGACTGATGACCCTGTGTGAAAGCACTTGAGCTGAGCAGTGTACGCACAAGCATGGGAAACAAGTCATAATGGCCTTTATTCTAGCTTCAGGGTTTATTCTGCAGGACTTGTGACTAAGCCATCATTGGCCTTGTGATGGAGGGTGCATGAATATGTGGTACAGGGTAGACCTGAAGTCTGAGCTGCTCAGACATGAATCTTTTACAAAAGTCTATGGAAGGAAGTATTTGGGGTGAAAACACTTCCTACTCCCCATTAATTATATAGGGAGCCTAATGTGATTAGAGCAGATATTTAGCTTTTGAACAGCTAAGTGAAAGCAAAGGAATTCTAGCCGTGGTAACTAGCTGCCTGTGGTGCAAATATGACTCAGATTCAGCAGGGTCAGCACTGTCATGTTTGCTGAAAGGAAAGATGTCGTATTGCATTCAGAGGATTTTGCTTATCTGGAATGTTTCTCGGAGCTGTAGTAACTTATTGCAGCCCACAGGAACAAACTGCTGTTTTCTGAGGAAATCTGACCTTGTGCAATAAACTTCTAACAGAAAGTGTATTCAGAGTTGAGAGAGTGCAGACTTCTCATGCACCCAGAAAGCCTCTTTTGCAGGCCAATGAATGTTAGAAGATGCTTATTAACTTCTTTAATTTTCTGGGCATAGGAAGTAAACGGAATAATGAGGATATCATAAAATCATCTATCTATGCTGTCTGTATACAGACCTCCTTGTACTCCAGCTACTGTTGGCTGCATTCATACAAAAACTGGAAAATCAAGACATAAAAAAAATGGTAGGAATGATTTCCAACCTCTTGATGCTGCTCCATAGCTGAAAGAAGCTCCAGCCCAAGGATCATATTTTAGTCTGTCAATAATAATTGGCTCCTTTAAATTCCCCTAGGTGGGCAGTTGCATCATTTAAGCAAAACTATCCAGTTTGTATCAGGCTTCTTCCATGCTAAGTAAAAGCATTTGTGCTAATGAGAAGCAGTCTTTCTTTTAAAGGATTCAGTCTCACAAGACAGGATGATGGAGCTGGGGAAGGGAAATGGACTCCCATGGAGATGAAAGTCACATAGTAAATCAGCCTCAGAGCCAGGAATAGAATCAAGTTCCTAGAGTATTGGACCGGGTGGGTCTCGGCTGCTCCTGTTGGTTGGTGGGCCCAAAAAGTGAATTTGGAGAGACTGTCACATGGAGAAAATAGCAGTTATCTAATTCACTGACCTTACTGACAGGTTCTCACGAGAAAGTTTTCTCTAATTAGCAAGGTAGCTTTTTTAATAGTAGAGGAAAAGGAAAAAAATAAAGCATTTACAACATTTTCAGCCTAGTCAGGGAGTATTACAGTTTTAAAGTATGCGTCAGTAGAAATTCGAAATGCCTACGCTTGTGTTCACCAATAATTTGCTCTCAAAATCAGCTGACTTTGCAGTTTCTGATGGCAAGTGTTGCAATGGTCAGAGACTCTTTCATTTCTCTGTGAAATATCTGAGGCCATTTGGGCTAACTCCTTATGTGATCATAGACATTGTATTGCCTAACTTCCAGGCACCCTGCTGTCTCGTGGCATCCCCAGCGCTGGGTTAGGCATTCAGACTTCCTTCCCATGCAAAACTTGGAGAGTGTTAAACCTTTAGCACCAGGGTTTGTAGACACTCGCAAGCTGAGCAGGGACTTCTAGTCTGCCTGGTAGGAAAAAAAACAACAGCTAGACCCTTTAACGGGGATATCTCCCTCCAGGTAGTCCTGATGTAGACTGCAAGTTGTGAAGACTTCAGCTGCTGTTGGAGGGGATCTGCCAGCACAATCCTTTCCCACTGGAAGGATGTGTCTTCTCCCTGGCACCCCGATATTCAGGGGTTACAACTTTCATTTGGGAGTCAAGAGACCTGGTTTCAGATTCTTACATCTCCTGAGTGCTTGAAGAAGGGAAAGAACCTGGAACCTAGAACTTCAATCCAAGGGAAATCATCTTAGTATGGCTTAAAGTGGGAGGAAGATAAACATAAAATAGTCTTCTCACTAGTGGTGTTCTGTGAGATCTGTCCATGAAGGTGTGGCGATGTCAATGTAGAGTACATCTATTGGCTTGGAACCCTGGAGACAAGCGAGAGAATATCTAGGTTCAATCCTGCCCAGACAGGATTTGGACATTAGCTAAGATGCYATCAAAAAACTTGATAGTGTCAGAAGCAAAAGGTTGCTTCTGGCATGAACTTGGTTGCATGCAGCACTAGATGTCAGCTGAGCAGGGTTTTTTTTTAAGATCTCAGAGATATTAAGATGTCTAAGCCCTGTTAAATGTAGGCCTTTTTTTGAGTCACAACCTCCTTGTCCAGTCTTGGCACTATTTTAGTTCACCTTGCAAATAATAAACACAAATCCCATTTGAAACTAGCAAATTCTGAAGGACAAAATGCTAATGTCATAGTCTGAACATAAATAATTCCCTTCATGGAGGTTTAAAAGGCTGTAGAATTTTTCCTACAATATTAGCTAAAGACTAAAACTGTATTTCGCAGCCTGACTAGGTARTTATAGCATGATGCTCTTTTAATGGAGAAAAGTAGTTCTGCACATGTCTGCAGGACGACTTGTCTCCTGTGTGTTGAGATCTATTTCTTTTCATACAACAGACATATGCTGGACTAGATAAATGAGGAGCACCCTGAACTTTTTGTTTACATCAAAAGTGTAATGTGTGCTTATGGGAAAAAATTGCTGACTACAAAGAGACTGAGAAATGAAGAAAATGCAGCAGTGGTTTTCTCCCTTTTTGAGCAAGACATCTGACTTGTGTGTATAGAAAAATACTAYGTACCACTGTCTTTCAGAAAAAGGGCACATGCAGGAAACTTTCTATTGCCCTCTGCTTCAGAAAAAGAATGTASTGCAGAAAGGATGGCACAGCATCCTCTTGCAACAGAGTAATATCCTACCTCTGCTGTGCACAACTGTAAATGGGAGCAGTCAGCATAGGGCAATGGTGGCTTGCACAGCGTGTGTGGAATTAGCCAGAGCCAAAGAAGTGACTTTTCTCCACCAGGAGGTATTAATGAAGTATGGAGTGTGATAGGAAGAGAGCTAATAGAGGAATGCAGTCTTTGAAGAAGCTAATGACCCACCTACTCTACAGGTGAACAGTTCTGGAAAGTGGAGTGCTGATCCAGCCAAGGTATTGTCTCACGTCCCTGTTATTGTAGAATAGCATCAGCTTGTGTTCCTTTAGTAGCTGAAAGCTGAATGTGAATTCAGGAACTTAGGAACTGAATGGTGTCTCTTGTTAGTCAACACATACAGAAGAAGATGTCAAACTGCTGAGATTTACTGAAGACTGGCAAATATAGCACAGGCTGTCCTGGTAGGGTGAAGGACTCATTGCAGAATCAAAATGGAGTATGAAAAGCACAACCCCTGTGACAGAACATGCAGGAAAACTGCTGATCCAGGTATCATTTAGGACTATTTTCTAATTAAGATTTATAATATCAAGTACTGGTACTCCCAAGAGACAACCCACAATGTCTGGTCTAGCCTAGCCCACTGATGCTAGGTCATGGGAGATGCTGGAAACATTTTTCCAGGAAAGAGTTAGTCCAGTACATTTTCCAACCCAAAGAATAAGAGATACAAAATTTGTGTTTGATTACCCAAGCTTTTCCATTGGCAGAAGMACTAGGAAACTGTTGGTCACCATTTTTATATAGCTGTTTATCCAGTTAATACACCTTCTCCTTAACCACACAAAGAAAATTCTACACTTCTGGGAATAAATATGCAAATGCAAACTGTCCACAAGAAAGATTTCATTGTATTTACCCTTTATTTCAAAAAAAGAAAGCTAGGAAAACTTCTGTTCCTTGCAATCCTAATTCTGTAGCATTCAGCTGATTTAATGCAATTACTCCTGATTTACATCTATATGAATGAATAAAGAATCAGGCCCTGGTTGAGAAATACATTTTTCCATAGTACCACATTACAAGAGTCCTTAATTCCCTGCTCCTAACCCTGGAATGTAAGGAGAACTAGGAGGTTGGCAAAGATTGTAGCCAGATGTAGAGTGCTTCTGTGTTCACACCCTCCCTAATTATTACTCTTTAAAAAAAATAATAAAATGCAAATAACTTACACCTAGTAAAGCTGGAAAGGCAAAGAAAAGCAATAAAGAACCCAGAAGTTGTGGGAGTGTTATTATTATTATTTTTTAATCAGACGAATACCCACCTGTATAAAAGTTCCTCAGATATTGTGTGCTATTGCTTTGGTATCCACTGTTAATACATTGAGGTAATGTCCTTTGGTTGTGTTACTTAATTGAACAGATGATGGGAGGTGGAGGAAGCTATCCAGAGAAACATGCTAGAGATATAAGAGAAGAATTCCCACCCACGCAGTAGGCATGTACTGTAATAATGGAATAATTATATGCAGTTTGTTTATAGCTCTCTTCCCCTTGCATCTACGCCTTGGGCTAGAAGTGAAGCAGGACGGGTCCTGCAATCAGTTTTCATGATCATGTTTTCACCATATTTTATTCCCCATTAACAAGCAGAGCAAATGCAGCRGCTTCAGCTCTTCAGCATTCTCCAAATTTGCTTGAGTTTGGGTGGGTTTTTCAAGTGTGACTTCTTTAGTTTGGATTTGTTCCATGACCTGCGGACCCCAGACCCACGACGATGCTTCTCACTCCACATTCCCAGTCTTCCCTCAGTTGCTCAGAGCTGGATCAGTCTTGGCCTGAAAGAGTTGCCAGCCTTTCAAATAAGTGCTGGGCTGTGGATAAAACCAAAGCCAGATGGCTTTGTGTGGTGGAGACAGCAAAGTAACTGTTACTGGAATGGGCTCTACAACAGAGATCCTTTCCTTGCATCTCTGAAGCAGGTTAGAAATCGTTCTTGTGGACTCTAGGCTGCTCATTAATGAAATTAATCAAGTTAATTTCAGCATGTACTCTCAAAGGGGATGTAAAATGCTTATGATTTTCCTTCTGTTGCCCCTCTGAAGTTTTTAGGGGTAGCTGTAGCCTTCAGGCAGCTGCCATTCTGTGTTCAGTTCAGTTGCAGCCTGCCACAGATATATGCAAAACATTTCATTTCCACTGGCATTTGGGAAAGACATTTCCAGGCAAAGTGGGGGTCCACACAATAGACATTATCTTTCTCTTGCGTAAGGTTGCATACTATGCCCAAGTAGTCAAGAAGAGAAATAGGAAGTATTCACAGATAAAATGCAGGGAGGTCAATAAACAGACATTGGACTGGAAAACAACTGGAGAACTACCAAGATAATTCTTGACATGATAGCCACACCTGTTGCCTCTGATCTGTCACATAGGTTGTGAACTTTGGCAGCAAATGGCTTATTTCATGTGCATCTATGCAGCACATAGAGTCTTGATTTGAGCTTTAATGGATGGAGCGATGTCTTGGAAACTCAGAGCAACTTGTGGTTGTCAACTAATGAAATTCCCTCACTCGTCTGCAGAGTAGACAAGGATATGCATCCTGAGTGCTGGCTTTGGAGAGGCCTTGGGAAATAAATACAGCTGTTATTTAAGGGGTGAGAGGAGTAGTAACCATGAGCTGACAATGAACAATATACCTGGAAGCTGTTAGCATCAGCTTACATAGGGCAGATACGCTGCTTTCCTGAGGATGTTACAAGCTGAAATGCAGCTCTAAGCAGCTGAAATTGTTGAGAGGAGGGTAGAAAAACATAGTTTTGTTATCAGAGYTGTTCTAACCAAACTGGAATGAAGAAACAGATTTACCACATGAAAAAATAGTCAGAGTTCTCATTTGAAAAACAATTTTGGAATATGATTTCTATTTTTTTTGATAATCACAGAATTGGTAAGGTTGGAAGGGACCTCTGGAAATCATCTAGTCCAACCTCCCTGCTCAAGCAGGGTCACCTACAGCATGTTAGACAGGGTTGCATCCAGGCAGGTTTTGAATATCTCCAGAGAAGGAGACTCCACAGCCTCTCTGGGMAACCTGTTCCAGTGCTAATCCTTGCCTTGGCTTAAGCAGGAGGATTGCTGGACAGCTGGGTCAGTGGAAATCCTGCAGGGTCCCAGGTGAGTGGCAGCCACTATCTGGGGCATACCCTGCTCCCTGGAGCACTGCTGAAGTGTCTGTGAGTCAAACAGCAGGAATTAGGCAGGCAATGAGCATATCAGCCTGTTTGACTTCCACTGGGGTGTTTGGGGAAATAAGTGTACTTCTGAGGATCACTGATCTCACTGATCACCTAACATTTCTGATGGGAAACTTTTTTGCTGAAATGATGTTGCTATGCCTCTGCTTCTCTTCCCTGGGTCCCGTCATGATTAGGGCCATATGGTCATTAACGGTGCTTTTCTTCTCTTCCTAATCCGAAAGCATATGTAGGAATTTACCTGAAAGAAAATGGATGAATCTAGAATAAATAGCAAGGTGTGTTGGGTTTAGCAGAGATTAGGGAACTAGCAATTCTCTGTTTGACTTACTATCAATGATTTACCATGGGGCCTTGGGTAAGTCAATTCATATTTCTATGACTCAGTTTCTGTCTCTGAAACCACTGTCTGCTGATCTCACTGGGGTAGTTTTAAAGCTTAATTTAGTTATATTTTACAGCACTTTGAAGATGTGAACTACAACATATTATGGGAAACACTGGGAGTCATAAAAGAGTCAGTGTTGCAAGAGGAGGTATGATAATGAAACCTAAAGACAGAGACTTAATGCCTCAGTTCTTTGCTGAATCAAAGCCTAAGTCTGCGAGTTCTTTGAAACAGACTCTCCTCAATTATAGGCCTGTTCAGTGCCTAGCATAATAGATCTACGACATAGCTGGTGCCTCTGAGCCCTGCTGTGATAAATGATTAGGAACCTAAGCCTGAAGATGGCACCAGTTGTAGGACTGTTACAGGTCCCTATAGATCCTATCTCTTTCTCTCACGGCTCTTAGATTTTTATTATCTTCATATCTCTGTACCTTACTGCTTGCTCCATTCTCCAGGTCATTAAAGCGTTGTTCATGCTATAAATAAAGAAAATGAAATTACAGGGTACTTATATGCACGCTAGCTAGGAAGCTGAATGGGCAAGACAGGGCTTCCTGATCTCTTTCCAATTCAAAATGTTATTGAGTTACTATGTAATCAGATAAATGAGTTGTTAATCAAAGTGATGTCAGCTTGGGACATACTATAGAAAAATGATTCCGTTGTAATCAGAACTGTATAATTAAGCAATGAGGCATGACACAGCTTGAATTATAGCCCAATAATTTTCACCTCTGCTGCTGCTGAGGGCGATGGCTGTCTGCCATCCAAGTGCCCGACTGTGTCTTGCTGTACAACAACCCCAGCGATGAAGCATCTGGTAAACTGGAGTAAAGATCATTCTTTCGTCTCTCTGTTCTATGTTTCACCTCTATGTTCTAGGGTGAAATATTTCTGTAATTAGGCAGGTCAGGCTGAGCCCACTGCATTTGAGAGCAGAGTTTGACTTCTCGTCTGTCTCCTATTAGAATATTTATGGCACAAATACATTTTACTTAAAATGAATTTAATATGATAGTGTGCTATAGGATCCTTCTCAGGGATAATGGCTTGAACCGTAACCACTATTAGTTAAACTCTAGAAAAATGTTTAGTGTTATGAAAGAAGTTTGTAAAAGCAGTCTCTATCTATTGATGCTGCAAGTTTCCAAGACTTAGTACTCCCTTCTCTGAATCTGGGAAATTTAGATGAGGAAAAAACTTAGAAATTCGGAATTCTTTTTTTTCACCATCACTCTTCAGGTAGAGAGAAAATTGGATAGACTTAAAGGAAGAGTCCTGAGGAAGCATCAGAACAGCTTGGCCTTTGGCAACTTCTTCCAAGGGCAGGGGAGAAGGCAGCATGTGATGTAAGTTAAAGATTACTTTTTTAATACCTAGCTCCTATATGATAGTGACCAAATACTGCAGTCATAGCTTGGGCAAAACGCCCACTGAAAGCAATGGGTGTTCGTCTGAGTCAGCAGCGCTAAGTTTGTTCCACGGACTCAGTTTGGAGGTGAAAATGCTGGGGCTGAAAAGTTCCCCTTCCCAGCAGAGGGGAAAAAATGTAATGTAGGAAAAATTAAGCCTTGCCACCTCATTTTCCCCGCTATCGAGTGTCGGCTTTGTTGAGGGGGTGGGGAGTATTATGCAGTTTACCCTTTCTCATGTTGAACCCACTCCCATCACACAGGCAGCAGGCCCTGCTTGGGATCATCGCTGATGATGCTGGTTTGGTTTGCCAGCAAGCCAACGCACTGCACTGTTGGCCAGCTGGGTCACCCTCCTCTGAGCTGACAGGCCTTGTCACTGTCCATAATCCCTGGGGCTGTGCAGAAAARCTTTATACACAAAGAGAAGTTTTGCACCTTCTCCAGAGCCTCCTCCAAAGTGCCCCCTGCGATGGCAGCCTGCCTGGCAGCACTACAGCCTCGCGACTGCCTTCCTCTTCTTAGAGATGGAGCGGCTCCAGTCGGCTCTGCCGCTCTCAGGGCACGAGCAGCCAAACTGCAGCTGCTTCCAGCCTCTGGGAGCGGACGGCAAAAGGCAGCGCCGCACTCCCGCCACCGCTCAGCACACCTGCRCTGGGCACTTTGGCTCCTGTTCCCYGTCTGACCGGCTGCAAAAGCATTGATCAGCTCCGGTTGGGAATGGTGAAGCAGTAAAGCACATCAGTCTCCTGGTTTCTCCTCTATTGCAAAAATGATGTGCTCTTGGCAATACTGACAGGAAACTGTTCCTGAGGCTAAATATGTGCAAAACAAAGCTTTCCTCTGATGAAAAAAAAAAATCCTAAATCTTGGCTATAATAGCAAAATGCTCCTAGTCTGTTAAAATTATGTCATTGAGAGAAGTGTCTCTGTCTGGTGGTGTACTTGTAAATCAGTTCAAGTGAGCAGTCCTTTGAAACCCATTTCAGCTGACATATATGCTCCTGAGGATGAATGAACTTTTGAGCTTCTAATGCTGCCATCCCTCATAAGTCAAATCTCTTCTCCAGATACTTGAATCCCATGATGATAGTAAAAAATAGGAGTTTGCAAGATACATAAGCATCAAGTTTTTGAGAGTTTTCACCTTGGAAGGCAAGCAGGGTCCTTGGGTTGACTGCCTGTCAAATGAGTGTGGTTGGAATAGAGRAAAAGATGGATTTTTTTCTGCTCTCTTCTTTCAGTGCTGGCAAGAGAAAAGCTGGCTTAAGAGGTCCTCCATTAATCRAAGGAGTACAAAGCGGGCAGTCATGATAGAAGCTTCTCTCTGCCTTATGATTATATCCACATTGCTTTGAATGTGGCCACCAGAGGAGCTTTAATTATGGCATGCTCTGAGTCCTGTCTGACTTCCATTCCCATAATAAGGAAAACAGCAAGTCTAGGGGGAAACTTGAGTCTTCTCTGAACTGAGAACGTGGGAAGGAATAGTGTTACCTGAATAGGATGCTCTCAGAGSTTATGTGGCCCTGCTAGCTTTTGTTCCTTATATCTGATGATGGAAAGGATAACCAGTGAAGTTGAGGGTGATCAATTTGTATTGCTGCAAGAGAAGGATGCTTTCACATGATAGTATCTGCCATGAGGGACTTTCTGCCACATGATGCTCTTGTAACAAAGAGTTTTATCTATTTATCTACAATATACAAATAGAAGCATATTGAACATCACAGGACAGGTTACGTGTTRGTTAGATAGAGCTAGCAGAAAAAACAACATACGTTGCTGGTTTTTTAATAATACGTGGTGTTGGCCAGCAATTGAAGATATAGTATTCAGCTTGGAGATCTGGGGCCTGCACAGTACTGCAGTACCTGTTGTGTTTTGTCCACCTTATTATGGCATCTGCTGCTTAGATTTGTGTGGGACTGCCCTTTTATTGCCAGCCCACGGCTAGCCAGCCTGCTGGCAGCGGGGGTACAGCTCTTGCACAGGGAAGTGCTTTKCAGGGCAGTTCCTGTACCCTCATTTACATCCCTGTATGTGCAGAAGTGCTGTAGTTCTGTTGYGTAGCGACCTCAGATGGGGTGCCCAGAGCTGATGTGGAGATGAGTAGTCCCTAAAGGGATCTATCCTCTGCCTCCAGACAGCCTTCCTCATCTGCTGCCTCTTTGATTATCCTGGTTTGCTGTAAATGTTGGGGTTTGTCTGTAAGGCTGGGAAGGAGAAACGGTTCTTCTGCCACAAGAGGAGAATTTGGCATCTCTGATACTCTCACGTTACAATTTGTGAGGCACTGAAACTACTGGCAGGTGGAAACAGTAGGCAGCTATTTAACATGGGACATGAACTGAAAGAGGAGTGTATGTTTTACAGCAGAGGTAGGGAATGGCTCCAATATGTCCACATATTACAGTGTAAAAGGGAAGGAAAAGATTTCCTAAAATTGTAATCCTTAGATGAAATCAGATCCAGAATTCCCTATCTGTATTAAATTCCTAGGAAAGATTTCAGCTGATGACAAGACAAGTCTTGATCTTTTTTTGAAGACTTAGACTTTCATTGAACGCAGAATCAAGCATGGACTCCTTTGTGTCTGTCTGAGGCGTGCTGCTGTGACAAGGAAGTGACTTGCATGGTTTAGCTTTTCCATTCAGATAAGATTACTAAATAACTGAGAACTTAGTCAGAGTTCACAAAATTCTCTTTTGTTAAAAAATTTAGCAGTGCCACCTACAGGAAACCACGCGAAAACTCAGCGAAGGGAACGTGTCAGAGTAAGGCTATGCTTTTCTCTCTGCTCGGTACAATGAGATTTCACTGTCAGTGTGGTGCTCCCCTCATGAGCAGGTTTCTCATCGGCATCAAAGGGAGATCTGCATGTACAGATGATGTAGAATACCTGAGAACAGAACTTTGTCCAGAAACCACTGTCTTTGATAGCTATTGCCTTTTGGTTTCAAGAACCTTTTTTTCTTCTTCTTCTTCTTCTTCTTTTTTCTTTTTTTCCTAAGAGCTTTCCCAAACACTATGCATTGCATATAAGCTGGTGGAAATCCAAGTGGAAATGATGGCAACTTTCCATTGAGTAGGATCCAGTCTTTAATGCCTTTCGTGTATGCCAGTGAAAACGCTTTATGTTGCGTACTAGCACTCTTTAAAGGCTCTCAAGCAGATAGACAGATTAGATTATTTAGCACTATACAATGCAGCATAAGTGGTGCTGGTGAGTCATTAAGTGGCATTCTTCCCTCTGACTCAGTGCAGAGTCAATGCCCAAGCATGTTGCTATGGGGCTCTGTGTTGTTGGAGGTGCTCTTTTCCAGATGAGAAGTAAAAAACAAGGTCCTGACCCACTATTCTTGCTACAAAGCCTGTTTGCCTGTGAGCCACTTGATTGAACTTTATAGAATTTTTAGCCTTAGAACAAGTTATCCTTAGCTTCCAGTAGAAAACTATTGTTCTCATTGCCAAAAGCGATCAGTATTTGGAGCTATCTGGAACAAAATGTTTCAAAAACAACAGAATGGATTATTGCAAATACACTGTGGGGTTTAAATCCTTAATATGGAAGGAAAATCTACATGAATGCTTACTGCACATTAATATTCAGTGTTCTGGTTTGTTTGCCACTTCAATGACTTTTTTTAAATTACTGTTCCTTACATGAAACCACTTTACTCATACCCGCTGCATATAAAGGAGAACTGACTTAGAAGATGACTACTCTGTTTTCTCAAAACCTGATGTCTTGACAAGAACATCTGAGTTTTGAAATCTCTCTTTGAGGAAAATGTTCTGACCAGTGCCAGTATGCAGCCAAGTTTGCTTAACAAATTACATAAGCAGCCCTGAGACATTCCACAGGACTTCTCCTGCAGAGCAGGGCTGCCCAGGCAGAAATCCAGAGTGCCTCAGGGCAGCTCTCCTCTCTTGGTAAAGCCCCAAATTCCCTTCTCAAGGAGATAAGTGGTTCTCTACATTGCTGCTCCAGAATAAGTCTAATGTGGGATAGGGAGCTCCAAGTGTTTGTCAGTCAGGAAGTGGCCTTATTTCAGCGGTTAGTGGATGAACCTTAGCTGTGACTCCATCCTCTCCCCTTTCTGCAGGCCAGCTTCTGGCCTCAGTGAAAGTATTTTAAATCTGGAGTAATTGAGATCACCAGGAGTTATTCTGGGTTGTGGCTGTTGCATGTGAGATGATGYGTTGCTGTTCAGCAAGGGCTGCTGAAACGTAGAGGGCTTCTGAGAGACACACCACCACAGGCAAAGTGGAAACCAGGGGGTCATCCAGGGAGGAGCTGTGGGAACAGCTCTTTTCTTGAACATGTTTCATTATGTGGCATTTCTAGGTAGGCTGGTGACTGTCTTTGCCCCTTGTATCATTTGTACAAAATCACCCTGACAAACCACCTGTTTTAGCTTATTTTATCTGTGTTCAGTTCTTTTTTTTGCAGATTCTTACATGGCTGCACAGGAAAACAGATAAAAAAAAAAACTTTAAAAAAATCCTTAAAATAATATTTCATCTAGGACAGGAATCTTAGTACTCCTGTGCTGTGATTATTGTCTGTAAATCTAGTTAATATCCACTAATGAATAGCTGTGAAATCCAGAGTATTCAGAAACTTAGACTTTTTTATTAAGAATCATTTAATTAAGGCAGATAAAAGAAATGATAGCAAAATGCTGGGTCCTGAAGCTTCACTTAGAGAAACTATTTTTAAGGGGGAAGAAGCTGTATTTGATTCTGTGCTCATTGGCAGCTTTATGTAAATTCACAGTGGTTGGGGGAGAGGAGACATTTCCTCACTTCTTTGGATCACAAGCTCAGCTGTGTAGACGCTTTCTCAGAACCTAATTGTTTTCATATGAATCCATGGGGGGACAGAGCTATTGAAATTATTTCAGTTGCCTAGGGAAGTATTCAGAAGTTCCAAAAAAAAGCTTTGTTGCAAGGTCTCATAGCCAATAATACTTACCTCATAAAAGTCCTCTTGGTTAAAAAAACCTATCAACTAGGTCAATTAACAATGAGAAAAGGAGAGACTGACATTTTTAATGCCACAGTTATGCCATGCATGGATGTATTACATAAAAGTGGATGTAGCCCAGTACTTTTTTCAGTCTAGTCAGGGAGTTTCTTGAAATACCTACTAAGAGACTGTCATCGTAATGGACAGTTAACAAATGAGAAAATTTGTGAGGGAAGCAAAACTCTCTGTTTCTAAGAGGCAGAACTGATCCATTGGGATGAAGGGAATTATGGAAAAGAGACTATGACAAAGCTGGGAAGCCAGTGCAGATGGCCAGCCTCAAGGTTAGCTGCAGAGCCGTTCCTCATCCCGGATGCCTTTCCAGCCCCGTGACTGTTGTGCTGTGGCTGTTAAATCACAAATACAGCTGGGCAAAGTCAGGTCTGGAGAGACCTCAGTGTGCTTAGATGAGTTCTTCTGGACTTATACCATGTCAGATGAGAACAGAATTTGGCCTTGAAATTTGTGGTTTAGGTGACATATGGCATGCACTGCAAGTAATAACAAAACATACACGAGTGCCCTCATCTGATTTTCTTCTGATTTACACCCAAAGACATCAGAATTTCTTTATATATGTATCTTTATATATATATATATATATATATACATATATATATATATATCTCCTTGTAAATGAAAATGCTCTGGAGCATGAGGTCAGAAAGTGAAGTCAGTCATTTCTGTTCTACACGATCAGACCTAAAATTGTTTCTGTTCTGTATTTTGGTGCAGATTTTCTCCCTCTCCACATTGACTCTGAATTATCAGAGCTCACAAAAAGGTGCTGAAGAGCAGATACGTGGTTACTAGGCTGAAGTTTGCTCYGTCTTCTCTTCACAAGGAGAGGAAAGTGAGCATGAGGTGACTCATCCATCTCCAGCAGATCAGACTTAATTGCTCTGAAAAGCAAGCTGCAAATGATCCTTCCCTATGTGCAAGTTMTGCTCTCTCTGTGCAAACACCTGCCGGTGACTTCAGTAGGAGCTACATTATCGGGGGAAGGATTTGTACCTCCAGACTTTCTTATAAGAAAAAGTTGTAGCAGTAAAACTGGGAATGCCACCTGCATTAAAGCCTGTACACCAATCTTGGTAACATCTAGGCTKCATTCTGGCTCAGTGTTTTTAATTTGGACTCTCCTAGCTGCAGACTCTACCGAAGGACAAATATACTGTCAGGTGAATGAGACAGTCATTAACCTAAGTGTAGAAAGGACCATGCCTGTTCAGTCTGTCACTGGCACATCTYGTGAAATCCTTGCGGTGCAAGAGAGACGAGATCGCAAGCACTTATGTGAGCACATACTGAGAACGTACTGTCGATTAAAATGTTGCCTTGCATCAGGGCATGTCCCTCATGCCCTTTGCTTGGGGAAGATCCATGCCCGCATGAGCTGTGCGATCAGAGCCTGTGATGGCAGCTCTCTGCACTGAAACTTGGGACTTCCTGGGGCTGCAAGCCTTGAATTTTTGCCATTCTGTCAAACTAGAGCTGYTTCAGGCTTTGCTCTTTGCACTGTGCTTTACGTGCATCTCTGTGCACTTAAAAGCAGATGTGCAGTGCAGCTTCTTGCTTGGTTGGGAGTTGGTGACAAACTGCTTGCTGGTCCCTCTGTTTAGGTCTCAGAAATCTGAGAGAGAAACCTAACCTTCCAGGTAAAAGAATGAAAGTATTTTGTATGAATGTGGGCTTGTCGCTCTTTAAAAGAGGCAATTACATTGCCCTGGCAGAAATGAAAAAGAGTTCTCACAGTTTTTTTCCACAATTGCTATGAGTAATGTTTCCAGTCGCTTGGTTTGTGTTGCGCATAATGAAATATAAATACTGTGTGGAATGCTTTGTCATAGAAAAATATTTATTAATAGCAGATTTGCAATCATCTTGTCTTTGATTTGAGCAAGTTTTTTCTTCTCATAAGGTCCTTTCAGGCTGCTAAGCAGTGACTGATGTGTGTTTATTTCAGTTGAGTCATCAGTATCATTAATATTATCTTATTTACCAAAGTTTGTCATTTTATAGCATTTAACTGGTAGGGTGACTCACCTCAGAGAGAAATGAGAACATGAATATAACAGGCTTTTTTCCTTCTTCCCCTTTGGCTTGGGATAGGAACCGAGAATGACCTTTGAGGCATAGTCTGAGTCATGGAGTTGTCATATTTACCTCTGCTGTTGTGAGATTAATAATTACAAACATCTCTACATACAAGGAAAAAGGCTCAAGCTTTTATCCACACTATTGCTTGCTTTCCACGGTTTACATGGATGGAGACATTTTAAATAGGTCCCTGGGAAGAAGCTGCAATCGATGCCTTTCTTCCCTTCACTGGAGTGAAAGGAAGGCAGCACAGAAAAGAGAGGAAAAGAGCCAAGGAGGAAGCCTCCCAAGAAGAGTTATCCTGCTGGCCCTGGTTGAACTTAGTGAAATTGCTCAGGGCACTGTGAAGCATTTGCATTTGCTTTTCAGCTCAAGTGTGGGAACTGACTTAACAGAACCTCAGCCAAACCTGCTTCTTCAAAACTAGAAACAACGTTTTCCTCCTTGTATCTGTGTGCTATTAGTTACTGCAGCACACCACTTGCATCACAGCAACCCGCAGAGTCTGGGGGAAAATTCGGGCCCTTTTGCAGCAGGCATTGCAGAAATAGGCAGGGGGACACACAAGTCAGTCCCACCACCACATACTTCCTCATGAGAGCAGGATTAAAAGAACAGACCTCCACTGATGACTTAGACACTTAAAAGTTAGGAGAGTAGAGCAGAGTCCAGAACCCTGATGGTCTCCATCACATGAGAAAGGTTGTAAAAATTGACTTACTAAGGGACCCCATGGCATCTCCCCCCCCAATCTCTCTCTAGATGACAGCTGAGACAAAGAAAAGATGATGACCCAAAGAGCCAATGCATTAAGCAGAGAATTACCCAAAGTCAATGTATTCAGCATGCAGCTGCCTACCACTAATTAGTCAAAGCGGCTGAGAACAGGGGTGGGTGGTAAATCCCAGCCCTAAAAGCTTTAATTTAGGCACCTCCCAACAGTCCTGTGCTTTCTTAGAAACCTTGGCCCTGAAATGATGGAGGTGAGTGGTGGGGGTAGGAAAGAGCAAGAATGGGAACTGTATGCTCTTTCTAATTATCGAATAGGCTCCTCATTCAGAGAAGGAGTTASAGGGTGATACCTACCCCTTTTTAACAATATGGCAGCTATGGTAGCTCTTTCTTTGCCTGAGATCTTGCAAAACTGCAAACATTACTTCTGTGAAATGTTGTACTACAGGCTGCTATATGGATGTAGCACCCTTCCTCCTTCCTTTGACAGTTGTGCAGAAAATAACCTCACACTCATTGGATCAAATAAGGCATAAAACAGCAAAAGTTTTATGTGAAATGGTCCTGAGACTGAAATCCAGCCTGTCCCTCACAGGTGACCCCATAAGTGTTATGCTAGAACTGCATTTATACCTGTTTTCAAAACAAGTGATTCAATGTGTTTCAATTTATAACCTTCTAATGGGGAAATAGGGCTTTTATTTTCTGCTAGCAACAGAAAAAAATCAACCTTTACTTTCCCACTTAGTGGCTCAGGCTACTAAGTATTAGACTAATGCTTTGGGAGAAAAGTAGACTATTGCAATTATATTTCACTGGAAACCTTTGTCCTATAGGTTATTGTAAGTTAAATGATAGCATCCTGGGATCTGGTGTAGTTGAGTTCACCTTATCTGAACAGCCTTACCCTACTGCTCTACTTTCAGGGACAGCTTTTAGAGAAGGGGTTCTCTTTCATCAGTGACTACGTACTTCTTACTAAATCTGTGTATTTATAGCGCTGGCATCTTAAAGGAGTTTCTTGTCAAGGGACGGATAACTTTGCAGAGATAGGTAATTAGAGCCCTAATGTTGCTGAGATTCTGGAACTAAACTTCTCCTTTTTTTTCCCCCTCAACTGATAAAGTTGAAATTTCTCCTTTCTTAATTTTGCAGGGGCAGCCCAGTTTCACCCAAAGGTTTGATGGAGTTGGGGATTTGATGAACTATAACAATATTCTCACAGATGCTGCTAACTTTTGCTGGTCTCTAAAAACCTAATTTCTTGAGGATATGTAGGAGGAAGAAAGGATGGAAGAAATTCTTTTATCTACACCGCATGTTTTTCAAAACATGGCTGTGTCTTCTGAAAACTTTCCCTATTACTCAGTGTTGCCTCACACAGGTACAGTCATTTTCTGTGAATATTTTATCAAAATTCACTTAAAGCTATGCGATAAACTGACTCACTCATACTGCTTGAAGGACTTTATTTTCAGTTGGTTCAAATCTGGATCCATTTCAGAGCTGGATTAGGTTATTAAAGGCTCTGCTATGCTGATGTGATGAACTGACTAGCTGAGCATTGCTACCCTTTTATTATCATGTGGGAAATAAAACTGCACACCTAGATTCAGAGGGCATGACTCATGACCTGCCTGTACACAAGCACAGAGCCTGTGCTGTTTCAGGGTGTTCACCGAAAGACCTTCTGGCTGGGTGATTGCAAGCGCTCGGTGTGATGGGACGCACGGGCAGATGTTTCGGGCTGACTTAAAGTCTCTCTGAAAGCTCTCCAGGCAGGGAATACTGAGGAGGGCACAAGGTTTTCCTTGCTCTCACACTACATGTGCAGCTGGGTGAATACTGAGGACAGACTGCTCTAGTCGCTGCTGTCCAAGGACTGCCATCTGGGCAAGAGAGAGAAAACCATGTTTGCTTAAATACTAGAAGTCCAAAATTTGATTGTTTAAGCCTTGATTTATTTTTTTTTTCATCCAGAAAAAAGATGCACCTATGCTAGAGGCTTTTTGTCGTGAACTGGCTACATTTAGATGAGGACTGGTAATATGTGAGCTAATCTAGGTGTCAACTTTCCCAGCCTGGTTGGCTCTCTGCAAGTTCAGTCTCTTCTTCATTGCCTTTYACCTAGCATGTTCCACAACAGTCTAGGTAATCAATCACAGGACCCAGTTAATTATCCTAATCTACCTCCTTTTCTGACTTATTAAAGCCTAATTAGTTTATAACAACATAGAGGCTGCAGGTAATTTGGAAAGTTAAAGGAAAAATAGCCATCAACAACTGAACAATTGAACTGCAGTAACGAGTAGGAGAGACCAAGTCCGCAGCTGTGTGTATACTGCCACTTCTTAGGAAACCTGGATGCAACTGCCTGAAGGGCATAAGGAAATGACAGTGGTGCTGCTCTGGGGCAGGTTAAACAATTTCGCACTGAAGGACGCTACAGGCTTTTGCTAGTGCTTCAGTGTGCTGCCTATAGGCTCTGTGGTGCAGCTGTGTTTATTGGACTGTTAGAGGTCTGTGATAACCTTGCAATGTGGACAGGGTGTTCAAGGTCTTGGTTAAGCAGCTCTAGTGCCTGTTAAGCTTGGTGAGCAGAAAATACAATGCAGGGAGTCTCTTAGTTGAGAATTAAGGTGTGGTAAGAGGAAACAGCTGGCTGTTTGTCACCATGCTAGAGGAAAGAATATTTATGGAAAGATACTGTTTGGCTCTTTGCCTGATGGTGAGATCAAATGATTTTTGTTAGCGGCTAATACCGTGATGCCACTAAACTGACTTGAAAATATTTGTTGAAGCTGCAGAAACCTTCAGTAGCAGCGTTATGAAGAGAGARTTGGAGCACAAATAGAAATGGGATGGTAGAAATAAACTCCTGGTGATCAGGAAGAAGAGTTTTATCTTTGGAGYGGTGGTGGGGCAAACTCATGCTCCTCTCCTCAAACATTTAATGTGGAGACAGTTTCCTAGGACCAGAGTGACTGCTAGCTATCAGGAATAGTACCATAGGCTTGTTAAACGCCGTTCTCGGGTGACATGGCTTTCAGTTAGCACTTCCGTATTAGCAGAGTGTCTCACATAGTGCATGTTGCATCTATGAGTACTAAAAGAGAAATGTAAAATGTTTGCAACTGTAAATTACTTAGATTACTTTTTGAGTGCATACTAGGTTGATGAGGATCCTGTATTCCTTGGGAAGACCAAAAGGTCTAGCAAACCRTGCAGTAGTGTCCATGCATATTGTGATCTGGCAGCTTATCTGGGCTCTTACAGCTCACTTAAATCTGAGGACAGCAGAATAGAGTTTGGATACACAGACAGCTTTGCTAAACTTTGCACTCTGTGGAGCATTGACCTTGCTCTTGTTATAACTCACAGCTTTTGCAACCCTGATACTGTAAAATAAATAAAAATGAATAATGGAGAGACTCAAAGTGGTATGGGAAACATAAACAAAGCAAGCAGTAGCAGTGTGTGGCTGACTCATCTGCCTCTGTTATCATCCAGATGCTGTTACAGATCTCGGTTTCTGTTGCAGAATGTTTTTGTTCCACTAGACGAAGTTCAAGAGTTAGTGTCCACCCCCCGCCCCAGTGTCAATAACTTTATTTTCTTTAGAAACTAGTGCTGATGTTAGAGGAGTGCAGAGGCCAGAGTAGGCAGGGGGTAATAAAAGGGAGAGCTCGAGAATACTGATAGTGCCAAGATCTTGCCTCAGCAGTCCTCATCAATTTGGAGGTGCCCATTTGCTATTCATACATTGCTCCCTTTTTGCCTTTGTTCTTAGAAGCTGGGGAATTTTTCCAAAGAAAACAAGTGCTGCATGACCTTTCTGCGCATATTGGGGATGCATCTAATCTGCTAAAACTTTCCAGGAATGACAAAGCTCTGCCAAGATAGTTGGGCTGGTATAAGTACTTTCTGCAGTAATAGTGTGGCAAGGGAAGCATCTGGTCGCCCTGCTTTCAAACAAGACCCAAATGCAGACAAAACTGTAGCAAATCCTGCTCAACAGTTGTGCATCGCTGTGCTGTGACAGAGGAGCAAACTCAAGTGCAGAACAGYGCTTTTAACTTTTTCTTTTACAGTTACAGAGCAGGTGTTGAATCTGAAGTCCTAACTCTGTTCTTTCTTTTTTCTTTTTTTAATATTTCCACTCAACTCTTCTGATTGTTAAACTAGCTTGAAAACAAGCCATACTTAGCCCTTTCACATATGTTAGGCAAAACCACAAACAACAACTATGCTAAGACTTGCCTGGAACAAGTTCACTAACGCCACATAACGAGACCCAACATACAACCAGAAAAACAGGAAGAGATTTCAGCATTTGAGAATCTGTATTAGAAGAAATCACCTTTAATTTTCTTTCTTTCTGCCTCCCCTCCCACCTGCTTTGGGGTTAACAGCACTAAAAGACATTATTTTCAAAAGCATCACATTAGCTATGGAGATCAAGGACAGATAATGAAGGCTTCTGGGTGTCTCTGCTGGCTCACGGCTTGCCGTGGTCTTCCTGTCTGGTCAAGCAGAGGGKCTCCCCTGGAGGGTGAGTCACAGTATCTCACTTAGCCTCTTCTGGAGAGCAGTTCTGAGGTGTTTGCCTCTYTGAGTGAATTAAGACTGAGGGCAACTACTGGTTAATCTAAGGGGAATTTGTACCTCACACTAAGATGCCGGAGGTATTTTAAAAATGGGACTTTAAACTCTTGGCTCCASATAAACAAACTCTGTTCTGTCAAGGTGAGCCATCAAAAAATAAGGCATCTCAAATTGTTTAGTTTCCCTAGTATTGGCCCACACCCCACTGATTTASAGTTGTTCTGGCAGGGGGAATATCCTTTCTATCAATAACCTCAGTTCAGAATATTTTCCCATATATAAAACACATCTTTGCATGTGCAAAGGTACTGTTTTCATTAATGATATAATAACTTCAGCATCATACAGCAAGTCGGTTCCAACCTCCGCTCTAGCCTCAAGAGTGTTGCCAGGAATATTGCCTACTAAAAAAGGGCTGGATCCATTTCTGGCTTCAGATATGAATATGGTTTAAGGTCAACACACCTTGGGCTCACTTCAGTGTTCTGCTCTTCTGATTCAAACATCAAATAGTTGTTTTCACATGCAGCTATCGTGTCTTCTTCTGAACTCTCTGTTAATGTTTGCATATTCAGACGAAGAACTGCAAGAGCAGGCTTGGATTGAAATCTAGCTACTTATTTTTTTTTCAATGCAGCAGCCTGAGCCAAATATTGAGTAGTGGGATCCCCAAGGCCTGCCTTTGGCCAGAGAAACTCAATATAAAGAATTGATTTAGCTTAGATATACATTATTATTTTTATTGCAAACAGCAGGGGGAGCTCACATTCTGCTTGAATTYCAAAAAAGCAGAGAAAGGACAGTTTGCTGAAAGTCTTTCTGTTTTAACAAGGGGAAAAAATATTTGTGTTTTTTTCCTTAAATATTCTATTTTTTTCAGAATGCCATAGGGGGACAGAGCATATAAAATAGATAATACAGTAACTAATAGGGCTCCATAATGGGAGCATTGCCTGAATGATCTTTAACAGATAAATGAGTATATTTAATCTTTTTACTTTCATGGAAGAAGGTCAAAAGCAGTTTTAATACCTGTTTCATGGAACATAGTTTCTGAACTTAGAAACTTGGAAACAGCTGAAATCACTGTTTAGCTAGTAAATAATGCTTGGAAATAACAGACCAGATCCATCCCTGACGTTCCTCGGCCAGAGATGACTGGCTCAAGGGTGTTTACTAGTATAACACTGCTGTGTTCTCAAAAACCCACGTTGCACCSCCACGCAGCATAGCAGGTGAATGAGCACTATCAGGCTTTTTTTTTTTTGGCGCAGGGCAAATCTGAACACACCAATAGTAGTGACTTGTGCAAGATCCCACTGTCAGGACAGAACTAGGAGATTATGATTTTTCCTTCTCAGTGCTTAACCTCAAAAAGGCAAGGGTAGTTGTCAAGCTCCTTCATGCAGGAATCCAAAATCCATTTGTAATTGGTTCCCTATAATCCCTTGGGATCCCACAGCCCAGTAGATCTCTGCAAGGACAGCTCTAGAGGCTTGGTGGGGAGTGGCAGGTGATGACAGGGGATTGAATTGGTTTTTGGCGGGGGCAGTTCTGGAGATGATAGGAAGCATGTTAATCCTCCTCCCTGGCTCTGCTCCAGTGAGAAACCCTGTGAGATTTTGATGCTTTTGCTCTCTTTAAAGTCACTGGTTGTAACACAGGGAATGTCCTCTGATATCCTTTGCACATGTCTTCTAACTTTGGAAATTATCAAGTAAAATGAGCAACCTTCACTCAGGCACAATTTTGGCTGGTCAGAGCTCTGCAGGCCCAAGGTGGATTTGCAGCCATTTATGTAGCTGGGAAGTGAATAATCCATATAGCCAAGAAAAGGATTGAGTAGTCCCAGAGGTCAAGCCTGAGGCATGCTCTTGTTTTATTTGTGATATTTTTTTGGCCTACCATATCCTCAGGAATATCTTTAGTAACAGGCTATGCAGCCTAATCATGGTACCCAGTGCAAACAATGCTAATGCAGTCTCCGAGAGGAGAAATTAAACTCTGACTAATCTGGAAATGTGATGATAAAGCTAAACCTTTGTTTTTAATGTTACTGCTTATCTTCTCAATCAATATTCTGTTATTAATTAATAGGAGCTTGGATTTTTTTTTAGACAGTTTAAATATAGGTCCATTTCCTTGGCTAGTGTCAGCTGGCCCAGCTTTTAGGTTTTTAAAATTGGCTTGGCATTTCAAGAAGTCCTACCTGCATTTCAGAATTTGTCATAAACCTACAAGTAAGCAAAGGAATAGCAGCAGGAACAGATACAGGATGTCAATGATGAATTCAGTATTCCTACTAAAAATCAGAGAGGTTGATTATGCTGTCAGAGATAGGGGATACAGAAAATGTTATAGCTAGATCAAGAACTTCAGTCTTTAAATTCAACAGATGAAAAAAGCCAGAACAGAGAAAGCCAAGGCTTGATGACAGTCCACATGCAGGTAGGATAAACTTCCAGCTGGCAATGAGATTCATCAGAAAGAAAAATCTCCAAAGAAGGAGGAAGAGCCTCATGGCTCCCCATGGCAGGGGCAGAAGATTAAGTGTCAGCTAGCCAGCTTATGTAAAAAATAACTTACGTGACATGTGAGATTGCAGCGTGTGCCTATCTCTGCTTTCTATAGGGAATGTGTCCTTACGTGCATTGCAGCACATAGCCTCCCTATCACACGTAAGGAATGTTCTGCCTGTAATTGGATAACAGTACTTCCCCACCACTTCAAAGTCCGTGCATTTCACTACCTCTTTTTCACCATGATGTTGAAAGAGATGATTTTTCTCCTCTAGAAACCACAGCCTTGGAGAATTTAATGAAGGGTGTTGTTTTTGAAATTCCCAGGGGGTGAYCCTGCTGCTTCTAACAGCAGGACTTTGGCTTGGGAACCAAGWGCTGAACTGGATCCTTACTGCTATTAAGATTCATAACTGCAAGCAGAAGTGGCTGAGAAAGTGCGATGAAAAAGTCAGTATCTGATGTTATGTAGACACAAGAGGAGCACAAAACCCCGTAATTTTGAGTGCTTAGTCCCTTGGTGGTGCAACGTACCGGAAGATGCTGATACTTCAGCCCTTGGGCCAGATCTTTCTGTTTGTCTRCATACCTGTTTTGCTCTCTAAAGTTTCTGAGAAGACAGACAAAGGTGGGAGACACAGAAAGGTCATACTTGGTTTGTATCTTGCTCATTTGTGTAGTACTGCAGATAAATATTTGGGTTCCTCCTGTGCCAAATCCAGTGAGACAGTAAAGTCCCTGTCCTGGAAGGGTCATACCTAGACAGCTGAGGAGGATATGGGGGAATAGTGAACCAATGGAGAGAAGAGCTGAGTTTAGAGCCATATTAGATGGTCTTTTTGTTTTTCATTTAATGGTGAGAGTGTTATGGGCCTGTTAAGTCCTGTGATAAGTAAATTAAATAAAAATAAGAGAAAGAGGAAAGGAAGAGTGGTCTTTGATAARGGGGCAGGAAATAAGCCTGGGGGTGAGGCCAAGTTGAAGAAAGGCATCTTAGGTAATGTTGTCACCTGTATCTGACTCCTCTGAGAGCAGAGGATGTTGCCCCCTCTTGCATTTTGTCTCCCTGAAGACGTCTGCTGCCAAACCCATGTTGTTAGAAGGAGCGGGAGCCCTGGAGCCACAGGGAACTTGCTGCCTCCCTTGTGTGCGCGTGTGGTCTTCCCTACATACCCTTGGCCCTCAAGGCTTCTGTGAAAGAGGGTAGTCCCTGCTAGGACATGTTTCTGCTTCTTTATCAGTTGCTGCAGCTGCTTTATTGCAAGCAGATGCTGTTTGCTCAGCTTATTGACTGGAAATTGTGTACAGCTGCACTGGAAAAGTGAGCCTGAAATATCTTACCTGCAGAAGCTATTTAAATGGAATTCTTCAAATTCTCCTTCATCCACCCCTAACACTACTTAATTTATAATTGAGACCCAGATTCAGAAAGCTTTTGAACTGTGTGCTTATAGGCAGYGCTGAATTGACGTCTGGGCAAAATATATCCTCCCTTAGCATTGCTTTGCAGTTACATGTCTTGCATCTGCCAGACAATATGGGATTATAAAGCAACTGATGCTCCTGAATATGCTACTGTAAAAGTAGTAGCGTGCTTCTTTTTGATTAACTTCTTCAAACACATCAGGTCTATTAACTATCTCCTCAAGTCCTGTCACTCATTGATGTAGCACTTTGAAAATATGTGACTGTGGAGAATGGTTCCCCATTAATTTAGGAGAAGCACATAGATGAAGCCACACTGTGAACCCGATTCACCACATTTTTAATAGTGAACTGCCTGGGAATGAAATATTTGAGTAAAGCACTGTCTAACTTATACAAAGGAACATAGTTTCTTATGATGCATTGGCAGATCCAGTTGCTTCCTTAAGTTACAATTCTTAGTAAGAAAAATTAACTTGGACCATAGTTACAATATCAGCACTATAGCCATATCTGCATTCTTTGTACTTACCAAAACCAAACAAAWGTGGAGTGTAACTTTGGAGGGTCGGGGAAAAGATACTGCCTAACTTTCTGCATCTAATTCAAGGCTATTTAAGCGAGGAGATCTATGCAATCAGTGGAGAGCAACAAACTCCTCCAGAAGGTAGTTCAGGATATCTGAGTTATCTTCTCTCTAGAGAGGCTCACTAGAAGGGCTAATGTTAATCCACTGGATGCATAGGGAAAGAATAGCTTCCTGTAGGAGATGCGTGGTCTGAAAATCCTCTGTTCCTCTTTTCTGTAAATAGGCAGTTTGTTTATCTGTTTTCACATCCATATATCTTGTTTCTTAACATACACTCTTTGTGCRAAGTGAACCAATACATCAGTACTCTCTGGTTTTAGTGAGTCTGCTTAGTGAGGTTTGTACAGCTTGGCTCAGAGTAAGAAGTCCTTTCACTGTAGTCTGCTCAATGGAATCAGCAGTTACCTTCAAGGTCAAATAATAGGAGCAATTTGACTTAAACAGGACTTTACTGGACATTGTAATAAGGTAACGTTCATCTTGAAGTACTCTCCTCAGTCAAAGATGCATAATGATGTCAAATTCTGCCTGTCCTGTGAAAAAGCTGGGGACGAAACTTAAAAGCCTTGAACTGCTTCTACAAGCAAATGCTAATCTGCTGTCTGTTGCAAAATCAGTTCTGGGTTAACATTTATATTCCAAACAACAGGTACTGCATCACTGAAATGTCAAAGGACACAATGTTCTTTAGTTCTAAAAGGAAGAGAATTACCAATATTACTGGTAAACGGGAAGCCTTAGTGTTTGAGCTGTAATGTGCTTAGTAGTGTGCAAGATGCATATAGAAAAAACCTCAAGGGACTTGACGAATAAAAAATAGCAAGAGAAGATTAAGACAAAGACTCATGCAAAGAAGTGAAGGTGCTTTTTCTTCTTCCCAAGAGTAGATGTAGACATTTCAAAGGAATTTTTAACTGTAGTTGGTAAACAAATAAATCCTTTTCATCTTATGGCTTATGAGAGGGAGAAAGCTTGTTGAAGTAGCCTGACAAAGTTGTAAGGACATAATTTCTTGGCCAGTGCCCATGATGGGGCTACCTTTCGTGTCATTCTGTGCATGAGACCAGTATACYACCCATCCCCAGACAGCTCCAGTGGGAGCTGTGATAATGTTACTTCTCCTCTGAATATTTCATGGYGAATACCAGGGTGGTTGAATGTTGAATATTTGACAAGTGTGCATATGCAAAGCTGTAAACAAATACTCCTAGTAAATTAATCTATTTCCTTGGAAAATGATACTGCCTTCTAGGATATCCTGGATTGAGGCATACTGCAAGTATTTTAAAGACTAGCACAGACCTTGACAAAATATAGCATAGTTACAGCATATGTACAGTTCTTAGTTTTAAAATGCCATGTGTTTTGAAATATATCTATTTCAAGAGACCAGCTGGGAGGAGAGGATTTGAAAAAGGTCACAATATGAAGCTACAGGAATTTTTTAGGGTGAGGAAAACTCTGTCTTTACTTACACCACTGCAACTTTATTAGCCTCACTTAGACTCTTGTGGTTGTAACTGATAGCAAGAGAAGACTCTCTGGGCAGGCTGCAATCAAGAGAAAAACAGAAACATAACCATGATAAACTTCCTTTCAGTGTAACTGTGCAGTAAATGCAGAGGAAGAATCATGGTATTTGGAACTTATTATGCACCAATGGACAATAAGGTATAATGTCATATAATCAAAGAAACTCAAATTGGTGTRTTTGGAGAGGCAGAAGGAAATCTGCTCTAAATGGCTCAGAAGTCCAGCAGAAGAAGCAACTAGCAGGCTCACTTTGGAGAATTTATCTCCTATGATTCCTCAGGTAGAAGCTGAGATGGGAGAAGCTGCAATGGAAGAATGGAAACAAAATGTGTCCTCCTTGGGGAAGAGATAAGGCCTGTCAGATCAAAGGCCTAGCAGTCTAGAAAAAGTAGTGTCCCACCATCGACATCTCATCCTCTRTGTTGCCTGCTCCCTGCCTTAGCTCTGTCCAGGTCAGCACTAGACCAACAGTAGTAGTAGTGCTGTGAAGGCAGAGGCATGAACAGGTTGCTTCTGCCCCCACCCCCCAGATGAGGAAGAGGGAGTTGAGGTTTTGAGGTTTGAACTATTCTGAATATTGAGACTCTGTAGAAGTAGGTTAATCTCAGCAGTCTTTTTTCAGGACCAAGGGGGAGATCTGTTTCATTCCCTGTTCTCTTGTTAATTAGGACAAATGTTTYAAACACAGTCCCTCTAGTTTATTAACTATGTTTATTACTTCACCCATAAAATCTAGTCATTTRGAAAAGTATGCAGAAGTGTTTGCGGCTCATTTCAGTCAGGAGCATGAGCAGAAATTGCTAGTATTTTTAATACATCTAAGACTACTGGATTTCCAGTCAGTTTGCAATTCCAGTGCAATTCCCCCTTCCATTATTACAGGATCCTGGAGTAGAAGGTAACTGGAGAAATCTGTTTTGACTGGGCTTTGAGAGAGGTGATTTTGTGTGTGTTCATCGTACAGCACCCTGGCTGAAAGTTGCTATGTCCTTGGGCACCAAAGAGCTATCCCTCTTCCTGAATGGAAGGTGTACCATACAAAGACCAAAATTACTAAGGGAGCCCCTCATCCCTTCAGGCCATGCAGTTCTTGCCAGATATTCTCACATCTCAGGTGTGTAATGAGCTGTGAAGCTTGAGGCCAAAGGTTTCCAGCACTAGATAAGTACGGTTATCTCACAAAACCCGTGTGTCCTTGTAGCTGCTTTTCCGCTTCTGATTTGAAAGGCTGGAACATTCTAGGAAAAGAACAACTAAAATAACTTTTCTGTTTCCTTAACCATCTACTCAACCAAGTAAAAAAAAAAAAAATTAGAAAAGCCTTGTAAAGAAAGGCTGAGCAACAGCTCAAGAAATGAGGTTTGAGTAGGGTGCTTTCTTAATTTARTAAAGGAAATACAGCTATAAGCAATACAGCAATGCAGAGGAGCTCCRTATCAATATTGCAAGAACATAGGAATATTGCAGGATAGATGGGGATTCTTCTCATTTTCTGCACCTACAGTAAGAAGAAAAGATAGAAAGCTGAAAGACAAATGTAGGCTTCTGATCTGTATATTTACCTTTCCCCAAGACACTGTTCAGCTCAAGTCCTTGTGTTTTCATGTTCTTCAGATCTGATAACTGCAATCACTGCATCACTTTTCATTTGAAATCCCTTGCCTTTAGACTTTTATTTTTAGACCAACTGCAAGAGCAAATGATCACTCTGAGTCRGTTTCCTTGTAAGAAACTTAACTGCAGCCAAACAAGGAAAAGAAGGGTGGTTACAGAAAAATTACATGGCAGATGAAGGAAATTCATCTCTATTTTGATGCAAGAGTAAATACAAGGAAGGCATTGCTAAAGCAGATCACTTGGAAACAGGACTAGACAGTAGCAAATGGAGAGAATGGACCGTGGATCTTCATCCAGTATCAACAGAAGAGAAGCAGTGTCTGGAGGTTGGTGAGGTCATCTGTGCTCTCCTTCGGTGAGAGGCAAGTGTATCTGTGTATTATTTATCCATGTGTACATACACTCACTTCCAATACAGAGCACAGTCACCCAGCAAGAGGAGCAGAACTGAGCAACCCCCACGTTTTCTTGACAAAGGTGGTAGCTTGCAGTCATCTACTGATTCTCTCCTTCAGCTTTCCTARTCCGTGTTGCAAAAACCTCCTTCCCCAAGCTAAGACATACAGATTCAACCAGTTCAGAGTTTGTCAGCAATAGCAGTGGCCTGCCACTCAGCACTGGGCAGCAAGCTGGCAAAAGACTAATTCCCAGCTCAGCACAGGGCTGCTGCATTTTCTACTCTGCTCCTCATTTCAGTGGACTGAGTGAGTTCAAAGGTGGGCAAACAGAAAAGCCCYATCTGTTACTATAATGGCTTATTGCCAGTACATGAGGAACCAGGTATTCTTATAAGGAACCATCCCCCAAACCTGGCTGTATCTGTGTGCTGAACATCTCCTCAGGAGGTACTAATGGGGAGCAGAAGTCATAACCGGTACAGAGAGATGTTTGTGAACAAAAGCTAAATGCTGTCTTCGTGAATGGGCTCAGTCATGAGCTGCTGAGTGTCTTTTGCTCCCATTGACTTCACAGAAGCTGGAGATGGAGATACTCAATATCTACAACGACTTGTCCCAGAATAGACTACAACTGTCAGTGTGAAATACTGACARGATTTCTCTATAAGGATGATGCTATCATCTGTTGAAAAAAAACAAAGGTACCAAATTGTCAGGATGGTTACAAAAGAGGCAAAAACTTTTAGGAGTATCACATAATTGTTGGGGTTGGAAGAGATCAGCTACTCTAATCCTATGTAATCTAWCAGTCATCTATTCCCCATTTGGATATAAGTGCTGGTGGAGCAGTTAGGGAAAATAAGTGCTAAATCTCCTTTCTGCAGCTAACAAGACCTTTGTCTTAATTCAGAACATCAAATTATCTTTCTTCCAGTATGCTATTTGAAAAACTGCAAGAGTGATTTTATAGTMCTCTCTGACCGAGGTTTATCATATCCCTGCATTATTCAAAAGTGTTTTATTTTACAGCAAATACAAATTAAGCACCAAGATTTCATAAACTGATTGAACTGAGAAAATCTTCTAGTGTAAAGCTATGTAAATGCATAGTATTCCTATAGCAGTGAATTTCTCTTCCAGGAATTCTGCTTCCCTACCTTGCACATTAGTAGTATCAGGCCACATAATCTGTTCTTTAAATAGGTTACATCACAGAGAAAGATGTCATTTCAGGCATCAGAGTGACAAGAGCGAATTCTCTACTCCCTCTCATAAACTGCTCTTTCCTTCATGTAGATTTTTCCCACTAGGGTGATAGTTTGAATCTTGTCTTTRTGCCATCATGGTTAAAAATCCAGTCATTTCTGTTCAAGAATGAGTTTTCCTTTTTTAGCACTTTTTTTTTTTTAAAAAGAAACTATTAGTTTTTCACTTTGTTCTTACACTGTTGCACAAAACTTGAAAACAGATTTGAAGTAAAGTGAAAACATCAAAGTAACTGAGAAATAAATTSGTATTATTTTGAATCCATTGATAGGGAACCACTGTGAAACTACTCATTTTTCCAATACCTGTTTTTTTTTCCTCTAGAAGTCCTTAAATTGAATGAAGAGACAACACCAGCATTTACCTTAATATTAATGAGCTGTCCTTAATGTAAGTCTCAGAATCAATTGATTCTGTGCAATGCTTTGACTCAAAGACTTGGTGTTAATCTGGAGAGCATGATACTGGTCTACAGGTTGTGMAATAGTATGAAAAACAGCTCTCAAAAGAGCTCTGCTTACATCCTCATATGCAYTGCTTTTTATTGGGTTTTGCTCTTTAGCTATTTTTTTCTTCCTTCTGCTTTTAGTCTGTTGTTCTAGTGGTTTTGATTTTATTCTGAATAGAATTTCTGAGACTGTTGAACATTGTGCTGATGGGAGAGCTCACACYGAACTCCAACAAGTGGTGGGAATATAGGGAACTTGACACTTCCACAGATGGTGAAATCTGAATCCMGCACTAGAACCAAGCTTGTTCACTTTTTGCTTGATTCTTACTGAAGTCCAGAGGACGGTGTTACTTGTCTTGTTAAGAATTTATTTTCTGAATAAGAACTGCTAAAAGTTTCTCTAACATCATGGCACTGTTGTCTCAGCATCTTCTATTTGTCACCACTGGGCATCCCTATTCCCAGAAATGAAAATGCTGATGAAATTATCTCAAATATTGACATAAGCCTGTTCTAGACARGTAAAATGAAATTCAAATGGAGAAATATCCTTGTAGTGGAAGTTTTAATTCAGTACAATGCTCTTTTTCTCTCCTGTGGGCCAGGATCCTTGACAATATGTTTCCTATAATACACTGCATGTCTTCTTGTATCAAGGGACAACAGCATTTCATAGGGTCTCTGATCCAGATGCACCTTGTACTGCAATATGGTTTTGAGAGCCCCTATCTATAGCGTAAGATGGGTGATGTAAGATTAGCTAGTAATATATTGTGTAATTCATATATTATGGCAGTTCTAGGAGAAATACTTTTTTTTTTCAATGAGAAGCAGATGCTTCTTTCACAAAAACTTTATTTTAGCAAAAACTGAAATTTTAACAGTTTTGACAAGTTGTTTAGATTACCCCTGCTGTTGGATGCAATGTGTGGAGTGAGGAAGCAATCAAATCACCCTTACAATTCCCCTGGAATCTGTTGGCAAGTAGTGTCCAGGAGAAAAATTGGAAAACATAAATGCTCTGCCTTTCCCTGAACTTGGGACATCTACTGTTGCAAAATGACTTGCAGCCCTGCACAACTGTTTGTTAGGTTTTTGTTAGGTTAAACTGGTCCCACAGAAAAAAAGAGTGTGACATTACTGACTTGCAATTTCCATCCCTCCCAAAGTTTGTCTCTCTCAAAGGTGTGAGGCTGTCAGATCTGAAAGATGCTCTTGTCTCTAGTACTTCACACTCARTCACAAGCCAGAACTTGGAGTAGCCCAAAGATACCCCAATGATTCCCTTTCTTGTTCTCTCGCTCACTGCTTGTGTGAAGGAAAGGGTTTGTCTGGCAGCACTTTGTGTCCAAGGCAATGATTAAACAAAATCAAAGACTAAAAGCAGCCTGCACGAGGCTCTTAAACCTTTGGTGTTTACAGAGAACAGCAGCTGTAGCTCAAACCTGTGTCTGCTGTGCCAGACTTGTAAATGTATTACATTTGGAAGCGATGTAAGATAAAACAGATGGGTATTTCAACATATCCACTCCAAGTGTAAAGCACCCTCTTGCCAGAAGTGCCTTTATCAGAGGGAGCTTTTGGCCTGGAGGGGCCTGTCTTTGAGGGAGGCAGGGAAGTCCTTCCTTGTGTGCCCTGGGACCATGGAGCTGCTGGAAGAGAGCAAGAGTGCAGGACTGCYAGCAGTGTCCTGTCCCTGATGGGCCAGTTTGAAAGCCTTGTGCTTCAGCAGAGCCTGGGACTCTGTAAGGACATTAGGATCCTTCCGCGTTAACCACTCTTAGTTGGAAACCTGGCCTGATAACTAGATTTCGGAATCCTTTCTTCAACCCTCATATAATTTGCTTGGAAGTCAGTAAAAACCACTGAGCTCGCCCTTACTGCAATAAGATCAGAGGTGAACTCGGCTGTTGTGTCTCTTAACCCTTCTGTCCCTGTTTCTTCCCTGTGTACAGTTTTCTCTTTTTCTCTGATTTCAGGAACATATGTAAATAATTAACTTACAAATTATGCAAGCTTATCACACTATATCCCAACAGATGGAGAAACTCCATTAAGTTGATTTGTTCAGGCAGCCACATGCTAGATGGAAACCCAGAGAAAACAAGGAAATGTGAAGTTGCCACTAAGAGTAAGTGACTGATCACATGGCTGCTATTGCTGCATGTGACATTACAGCCCATTTACTGTAATCTTGACTCTGACTCATCCCCCGCTTACCCCATACTCTTTCCCCTATCAAATAACTGTTGTGAAAGTTTATTTGTACTGCAACATGGAGATGTGGTTGCAGGATGTATCCTAATCGCGTAATCTAGCTGGTTCGTGTCATTCTAGCAATAACATTGATATGTGGGCGGTGCTCCTGTTGTGCTCTCCGTAGCTCTTTTAGAAGCATATCTTCAAGGATGGCTAGTGATCATGGCTAGAGTGCTTGACATCTTGATGTCAAAAACTCCTGTACCAACCTTGCCCCCTAATAATAGCGGTGGTCGTGAGACAAAGGTGTTGTAATGCTGGGAGATGTTCTAGCAGTGAGGTGTACAAAAGAAGTGTTACATAAAATATGAATGTCATTTAGGTTAGAAAAAGCTGCCAACTAGATTAGAGAAAAAAGTGCATTTAATTTTTTTCAAAGAGACTTGAAAAGAGTAGCTCTTGACAGAGCTACAGAGACATTTTGAAGCTAGGATTTTAATGAATGTGAAAGCCTTTGCTGTTACAGGCAATGGTCGAATGTGAAGAGTGTGTTATACTGCGCTCAGTTCTTATGGGACATTAACATTTCTCTTCATTGTATTTGCTTAGGGAAAAAAGTGCATCTCTTAGATAATCTAGTCAATCATGTCACTCTTGCTTCAGACCATGTTTGGCAGTGAATACAAGAGCGATGCAGTGTTTGGCAAGTTAGAAATTCCTGCTTTTTAACAAAAAAAGCACCGTTTAACAAGGGCACCATTGCTGGTTATCCAATGTTTTTTCTCCAGAAAGTGTACCAGGGTATCACAGCAGTATCATGCAGAGATGGCCGACGGCTTTTCACTGCCTAACTCCAATTGCCATGCATTTTAGTGTGGGCTGCAAAATCTATGTTGACCTTGTGCTACTGCAGCTTAAACTGCTCCAGACTGTTCTTGGGGACACAGGCCGGCACCMAGGCAGTGACAGAGCTAGCAAGCACTAAGAGGAACAATTCACTTTGCCTTCCTTGCAGGCCCTTGAGCCAAATCTGAGGATCTTCTTATTACTGATCACTGCTGAAGCTCTGCACTTTCATTGAGTCCTGAGATGCTTATTTTTTGAGTTTGTATCTTTGTTTCAGGGCAAAGCTGAGTTTGTGAATATGTTTTATGGAGGGAATTTAGGTTTCTGTACATAGGAACTTCCTTTTTGTGTACTTATCAAATAGACCATCCCTTCTCTCTGTTCCCTGCTGGAGTGGTCAATGTAGTCATGCTCCCCCAGAACAGAGATGCCCTGACAGGAGAGGCTGTGGGTCTCAGAAAGTGCTTCTCATGTTTACATGTGGGCGGTGTAYGAAGGCTGTTGATGTTTCCCGGCATGGGAATGCTGCTTGTTGAAGTTCATTTGCTTGTTTCTACAGTGCTGCTGCTAAATGAGAGCCAAGTGAATGTGGGAGTTTTCATTGCTTTGGAGATACCTTATATTTTCAGAATTATTTGGGTGCTGGTTATGCAAAACTGTTGGGTGTTTGCAACTTCTATTGGGAATTTGAAGGTCTCCGTATTTTTAGCTCCTGGCTCCTCTTCTAGTCTCTCCAGAGCTTGCTAAGGATTTACACCCTGACCAACTCTGAGGAACACTTATGCGCTATCTGTCTGTTCTGTCTATCCTCACTTTAAGGACTACATAAACCCTAAGCAAGTATCGCTGGATACAAATCTGACACCCCAAGCACCTTTAGTCTCTCTCCTACTGCTTTTATCTYCCCCATAGTAATTTACTCAAAGGTTTGCTCTTTCTTCACTAATTTCACTGCTTTCACAGTCATTTGACATGGATTTGTTTGCCTCCAGACTCTTTTCTGACATGACAGCCTCCCTTCAGTAGTTTCTATTCACCTGTTGAAACTCTGCTTTGACTCAGGGGCCATCTGTATGAATGTGGTCTATACCTCATCTGCTGCTGTCGTCTCTCAGCTCTCCTATTTTCACCTCCATCACAGCAAAGTAGCAAAGCATGCAGTAATTCAAGTATATCCCCCAGCATTTGCAGAATCCTTTCTTTCCCCCTGATCTTTAAGCTGAGAGAAACAGAAGTTCAAGCTTTTCTTGCTTGCAGTTTTTTTGGATCCTGTGCAATGCTGCAAGTCGGAGTTATCAAAGCTGAGCATTGCACTTGCCAGGGCACTTCTCCTCCGGTGGCTGAACGCAATCGGGAGGTGGCGCAGCTCAACTGCCAGATACCACCGTGAAGTGAGCCCTGCTGCAAACCCTCCGGGCAGGGATGAAAACACTGCTGATGCTCAGGTACATGTTTAATGCCAAATCAAGTGTGCGTTTAGGTTTGGCTTATGTGGAATGTGATAGCCTCAATTTAGCTTTATGACGAAGGGCTCTGTTATTTTCTGATAATTAGCACTCTAAGCACTGTACTGAAATGCTGCTGAAATACCAGTTGTTGCTGGGGATCTCTGCTAAGCTTTTGTCTGTCATGGTCATAATGAGATGATTCAAACACCGTGTCATCTTGTGCCGGACTCTTTTGCCTTCCTTCTCAGTAGGACCTACCTTAGTGCAATGCCTTGTTTTTTGATGTTACTCTTTGAATTACTCTGTCATTACTCTGTGCAAGTAGGACAGTGGCTTTGTTGAGATGCATTCTAGGCAATATTTTCAATATAAATATTTATGGGTAGAATTTTCAAATATTATCTAGGAGCACAAATCCTGCTGGATGTCAGTGTGATTCATATTCCTATAAGAATCAGTGACAAAAAATGGCAATTGCTCTGGTTTAAGTAGATGGCAGGCTAGTATGAGCTTTCTGTAAAAACACCTTTAGCCCCAGCTAGGGTTCTGTGGGCATTTAACTGAGAATAAAGCGGATTTTGAATTCTAAGTTCTGAAGTTGCAAAGTAGCATTAAAAAAAAGTATTATTATTTCTAGTTTTTATTCAGTATAAAAGCCTACTACTTTTGATTTTTTCCAAAGCTTGCTTTCTTGTGCAAGATACTACTACTTTTTTAAGCCTTTAAGCTTTCTTTTCAAATGATCTCATGATTGGTGTTCTAACTAGGAGGGGAAGTGTTTTCAAATCAGAAAAAAAGTTTGAGTGATGTTGGTTGTTCTCAGTGTTTGCATCCACAGCAGAGCCCTGGGAAAAGAATGAAGAAAGAGACAAAAAAGCATTTTCCTGTCTCACTCTTTGAAAGATAAAATGCCTATTAATAGGATCATATTATAGAATTATAATTCTAACCTTTCCATAGAGTTTCCGTTATTGCAGATCTTACATTTGGTGCAATTACAGTATGGCATAAACATTTTTCTGGAGAGTTTGATTTAACTATATAAAGTTTTCTAGGTAAGCACTGTGGTACAGAACTTCTCTATGTCCTTGAGACATTTGCTTTAATTACAGTTTTGGTTTTGATACTGGGCCTGACTGATATTTATATCTTATGGAGAGTGACTTTTGTGTGGTGTCAGTGGTAAAGAGAACACCTACTGCTAAAAAATGATATCTCTAGGATCCAGCCTTATCTCTGTAGGACCTGCCTGCATTTTGTCTGTATCTTCTGTCCTGTTAATGGAGGAGACCTCATGTGTCTGGTGATGCAACAGAGATGTGAGGCTAGAGGTGCGAGTACCATGTCGTAGAGATGTCACAAGTGTAGTAAGGCACAACTAGGTGGCATAGCCCAGGTACTGCCACTCTCCGGCACCCTAACGCCCTGTGCCAGGTGCAGTTGCTCAGTAGATCAGGGTCACCAACTGATTTTCAGGTGATGGGATCATGAAGCTGGAGGGAAGCCATGGTGCAGATCTGTACATGGATGAGATACAGGCCAAGTGCCTGGTGGGAGTGATCTGTGTGAATCTTGATGCCCAGTGGATGAGATTTAGGTAGAACTGTGCAGGCCTATGGGCATGATTATGTGCTTCTGCTCTTCCTCTCTGTCCCCTGACTTCCTTGCAACAGCACCCGCTCCCCTCGGTGATGGTTTCAACAGAGGACTGGCAAACATCTAAGCCCTTTGTAGATCCTAATGAAGACATTGCATCAGACTGACCTCACAGCACTACCCATAAGTTTTTACCCCCTTTTGGTTTCCTTTTGCTTTGCAGATACTTTCCAGTACCTGTGACAGAACTTGTTATTTTAGCCAGTTTGGGAATAATTCTTTCTAGAAAGATTTTGCAAGGAAGTAAAATGAATTTTTAAGGAACAAGTCATGCTGAACAACCTTGATTTGCCTTTTTATATAATTATGAAATTTGTTGGCACTGGGAGCAGAACAGGCAAGACTGTCAGTATAGCCATCTAGCAGAGTCAATATGTTCTATTTGAGAGACAAACTGAAGGAGAGCTGGGGAGAAAGAATGGGATCCAGAGGGTRTGGATGACAGGAAGGGGAGAGAAGGGACATTCTGTGGTGTATCTGCTTCCCATCATGTCTCCTCAACTGCGTGCCTTGTGTTTGGAAGTGCTAATGGAGGGAGACAACCATCTCCCTTAGAGTACTCTTCTCGTCTAGTCTTCGCTTCCTGAGCAAAAAATCTATGTCAAAGTCATCTAGCTCCCCACCACCAAATGCTGTGTATCTAGGAGTTATAATTGCTTTTTGCCAGTTGAGTACTGTTCTGTACAGTATATTTCATACTTCACAACATGCCATCCTGTTTTAAATGTTTCCGTCAACTGGATTTCTGTCACTTCCCTTAGGAGCCTATTCYAGTCTTGCAATGAAGGAAGCAGCATTATAATTTTTCTCCAAGTCACCAGAATTCTTCCTTTGTAAGCCAGGAAACAGTGCTATAGAAATGAGACTGCAATAGAGGGGGACAGAGAAGGYGAAAATGAAGAAAAAGTTATTGATAACTAGCTGGATATCTGAGATCCTTCTGAAATGAAGCTTTGTTTCTTTATTCCTCTACTTTTCATAAAAGTGGGAAGAAAAATAGTGCTTATGCCCTAAGGTTCCTTTTCCTTTTTTTTGTTTTTTTTTTTTAAAGAGAAATTAAAACTCTGATGATACGCTTTCATGGTACCGAAGAACTCTAAAGTGTGGGAGTAGAAAAGGGAAATAGGTTAATATCCAGGCCTGGCATTTTTGAAGGTACCTAAAAGACTTAGATGCTTAGGTCTCCCTAAAGACCAGGCAGAATGGAGTGACAAACTACATAAGCTCTTTTTGAAAACCCTTTCCTTAAAGAGTGTATTAAAGCAGAGGTGGAAAGCAGAAGGCAGACATGGTGGTACAGATATGTATGCRATGTCCTGAGGTTGGCAGAAGTAATAATCAATTATTTGTTCTGCAGCTTTGACTGTGGACTGCAAGTTTATGCCAGGCCCCACTAGGCAACTGCATCGGRAAAAGACAGTCCCAAGGAGCTTGCTTAAACATTTTATTCATTTCATTAATTTTTGCCAGAAGACTTATTTTTTTCCCTTGGGGATGAAAGGCTTAAGATATGGTTGGAATTTTTAAAGTAATGTGAGGGACTAAGCCAATAAACTATGCCTAAAATTAACAGAGGAGTTGGATTAAACCCTTTGTGCTGTTTGAAAAACAGTCACCAAAATGCAGATAGGCTTGCCCCAGGGTAAAAACTTTTTATTTTCTAAGGATGGGACCYTGCTATTCAGTACTGCTTGTGTATGGCAGGCAGGAGAGAAAACCATGTAGTTTCAAGAAACATGGTGTACTATGTTTTATACTTTTGTATAAAATGGCACTGTGAACAATGTATGGCTCATAGATGCCAGTCCTGCCCTTCAAGATTAGACCCATCAGTGCAARAGTTTGCATTACAGAGCAGTGATGGCAACTGAGTTACAGTTCAGGACTGGGGTCTRCTGCTGTTTGTATTCAAGGAGTGTAGAAATCTTCTGAAATGTTTAAAAGATTGACCAAGAAAATGCTGTTTAAAAAAAAAGAAAATGTGTTTTTAAAGTCTGGGTGATGCTGTTGCTTCTCTCTACTCTCGTTGGCATCTTCAGAACAGCTGTGTTTGATACTTCCCTACAGGGAGGATGGCTATGAAAGTCAGTAACAYGGTTTTGTTGTGTCAGATTTCCTGGCATGTCTCAAGGATATGGCTGCCTTGATTGGGATTGCGGGGAACACGACAGCTCACTGCGAGAGCTGGGGAACTTTGGGAATATACGAGAAAAAAGAGAGAGAGAGAAGGAAGCAGGAGTGTTAAGACTGTGTCTGCTAGCTTTTGTTGTACTGCTCTGSTTGATGTTTTACTTCTCAAAGCAAAGCTGCTCTGCCACGTAATGAAAGGTGGGGAAATGGTATCAATTCACATTTTTCTTGGGAAAGCCTTTGGAAAGCCTTGTGGATGTCAGTTTGACAACCTTAAAACATAACTAGTGTCAATGCAGGCATTTTGGGGGCATAGTCTTGTGGTCCTTGGTTTTGAAGCCATGGACCCTTCACATATCATTTTTCCAGTGCATGAGTTTGTGAGTCTGGACAGCCAGGAGGGTCCAGGCTGGGCTGGCTGTGATACAATGCATGAGACCTTCATTACTGTACCTGTCCTGAGGAAGAAGAACAACTGGAGCAGGAGCTCTGCAGCTCTGGGAGGAGCAAACCTGGTGGCATGTGCCTTGCAGCAGTCAAGCATGAGGACCTCACTTCCCTTCCCTGATTTCTGGGCATGGTTACTCAATAGAGAACACAATGACTTGGTCAGGTACACCGTGCAGATTTGTCCAAGGAGCAAGGGAGAGACAGGGCCAGGCCTACRAACACCTGAGAGAAGGCCTCCACACAGGGAAGGAAGGGAAGCACAAAAGTCTTTGTGAATCTAAAGTATTAATATGTGTATCATGTGGGACCTAATGAGGCTCCAGGCCATGTCCTGCTGCAATCAGGATTGCAGACTCCTCCTCTATTCCTGAAGGATGACTGCCTGCATGGTCCAAAATCTACCCACTTTCTTAGACTGGTTTGAAATTTGCTAGGACTTCTGGAGGGCTGGCACAGGGATGTGCATAAGCAAGGAGATCCTAAGATATAACCCATTTCTCCCATCCTCACCCTTTCTTTCTCCATCCTTGCCTGAAAATGCAAATGGAGGGAACCAGCTATACTTTTCTGATTCTTTCTTTCTTTTTCACATGCTTAAGAACCAGATCTCTATCCTAAATGTCCAGGGAGATGTCTGTGCATGTCCTGAAGGAAAATGTGAAAGGATTTCTAGCCTGGCTGCTTTTACATGAGCTGTGGGGACTCCTGCAGACTCTGTCTTTGCTGGAGCTGCTGGTCTCTTCTCAAAGCCAGTGCAGGCAGAAATCTCAGAGGAACAAATAGGGATTTTGCTGTGCTTCCCTCTCATGAAAAAAACATTTTTCATGTTTCTTTTTTTGGGAGTGCATTCAGTAGGCAGTCTAGAAAGCCTGAAAACTGTTTTCTCAAAGAAAAGGGAAAGAGAATATCAAAGCTTCTGGCAGAGGAAGGATAAAAATTTGAATGGAGCAAGGAGGCAGGATGGGGAGGATGATCACAGTTAGGGGGCTCTAGTTAGTCTCTCAGGCTCCCGTTTTTAACTGGAAGTTATGATCTGATGGGGGAAGAGGGGAAGGACAGAGAAGGCCTCTATAAATCTATAAAAGCTGCTACAGAAAGGGATATGGGGCCTTCAAAGACTGCTTCAGTCACTTTCTCTGCTTTTCCTTATGGACTGGGATCTGGGGTCTGATCTGAGTTGTGTGAGACAAGGCTCCTCATCATGCAGGGTTTGGGGCAAGGGAAAGGAGGCGGTTGGTGAGCTCTCCCCTTTCCTCTGGCGTGCACTGGGATCTGTGTGACACTGGCACCTYCCTGTCCCTCTGTCCCGAAGAGGGACTGCCTCTCTACGAGAGGACCTGATGGCAACAGGCCTGCTGGATACCTACAGGGCTCATGTCCTAGGAGGAGGAGTGCAGTGATGTAGCCTTACACCTGCCTTCTYCCATGGGCATTCTTTCATGAGTGAGATGTCTCCACTTACTATTACCTTACATTAATTTGTGTTATATTTACACTTCTTGTTCCACACTGCAATTAAAATGACTGCTAGTTACAATCAATGAAAAAAATCATTTTTATATTAAAAGAAGTTAGAAATTGAATGACAAAACTGTCCTTCCCTTAGTGGTGTGGTCATCTAGTCCTATCTCATGCCTTTCCGCAAAACTAGTGCAACAAAATGCCAGCTTTGGAATCAGAAAACAGAATATGAAGCCACAGCCTGGAGATCTTATTTTTTCCCTTTTTTATGTCGCGTCTCCATATCTCCACTTTGCCTTTGAACTAAGCAGAATATGCTGCCATCTACTACAGATACTATGAACTTCTGCTTTTTCTCCAAACAAGTGGTTTTCTCCACAGAAGGAACCCATCTGCTAAAGATTTACAGTCTTTCTGCCCTTGTGAATGCAAGGCCACTGGATGCTTTTCCATTTTCTGTTGCTGGATCCATGCTTTGTATCCCTCTCGTTACACTGCCACAGATACTGAGATCTCTTAAGGCTCACTGCTCATGAGATTAGACAAATGAACAAGATTGACTCAGATTCTCCTTGTTCTTCCAAGCTGGAYCAGGCCTATGGGCAATCAAAGCTGAAAGGCTGGCAGACCAAGTCCGTTAGCAGCTCTTGAGTTCTGGGGACAATCCTACAATTTCTGTGTTGCTAACATTTATTTTTTGTTTGTTTTTCTTTGGGGAGGGGGTCCTGTTTCTGCTCTCTGTGCTAGTCTTTGACCATTTCACACTTTGCATGGGCAGATGGGAACATCCACTGAGCCTTACTGGTGGAAGTCTTTTCTAATCTGGTATATGCTTCCTACAGCTCCCAAGGTATTCTACTGAGCCAGACTTCTTCCAGGATAGGGCTGTGGTTGTGAAACCAGGCACTTTTCTGTGCAGTGGGCTAGACCCTCCTTCTGGATATAATACTTCAGTGTTTCACAATGGTGTAACACTCTGCAGAAAACAACGTGGCCTGAGTCACAGTAATATCAGTGTTTGTTTTTAATTAGACTGACCAACTGCCACCTTCAGAACAAACGCAGCTTCAAAGAAGGCAAAACATAAGGCCRACTGTTTGTTTTCCTTAGTGATTGGCTCCATTTTCTTTATATTCCAGACAAATAGCATCCCCACTGTTCTCTAACTCCAAGCAGTACATCCCCTTAGCATGTGGCATGCCCAAATTAACCCCTAGGCAACAAAGCAACAGGAAACAATGGATTGTTTTTTTAAACAAAAATCTCTTTATACAAGGTCAGAGATTCAGACATGACAAAAGATGTTCCTGTATTTATCAGTAAATATGTAATCCTATTTTGAAACTATAATAATGAATCTATAAAGATGAATGCATTTTCATGTAAAAATGATCTGTCTTAGAAAATGATAATTTTGGCAATCGCAACTGCAGGTAAAAGCAGACAGATGTTCAGTGGATGAAAGTCAGTATGTGTCCCTTCAAAAGATATGGTTATGTTTGTTAACCAACTGAGAATATAGCCTACAATATTTTAAACCTTAAATACTGGTCCAGTCTGACGATTCTTGAAGACCAAGCCTGAATTGCTTCATTCTGTTGCAGGTGTCTCACGTTCCCCATGTTGGAAATAATGAAGTGAACTTTGATATGTTTAGATATTGCCTACAACTTACATGGACTCTTAAGCTGCAAGCTGAAGGGAGATAGTTTTTGTGGTTTTCTCCTGTTAAAATGCTGGCAGAGCATCAGTGAGCAGAATTATTAGCAGAATCAGCCCTTCCTGCCTTAYTGCCTCAAGCTGAAAAGTCCCCTTGTGTCACACTGCTCACGAAGACCTTAAAGTGCAGTTGCTGGATACATTGTTAAGAAAGTTTCTCTCTCACCTTGTTTTTCTGTTCCCTWTTCCTTTCCTTGTTTGGCCTCAGGAGGTGTGCTTTTTTTTCAATCTGTCTGCCTTTCTGGCTTGAAAGAACTGCCTCCTTTCCTTCCAAATCCATCTGCTGGTAAGTAATGACTCCTGCCCACTGCATTAGTGCAAGTGCCCTCTGAGTGTTCACAGAGCTTCTTGAAGATTACATGGACATAATCATAAATATGGAGAGAAGCCCCTTGGGACAGAAGCAGCAAATTGCACATTGCTATTTGTGCTGGAAAATGGAAGAGATGTGGCCTGAGTATACTTGAACTTGCTTTGATGGACTGAGAGACCTCTTAAAATCTTCTTCRTCTTTATTTTCACTTAGTTTCTGATAAATATATGTTATGACACAAGGTAAGACCTATGCACTATATGTATATTTTATCTCCATGTCCTCCTACAAGGCCTTTCATTTGAGGTCTTCCTCTTACCTTCCTTTTTCCTGGTCACAGACGCTGTGGGGAAAAAAGGGGAGGAAAGCTTGTTCAAGTCTGTTYTGTATGTCTGTACTGTTCTCTCTTCTCTCTCACTAATTGAACATGAAATAGCTGGTGAGAAAAGGCTAAAAGTATTAGATTAGAGTGTCTTATGCTTCAGTGACCTGCCTTGATCTGAAAGAGACTCAAGAGGGAGAAGGAGCTCGTGCTCAGAGGCGATGAACTTGATATCTAAGTATCATGTCAGTTCTTTGCAGGTCATGCTACAGAAAAGTCTAAAAAATGAGTTGATCAAATGGATAAGCTTTCTCCATAGTGAAGGAACTTCATAGCAAGAACTTTGGAGAGGTGTGTTGAGAGCCCCAGGCAAGAGCCCAGTAAATTAAATATTGACAGCTCTGTTCATTACTTGAYGCTTGTGTAGTGCTCAGTGGTGTGCAAAGTTAGGATCTGATGTGCTTGGTGCAGTATAGAGCAAGGAAAATTGAGAATTGCTCTTGCAAAGACCTTGAAATTGTCACGAGTAAGGAACAAATGTGTCTGTAGTTTCTGGCACAAAGAGGTTGGCTGTGAGGCAATAAAGGAGAAGCAAGAATGGCTTTAATTTGTTAAAGTGAATTGGTCAGAAATGCTGGTGGTGTGAATGAAGCTCTTTCCTGAAGACAAAAGGTTTGGTAGGACAGATCTGTTGAAAGTTGTAAAAACTCAGCAGGATTCAGTTTCTGCTGCCCATTGTCAAATGGTAGCAGATTTTAGAAATAACCAGAGTTAGGTATTATTCAGGGGGTGGAAACTGGAGGGAGATCWTAGAATCATAGAATCAGCAAGGTTGGAAGGGACCTCTGGAGATCATCTAGTCCAATCTCCCTGCTCAACAGGGTCACCTAGAGCRTGTTAGACAGGGTTGCATCCAGGCGAGCCTTGAAKATCTCCAGAGAAGGAGACTCCACAACCTCTCTGGGCAACYTGTGCCAGGGCTCYGTCACTCTCACAGGGAAGAAATTCCCCCTCACRGTCAGGCGGAACTTCCTGTGCTTCMRTTTCTGCCCATTGCCTCTTGTCCTGTCACACAGGACAACTGAAAAGAATTTGTCCCCATCCCCTTGACACCCTCCCTAGAAGTGACAATGACACTGCACATGGCAGCATATCTGTCATTTATGAGCTCTTCATCCAGAAGAAGAGGTTCTTGCGTGGTACTTAGTGAGACTTGGGGCCTTGACAGGATGCACCCATGAGTACTGAGGGATATCATTGYGAGGCGCAATCATCTTGGAAAGGTCATGACAATCAGGAGAAGTGCCTCAGGATTGGAGGAGAACAAATACATCTCCAGTCTTCAAGAAGGGCAAGAAAGGATCCTGTTAACTACAGGCTTGTCAGCCTCATCTTGATTCCTGTCAAGTGATGGAGCAATTAATCTTGGATACCATTTCCAGGTATATGAAGGACAAGAAGGTGATTAGGAGCAGTCAGCATAGATTTACAAAAGGAAATCATGCTTAACCAACCTGATGGCCTTCTATGACTAGATGATTGGCTTAGTAGAAGAGGAGAAAGCAGTGGATGACTTAAATAAGGCTTTCTGTGAGAGTGACGGAGCCCTGGAACAGGTTGCCCAGAGAGGTTGTGGAGTCTCCTTCTCTGGAGATCTTCAAGGCCYGCCTGGATGCAACCCTGTCTACCATGCTCTAGGTGACCCTGCTGAGCAGGGAGATTGGACTAGATGATCTCCAGAGGTCCCTTTCAACCTTGCTGATTCTATGATTATATGATCTCCCATAACATCCCAATAGGTAAGCTCAGGAAGTGTGGGCTAAATGAGCAGACAGTGAGGTGGTCTGAAAACTGACTGAATGGCTGAACTTAGAGGGTTGTGCTCCATGGCACAAAGTCTATTTGGAGGCCTGCAGCTAGCGGTGTCCCCCAKGGGTCAGGACTGGGTTGTCTTGCTCAACTTATTCATTAAGTTGATGGGACAGATAGTACTCTCAGGAAGTTTGCTGATGATACAAACTGGGAGGAACTTCTCATGAAGTTCAGCAAAGGAAAGTGCACGGTCCTGATCCTAGAGAGAAATAAACCCATGTATTAGTATGGGTTGGGGGTTGACCTGCTGGAAAGCAGTTCTGTGGAGAAGGACCTGGGGATCACTATAGGATTGTGGATGACAAGTTGACCATAAGCCAGCAATGCACCCTTGGGGCCAGGAAGCCAATGGTATCCTGGGGTGCATTGGGAAGAGTGTTCCAAGCAGGTCAAGGGAGGTGATCCGGCCCTTCTATTCAACCCTGGTGAGGCCACATGTGGCGCAGTGTGTCCAGTACAGTAGACAAGCATATGATGAGATGGATTGTTCTGTCCACCTGATTTTTGTATAATATTGTCTGTGCACTGTATCTATTATTCCTAAGATTAGTTTGTGAAAAGAATATTAAGGTGTGTCACCCCAGGGGCTTTCCAATGCTCAGTCCACATTTCAGTGATTAATATTAATGAAGGTATTGCCAGCAAGGCTGGGTAAAAGCCTAAAGAAGAAGCAGCTGATGAACCTCACCATGGTTGGGAATTCCGTGTGGCATGCTATGGTYCTAGGAGAGGTCCATCTACTGTATCATTTCAGGTTTCCCAGCATCAGAGGGGCATAAGATTGCTATTATCTTTTCTAGAACTATGTTAATAAATAACTATCTGTCTTAACAATGTCTGTATCTTTTGGATCCCCTTAGTGGGATCCAAAAAAGCATAGGCATCTCCTGGTGCGAAACAGTGAGTAATGAGGAGCTTTGGAAGATGAGAGCTGACACCTTGTTGGAGAAGTTGCCATATGAACATCTCTCAATATGGAAGAACATTGCGACTGCTAAGGAGCATGTGAACCGAAAAGGGTAGACAATTCAGATCTCATAGCTGGTGGTGCTATGTCCACAGATTGAGTCTCCAGAGATTTTAGAAGACAAAGTATCATCTTTGACTTGAATTATAAAAAGAGTACATTTGAAAGAGTAAGCAGTACTGATACAWGGCCTCATAGTCTCCTTACAGTGAGTAAGGAGAGGCTAAAAAGTTCRAGTACCTGTATGACAGGTTCAGATTGTCCCTTGCAGTGTATATCATTTTGCTCTTTTATTACCTCTATTGTAGTTTTGCTTGGTTACTTAGCTTTGCTAAGTTTCCCTAGGTTTTGGCACTGTTATCTGGATCTTTTCTGTCAGCAGCAGCTTTTGCCATTAAGTAGATCCCAAAATGGAAAGCCATAATCCTTTCAGGGAAGGGAGAGAATAGTAAGTCAGATATTATATGTGCATTTAGAGGCGATGGTAGTATGTGACAAAACTCCCTGACAAAGTTACATCTGAAGAAACAAAGATGATAGTTCAGAAACTGGCATTTTTCTCCTGCAAAGAGACTTGCTAACAGGTCACGGGTGGACACAGCAGGAGCATGGTTAGAACATGATTATAATGTGATGCAGTGATAGCTTGTGTGCACTTCTAAATTTCACCTGCTTGTTTCTCTCAGCAGTTTTAAAAATATTTTACACAGCTTGCTATTTTGTTCAAGTAGAGAGTGTGAATTGGGAATTACCAGAGTGCAAAGTCCATTTTGATTGYTTGGCTGGGCTTTACCCTCCTACTGTCCTTTTACTTCCAACTTGGCCTAATATCCCTATGGGATGCTGACCTTGCTGCAGTAATCCTTTCTCGTGGCATAGACCTACTGAAGTGACTCATGAGGTTATTCAGTGATGATTATTGACTTAAGAGTGCTTCCTTTGAATTGTAATTGCTCCAAACTACTAGCTTGCTTTGCGCAGGAAAAAAAAAAAGTATTTTTCACGTGAGAAATGGCCTGGCAACTAAGCCGTTCAGTAGAGGTCACTTGTCATCTGTTGGAGCTGGTCACCTGAGAAAGAGGGCTGCAGCTGTGTGTTGGACAGAAACTACTCTAATTGCTCTGTTGGATAATTCAAGAGGGAAGGGAAGCAGCCTGCATCCTCTGATCGCTCTCACAAAACTGAGCAAATTTCATCTTAAAATACCTTGTTTGGCTTTGGGCAGGGGATGGTTTGCCATTGTTACTCCTATCAGCATTCTGTGTCTGGAGAGTCAAATTGCATCCCAGAAGTACTGGCGTGATGGATGTGACGGTGGAAGGGTGTTATACAACACAGAAGCAGTAGGGGAGAGGCAATTGGACTGCAGATCCCAGTTCAGAGGAACAGGTCTTCTTTTGGACTCTGGTTGCTTTGAGCTGCCAGGAGAAGGGAGCAAGATTTCATGTGCAGTACTGACACTGCGTCAGCTTTCAGTAGCTGTGTCCAGAAGGTGAGTATCTGTGCTGAAGGTGAAGAGCTTGCTTGAATTTGGCTGAACTGCAGTGCTTCACCAATCAAGGAATGATGTTTGTGAGACTGATTTAGCTTCCAACACACAACGGACAGCAACAAATAAATCCTTGTGGATCCAGCTCAGTTGTCTCCATGTTACCAAAACAGGAGTGCAGCCTGGGCCACTCTGTGTTTAATGCTGATTTTAGCTGGGTTTTATCATCACTGGCCCTGCAGGATCTGAGGTGATTTTCCTCCAGAAGCTGTGTCTGTGCATCTGATCTCTAGCACTTGGCTTCTGGAAAGCCTCATGGTTGCAGTGCATTGCTGCGTCAAGACAAGGAGCAAGATTTTGGGCTTGGCCTGCACCAGATGCCCCATAGGGCTCCCACCTGAGTACTGGGAATGCGCTGCAGAGAGGCTCTAACTGCCCAGCAGAAACCAACTGTAGTGAAGAAAACTGGCAAAACCGATCCTTTGTGAAGACTTTACTAAATTTTCTAATGTCTCTTAAAATACCCAACAGATTCTGTGTTATCTAGGACATTCCATCCCGTTCCATGACCCTGTGTAATGAAGGGATGTTCTGGGATGTTCTGTAGGTTTGAGTTTCAATGCCAGCTTACTCAGGGTACCAGCCAACACCCAATCTGAGCCTTGTAAAAATGACTAAGATATGGAGCATCTACAGTTTCTGCTGCTTGAATCTGTGGGTGAGCTGCACTTCTGAAAATGAGGCTACAAAGAGTTTTTTTTTT
>NW_028185037.1:13904379-14109874 GCF_003343005.1 Rhea americana
TTTTTTTTTAAGCAACTAAACCTTCAGCAACTTTTAAAATATCTTCACATTAATCTCTTTGCACTCAATTTCTTCAGAAGCTAATGAGGTTAGTRTCCTGGAGGAGTGTTGTGATACTTCATAGTGGCAATGCTCTGAGATGGAAAAATGCTAGAAAAATGGTCAGTCATGTAATTTTTCTAAAAGAGGGAAAGAAGGAAGGAAATTACAGGGTAACTGTGCCTGGAAAAGGGTGGGAAATAATCCTTCAGTGTGTAATTGCTGAGCTGTCTGTAAGATATGGTGTAAAAATACTTATCAGTAACACATTTCTAAAGACTTCTCATCTGAATTGCTTTGCAATATAAAGAACTTGATAAGTTGTTAAAGGAATAAAGAATATTCTACACAAGCTTCTTTAATTACGTCTAACTGTAAGTTTTAACTGAGTAAGGAGTTATGCTCCATCTCCTTCCACAATATTATTTATGATACTGTACCTTGGCACCCTTAGAGTACCTCGGAACAGTGGAATGCAGTAGCATATGTAAATACTTTCTAATTAGGCACAGCAATGGGAATTCACAGATGGGTAACACAACCATCTACCAAAGGCCTGCTACCTATAAATCGTCCTTCAAATTGTCTCTCATTCTGATGGATTCTGGTAGTTTTTGGAATGGATTGTTAGGATTCCATTATCTAAATAGGGTTTCAGGCAAGGTGGGTTCTAGCTTGCTTTTATAGGAGGACATATTGCAGACAATGGCATGAAGTACTGAACTGCACTGCAGAATACTCGTGCTACCTAATTGCTGCAAATGCAATGTTTGCTTTGTGGTGATGAAAATAAGAATTTATGCAGCTACAATAGCTGTGCTTAGAGAAAGAGGCCAGTTTAATGGGACTGTTCCTTTCTCCTGTAATAGGATAAAATAATKAGTTTTTACTCAGTTTACTGTCAGATATTCTTGAGATAACTAGGCGTGAGTGTAGAAGGTGGGTTAATGTTGGTGAGTCTAGGCAGCCAGTTCATCCTGTAGTGAATGGGAAACTGTGGAACTGAAATTCAGAAGGAAAACCCTTTGARTGAAACCTTTCTGAACAGCCTTGCCTTCAGAGACCATTATCCTTTAATCCAATTAAATCCATCATTTGTGTAATTCCACTTCTAAATATATAGCTAAAAGCAAAGCATCTAAATTGTAATTTTTCAGTGCAGCATAAGAATCCCCGTACTTTTGCCTAAGTTTTAGAAGATAAGAGGAGACCAGTGTCATTTTCCAGAAACACCACCAGTCACTGTGTACAGACCACCTTGTTACCTCTTGATTTATAACTTTTGACTAAGTAGAATGGTTCAAGTGTCCATTTCTCCACCTTTCTTTTGGAGACCAATAAGGCAGTGAGCTTAGGACTTGCCTRATCTATTGAATGTGGAAGAAAATCTTTAGCAAACATAGAAAGAATAAGAAACATGATTTTTTGTTAAGTGCGATAAGTGAGCTTTGGCAAAGACAAGAGTCTTTGCAATACACCCGCCAGTGGATACCTGGCCATCTGGGAGTATCTAGTACCTTGGAAACAGGTTTGGAAAGTCAGRCGCTTGATCCGCTGGCTGAATGGAAGACAGCTTCAAAATTGTTTTGAAATCTCTTTGGTGGCAGTAGTAAGTATAATCAGGTCTCCTTCTTGAGCCAAGAGGACATGACCAAGATGAAACAGGAGAACCATAAGCACAATTATAGGGGTACAAGCCCTGTCTCCTCTCTTAGTCATTGGACAATAGTAAATACTTGGGAAAGTATATAAGAAGTAGGATAACCGTATTCAAGAATTTTCTGCCTTTGGGTCATTTGTGTTTGATGGATTCTCTTTGAATTTCTGTCATCCCTATTTGAACTTATTTATAATCCACAGTATCCTGTGGCAATGAGTTGTATAATTTAATTATTGCTTTGTTTGTGTTTCTTGGGGGCAAATATTTTTTCATTTATTTTCAACCTACCACCTGATAACTTCATTAGGTAATCTTAAATCTTCTACTGTGAGAAGCAGTAGATAATCATTCCTTGTTTCTCCTCTTCTTGCCAGCCATGAAGTCTAGGCTTGTACTTTCTTCCTTATTGTTTCTCTTTTAAACTGAAGAATCTGAGTCTATTTGATTTTTGTACAGAAGCATGTATCAAGAGTGAATCATATTCTATGGCTGCTGAGTAAAAATGATCAAGCTGTTCACTTCATTTGGTCCCTAAAATGGGGAGGAAATTCATCAATGTAAAATACTGCTGTCTAGAGTGGAATCTGGGTTGTTTCAAAATGTAATATGTATTTGCGGCTTTTTAATTAGGACAGCTCAAATTTTCAGGGATTAATTAGTCTGTTCACATGTCAGTGACCGAACAGTCAGTGCCCCAGCTCTGTCGAACAGTGCCCAAGGGCAAATTACCTCTGGCCTAGCTTGGAATGTAGGACAGAAATGAGTTGTTTCCAAAACTTCTCCTAGCAATAGAGAGTATTATAGTATAAATAAGGAGGGCTAAGCACTTCTAATATATCTTTCTCAGAGGATATTAAGTTGCTCCCAGAGTCTTCGAGAGATGTATTATAGTGTCTATTGTGCTTTTTAGTATTTTGGAAGCTACCCTTAAATGCAAGTAAACTAAGGATAAATGTTGCTCTTCAATCCTACTCAACAAGTCAACAGTGTAAGTAGGAAAAGGCCTATATTTTAGCTAGTGCTCATCTGCCTTCGGTTTTGTGAGGGTCCATTTTTGCTACCAGAATCTTTTATTTTACTGAAATGAGAACCAATATRTTGGTGTTTTGTTGTCAGGAAAAAGTGACCTTTGATTTACAATGTTGGCACCATATGACCAGTCAGAAAACCACAGTCATACAGGAAGTCCCTTCAAAGAAATAGAGCAAGATAACATGAGACTGCTCTTTCAGTATTACCTTGTTTTCTTCTTTTCAGCTGACAGTCTCAGATGATCCTTTCTTCTTGGATTTCATGGGTGTTATTAAACACAGAGAAGCAAATCCTCTATGGAGATCAGATTTTGTTAAAGCCGATTTGCCCGTGGCCATTTAACAGCAGACTTTTTGCTTGGCTTTTACTTGTTAAAGATACTCTTTCTTCTTTCTCTTATCGACTAGAGGTGACATTCTAAAGGAGCAGTTTCTTCTTGAAGTTTGATTATGAAATGCAAAGTGTTTGATTTAGGTTAATAAATGATCAAAGATTAACTCTATCTTAAAGTCTTCTAAGGAATTCCAAGTGTCGTGTTATGCACCTAAAGTTAGTCTATGTTAGGAGGTTCATTTTCCCCTAGCTCTTTTAACAGCCAGGGCCTTAATCAGGCTGGTAATGAATTTTTCTTACCATCACTAAATTGGTCAGAGGCACAAAATAAATCCATGCAGAGGGTGAACTATCCTTCTCAGGCTTCTGTGGAGTCCCTTCAGTTCAAGCTTGATGAATATCAGTGTGAGAAAGCTTTGGGAAATGCAGCTGGAGACCAACATGTTCTCTTCTACAGCAGCCAGATGTCATGGAGAATTGAACCTGTTGCTCTGCATGATCTAGCACACTTGGGCTTCAGGTTAGACCTGCCTCAGAGGCTACTTTTATACTAATAAATCACATTATTTGGATCTGTTCTGTGGTACTAATGGCCTATGCTCATGTTATTAAAACTCTTTGGTTTCCAAAACAGGGTAGCCACATCCAAACTGYGCAATGGAAAAGATTCTGGATCTGTTTCAGTTCCTGAACTGTGCCAGCAAATTGCTTGGAGGAGTGTTTACTGGTAGTAGCCAAACCCATCCTAAGGATATGTTTCACAATTTAGCATTGATATGACTGAGTTCTAGTTCCTGGGATTAGTCCCTGGCACTGCACAGCGTACTTGTGTAGTCACACCCAGAAGCTCTGAGTCCAAGCCCTGCTGATTGCTGTCCACTTAGGATTTCTTACCCTTGTGTTGCCTTTCCATATTCAGACACTTGTATGGGAAACAGAGGAATAGAACCAAAAARACTTTGATCTGCTAGCATTAGCTCTTCTCTGTTCAGGTGCATCCAAATCAATTTCTGTCTATGGCAGATGCCTTCTCAGCTGTGGAAAAAAATTGCAATGTGGCCTAACACGTTAGGGCCTAAGGTTAGGGATTTGGCAGTCCACTACACCAAAGGGTCAGCTGCAAGTCCTGGGAATAGTTTTACTTGGAGGTTTAGCTCAGCTTTTCCTTTGGCATTTAGTTTTTCTGAAAGTGTTCTGGTACAAAAATAAGAAGAATGATGAAGGACCAGGGTTCGTTCCTCCTTGTTGTCTTTTTTGTGACGTGAGATAGCACTATGCTGTTCCAGAGAAATGGTGATCTTTCATAACATTAGTGACAGAATTTCTCTAACTTCTCTCTTTTGGGAATGACACCTCCTTAACATGAAATGTAATCCCTCACATTCTATTACAGCAGCAGTAGGAAGTGTGTGATCAAACATTTACATGACTCTACCTCTTGGTTACATAAAAGAAAATGAATGTAATTTTCACCTACATACTTTTATCTTTTTATGAGTGGAACTGCTTATAAAACAAATAAGCCAGAAGGCAAACTGAGACGTATTAAGGTGAGAAAGAAAAAGAAAAACAACCTTAGTGTTATCAATGTGTTAAATTTGAATACATTTAAAACTTAGTGATACATGTAATTAGTACTGGTTTCCGTGGTTACAGAGTCAAAGATACAGAAGTTACAGCTCCATTTCTTGTCACTGAAAACTACTTAAATCAGAAATGGAGTGGATCCAGGTGGCAAATATTCATATGTTGAAGTTAGCATTACCCATCTTGTGTTCAATCTGTTAGTCAAACTCAAGTAAGTTAAAACAATTCAGGATTTGTTGTTGCTAATTAGTGTTCTTGGTAAGTAGAATGTAACTGGCACTGCAGAGGAAAAAGGAACCATTTATATCTCTGAAATGGTCCCTATGAGAGCTCTCCAGTTCAGATTTAGCCCCAGCATATTTAACTACATCCTGACACCATGTCATTGTCAAATGATTTCAAATGACAAGCTAAAGAAATGTTCCTAGAGATATGACCCTTCAGGYCTGTTTTCCATTTAGAGTAGGGCCATGTCTTGTTCGGGGATTTTTATTCCAGTTCTGTTACTGTTTCTTGTTGATCTGTTGAGACCCACTTAATTCCAGGACTATATGTTGTCTCACTGCCTCTCACCCTAGCAAGTATAACACAACCAGGGCATGGGCTTGGACACTGGTCCAYGGCCATCTATGCTGTTTTGCTGTTCGCCTACTCCCAGCGTGGTTTTGGCTGGTATTAACCACCGCTTCCCCAGACAAACCCCAGACATCGTGCAGAGAACAGCAGGTTTTGGAGAATAGACGGGCTATGCTCACCCATGCTCTGACTGTAGACAGCTTATGTAGATTAGAAGTGAATTCTTCTCAAGCAGCCGCACAGCAGAGGTGATAGTTAAAGGCTAAATGTTGGATAGTTTGTGTAACAYGCTGGGAATTTCTCCCAAGCACATCAAATTTAGTTCAGGCATTAAAGGACAGCAGAGATTGGGCAAATATTATGTGGGCTGTGTGAATAACCTGCTCTGTTTCCTGTCCGCTACCCCATCTCCTTTGTTCTGCCTTCCATTGACATGTTTTTCTCTGTTTTCCCTACTTTCTCACTTTCCAGTCCTCCCTTCCAGTTTCTGTGCTTCAGTACTTAAGCACAGTGCTGTTAATCCACAGTCTGAATTTGCATTTCACCCTTTGATTACTCCGTAGATCCGTATCAACTAAACTATTCGATTGCTGTTATTGCCTACACCAGCATCAACATGCAGTCCCTTCGTGACTGTTTTACTCTGTGGAGGTATCTTTTCTTGAATTCGCGGGTGGCTCCTAAGGGACAGGAGCGGTAGGGCACAGTGGAGACTTAATGGCATCTTGAGGCTTGAACACTGTGTTGGTACCTGTAAAGCAAACCTATTTATCTGACCTTCYGTTCATGTTCCTTAGCCATCTGAAAGGCATGGATGTCTGTATTTCTTACTTAGCTCATGGAATGAATTGTAGTTTTRAGCAAAAATGAACATTTCTATGTTGAGACCAGAATTTTCCTTAGTTTATATAATGGACAAAATTTAAAGCAAAATAGCTTTGAACTGGCTTTGAATATTTCCAAGGCTTTTTATGTAATTAAGTCATTTAATGCACAAATAGAAGTCCTTATCATAAACTGGGTTAGTGTTACAACTAAAAGTGAACTTGAATTTTCAGAATATTTAATTTTGTGATGGATGAGTTGTTAGCTCAGTCACTTTGTTTTGTTTTGTTTTCCTTTTATGCAACTATTTAAATAAAATAGGCACCATATTATATCATATGATCTGACAAATAGATTTGTTGATATGTATAAATAAGCTCATCCAAGTTTCACCATGCTGAATGTATCTTCCTTCACAAAACATTTCTGATTAAATGTACATGCGATACTTTAAAATCAAGTATATATGTATGTATTCAGATGAATGCTGAATATTTAAAATGTTAAATATTTAAAATTTTAATTTAGACTGTATAGCTCTTCAGTACCATTTTCAATAATGCCTTTCTCTTCTGAAGGAGCCCTGCTAGACGAATACTTTCGGGTCATGTCATTACTGGGATTATTAGACATCTGAATTTCTGGAACATGTGGTCTGATAGTGCAAATGAGTATTCTTGGGATAAGTCCCCTGAGTTTTTCCATTGCTAATGAACAATTTAGTGGAAGGTAAAACAAAATAACAGCAAGGAAATTATGTATATTTACTGTATATATTTTTAAGACAGTCAAAAGTTTGGGACTAGCAAAAATTTACTCTACAATTCTGTTCCTCAGAAGATGCTAAGATGCTGTCTTATTGAAAAGTAGTTCTATGTTTTTTTTTCTTTTTTTTTTTTGATTTGCCAGTTACAAATACGCTAGTGCTTGATGCTTTGCAGAAATGATTACAAACATTGATTTAGTGCCCATCACCATGATAACTGATTTCCAGCTGAAGCTGGAACATCTAAGAAATCAGTAAGAGACAAGCCTAAATATGTTGCCTATTGCTTGCTCCTGCTAGAGGAAATAGGGGCTAAATGTGGTAGGGAGTGTTAGATGGAAAATCTATTTTTAAAAGCAGTGGTAAGCTCTGAGGCTGGGCCGTATTGTTGAGAATGCTCTGCCATCAGCATATATTTAGATAATAGTGTTTTAGACTGGTGCTTTTTGACTTCAGCAAAATTATAGCAATTTTGGAAGGCACGGCCAGATAGGCATATTTATCATATTTGTATTACATTGCCATGTGAAAAATGCTTGTAAATATGCTGGGAATAATACTTAGGGAGATATTTTAAAAGGTCCAAATGCAAAGTCTGAAAAATTATGGTGGAAATCTTAGAGGTCATTGGGTAAGCTTAAACATTTTTTGAAATATAATCTCTTTATTTCTACTAGAATGAATTGTTTTTCTTCCCCCTAGCTATTACATTCAAGCCCTTAAACTGTACTCAGTATTTTTTTTTTTAATGTGCACGTTTGGTTATGTCGTAAAATACAGTAACAAAAAGCTCTAGTGCAGGAGCCATTTTGTAACTAATTATTGTTTTATAATAGCAAAATCAAAATGATTAGCTTCATTATTTTTTACTTTACTTAGCATAAAATAAGCTTTCTATGTCTGTAAAATGATGTAGGACTTTTGTGGACTTTTAAGCTTTAGCCCAAAGCAAGGTTTGCTTTTACTGCCAAGTTCTAAAAATTAGGTTTATAGTGGAAACCCTGTCACTCCCTTAACAACAGGGGTTCACAAACAAATCACTATAATTAGCCCAGTGACAGCAGCAGGTGAGATGAATCTGGCATTTCTGCATGTATCTAGGTATTTTGCATCAACTGTCACAGTAATGAAGTAAAAGGCATTCTTGTAACTGCAAGTGGGTTTTATATGTGCTTTAAAAAAATTTCTTTTTAAAACTTTTTCTGATTTTTACCTTGAAAGCATAAGACACGTAGTTCAAGGGATCCTGATTTAACTATCACATGTAGCTGTTAACCTTGYGGTAGAATGACCACAGGTGGCTAATTGGAGGAGACTGGCGAGCCCCAAACTCTCTCAAATGCCATTTGGTGTCTCTGAGTGGCTGCTCTGAGATGGCTTATACCTTCCAGCTCCTGATTCCCTTAGCCCAATCTTCTTCTTGCTAGTGGAAAAATCTAAAGAATGTTAAAGTTGTTCTTGTATAATACAGAATCTGCACGTAGAATAACGTGTAGCTCACACACCTTGCCTTGAGATTTGGAGCAAGAAGATGAAAAGAGATGAAGGGATTGCTATGAGGCTAGGAGATTCCCCAAAATGTAAAGCACCTAGTTCACCAAAGGTCCCCGTGTGGTCAAAGACTTCAAACAATCTTGGCATTCCTGAGATTACCTAAATACTTGTACTGAGAAGAGCAATAGCATTTCTCAGCTCATTTTCAAAGGAAATTTGTTCCAGGATTTAAAGTGTATAGAGCATGTTGTTAAGAGTGGTGCCCCCCCCACAAATACCWGTGCAATTGCAATGCCAGGTAAATGATTTGGGATTAATATTGAAATTAAAGGACTTTGGCAGAAGTAGATTTTGGTAATAGAATAGAAGAAAGGATTTTAAAAAATTTTTTGGAGTGTGAGTGTAGATGTTCCTTAAAAAAATAAATGGAAATATGGATTTTTTTCCCCATGGAAAATCCCTCAGAACCACCACAAATGAAAAATGTAATTGAAATAATGAAGTCTTCAGTGAAAGAGCTGAAGACTCATTTCACAGTTAGTCCTAGATATGAGTATGACTTTGCCTTGCTCCAATAATCCTTAGGGCATGTGCAGAAGTAGGTCCTTCAAYTTGAATGGTGCTGTTGAAACAAACATACCTTTGGAGTGATGCTGAGTTCACARGCAACAAAAAGCAAGAGCTATGGGGGCCTTGGTCTCAGTTAAGTACTAAAGTTGTTAAAAATCAGCACTTAACAAAATATGACATAAGACCCGCTTGTATGACTTAACGTTTTAAATGTGTATCTCTAACAATAACAACAATTTTGGTGATGTTTTCAGAGGACTATGTGATGYCTTTAAAGATTCAAAAGGGAACCGAACCTTTCTAGCATTGTCTTCCAGATATTCTGACAGAGTTTCCTGAAGATTTGTTTTTAGACCATTACCCAAAGCATATGCTCATGCAGTGTTGTATGGGAGCTCCTRTATGCCAAACTCTCTTTTCACTTACAGTTGCAAAAACCTGGAGAAAGTGGGATTAATGCCAGTCTTCAGTAGAAMGAGAACGTGACTGAATTCAAATGATCTGGGACATATGCAAACAAAGCGTAAAGAGAAGCAGGCTCCCCCAGGACAGAATATGGCCTTTGGTGAAATAATGTGTAGATAAATCAGAAGTTCCAGACTGTATGCAGAGGGAGGAATTGAGGTTTTCTTCTTCATAACTTGAAGATTTGCAGCAACAYAAAAGATACTTTTCAGAAAAATAAATCTGACCTAAATCCTATGTGAAGATCTGTAGTAATTAGTGCAGTACCTGCTGTGGTGGAATCACAATGAGATTGTCAGTGTAGGCTGGCAGTTAAGGCTCTTTTAACAGTGAAAACTCAGCTTCACATGAACTGATAAGGGCCACAGGGAAAGTTTCTAACCAGCCGTTGTTCTTAAACTTAGCCAATCCATTTTAACTTGTGGTTATAAATAACGAGAACAGAGGGAGCTGGAAATTTCCTCTGCAGAACTGGGCAAGGTGACATTGAAGAAAAGCACAGTGACTAACAGCAGTGAAGATGCCCTAATAGGAAGGTGCAGCCCGTCTTTTGTTCTAGGAAGAAGTAAAAACTATTTTGGTTTTAAGGAACAAAGTGAGATGTATTGCTTCATCTCACTTGCTTTTTGTGCATAGAAACAAAAGGCAGAGGGAATGCCCTCTACTTTGCTACAGATTAATAAAGAGGAGGAGAAAAGATAAAGAATTAGGGTAGCAAATCATTGTCTCTAAAATAAGGACTTTTTTTTTTTTTTTTTTTTTTTGCTATGTGGCCTGAAGGCAAACTGTGGACTGCAGCGTTTGTTACTGTCTTCTAATGACAAAATGAACTAACGCAAAATAAATGGTTATTTTTCTTTTAAGTGAATTGCAAACTCTCCCAGATTTGGCATTGTAGTGGTTCCAAGAATGCCTGAGGAGCTGCACGTTTTCAACAGACTGATTAGCGAATTTCTTATTGTCAGGATGATAGTAAAGCCAAAAAACCCCCATCCACCTCATCTCACCAAAGGCTGCTTTTTTCCTCCAACATCTATTTCTGTATAGAAGTCCGAGGACAACAGTACAGGATGCAACCTGGAAGACTATAGGTTTGGACTTCTCCCAGGGGAGAAAGGTTGGTCCAGTCAGCAGGATTAGCACTTTGTTTAGCTTCTTTTTCTCTCCCAGGCTCCCTGTGTGACACTGGACAACTGAGCTACCCCAAAGCCATGCAGTCAGATGGAGCTGAGAGGCCTTCATCTGGTAGGGTCCTCCTCAAAACCTCAGYTGCTACCTAATTTGTTTGGCACCACTCTTATGAACAAACTAACTAATTATCTCTGTCTATCTGTCTGTCTATCTCTCCATCCACACATTGATCTAGAAATTATTCAAATATTAAATTTTTCTTGTCCAGGAATGTCTTGGTCTTAATAGACCAAGTGCTATGGGAAGACCTAAACCATTTTCTCCGTTCTTGGTCTAAGCTGAAAAGCTTCATCTAGAAAGTATGTTCTCAGAAAYTGCCCCATCACAGAACGTAATAAAAGTTGCCTCTTTGTTTTGGCATAGAGAGTCATGTTAGTGGGGTTAGTGCCACTCCTGCTGTTATTTGCTGTCAGAGAAGTCAGCTCTTTTATCTGATGGGACACTGGAGGAGATTCAAATCCACATCTCCCACGAACAAAGAGAAAGCCTAAACAAAGCAGTTATTGGAATGGATTTTGATGCCAGACAAAATAATCTGTCCATGGCAAAAGTTCAAGAATTAGAAAAAGCACCTCCAACTATTAAAATTCATCATTATCTGGGAAAGGGATTGCTTGGTCCCAAACTCTGCTGTAGGTGCTATTCTAATATTTTATCCCGTGACTGTTTAATGAACTGTCCTTGTTGCAGGGAACTGAAGCCAAGTCCCCTCCAGAAAGTCACAGATCTACATGTACCAAAGACATATTGCTGCTTGCTCTGAGTGAATCATTCATGTATCGGCCATGCAAAGTGGAATAGCTTCTTCAGGAGAGGCAGAGGAACTGTGCTTCAGATTGACTACACTGGTGATCATAGCATTTGTCAGCGCTGTGGTAGTCAAGCTGTTTGCCTCCCCCTGACTGAAGAAGGAAATAATCCCTGGCCTCCTGCTAGATGGATGAGCAATCTAACATGAGGACTATCAGTAAAATAGTGAGCATCAATACCACCACTGGCAGTAGGGTCTTAAAAAAATACCTTATTCCAGGAGCAACTACCAGGTACCTACTCTCATGTGAGGAGTCTGAGGCACAGGAACACTTGAGGACAGTATCTTATATCTTACACCTAGTATTTTCTCCCATGTGCACTGAGTCTGCTTTCTGCTCAGCATATAAAAATTGTGCTTTCCTTTGGTAGTGCCTGACTCCTTTCAGAGCCCACACAAGAAGGCTGGGCACCTCAGAGAAGTGCTAGAGGCAGTTCCTGAAGTGCAGGCACTTCCTAGCAGAACTGTAATGCTTAAGTTGCTTATTCGAAAGTAAGAATTCTGGCTCTTCCTCAGGTCTTTTGTTTCTGGAGATAGATCTTGGTGTCTTTGTTACCAACTGCAGCCTAAATTCTTGCTTAGATCCCACTGCAGTGGGTGATTAGGGCCTGGAGCCGTCAAAGTCCTGTTGACCCCAGAAAGCGCTTGTCTATGTCTAGGATTTGATCTCCCTCCCAAGCCTTGCTGAATTGTGGTTTAAATTTTTCTACAGTGAACTTGAAGGATATCTGCTCTAAAGTGTTTATTTAAAGCAGTTTGCTATTCACATTTTCCTTAAAGAGAAACAGGAATGTTGGCAGTCARTTAATTAGATTTTCATCTGTTGCCCTTTATTTTAGGAACTGAGGTGTAGGCAAAGAGACAGCAGGGTATGCAGCTGATACGATTTCTTCCAGAAAAGGGGAGAAGCAAAAATTCAGCACTTTAAAACATTCTTATCTAGAGATGGTAGAACCAGAAGTGACTGTGCAGCTTTGTTGCTAATCCCAAGCCCATGGGAGGGAAAGTGGAAGCCCACTGGCAGCACTGCATAGAATTAACAATTTTTGGATATGCCTCTCTTTGAGGAAAGAGACGAGAAGAGCTTGGATGTTTTGACACACTGATTTAACTCCCCATCTGCTATGAAAGAGGGTAGCCATTGACCCTGGATGTTTCTTGTTTCTGTTGGATTGATTGCTGAACTATTGGAGGAAAGATCAACCCCTTTGGTCCCACAATTAAAATTTTCTTTAACTGCTATAGAAATCCTGTTTTAAATGAGTGWTACAATGATTTTTATTAACATATTCCAAGGAGGTCTAGATTTAGTCCAGTAAGATATCTGAATATTTCAAATTCATAAAGTGGTCCAATTTCAGTACTAAATCCAGTGTTTTGGCATTGTAGAAATCCWCAAAACTCCAGCAGCTACAGATTTACCTCTAACATCCCAGGCCATCCGCAACTCCATCAAATATATCCAGAATGACACAGTTCTGGTTCCTTTGAGCTTTCAAGTCCTCTGTCCTCTTTGTTTCTCTCTGTGGTCTTCTGTARCCTGATTTAGTAGTTGTCAGTGGATTATTCTCTACATCTAAAATTATGAGGACCAAGCAACCCAGGATTTTTTGGAGGGTGAACAAATAAGTGTTCAGCAGTAAAGACCTGATGTCTTTTGTGAAAGCCAGTATTGAAACCCTGTTCAGAAACTCAACACTAGGTCTTACTGCTGTTGCTTGAGGAGTGCTACAGGGGCTCTCATGATAAATCTCTCTTGCTGAAGCTATTTTGTTTCTTGTAAAGAATTCATTATCCCTTGGAGCATAGTCTTGAATCATCCTTTCCAAGACATTTTCTTTTCCTTCCTCTCTGGCTCAGTGAATAATTTTCTAGCGAAGAGTAATAGCTTCAGCAGGAGAGCTTTAGAGATCCTTGCCTGTGAATACTTAATAGACTAGTAGTAAGAGCCCACTTTTGGTCCAAAGTTTTATTCCAAACTAGACATAACAAAGATTTATTTACAAGTCTGTCATTGTCATAGKTTTGAGCTCTAAACTATTAGGGAAAACAGAACAGGTTCTCTGTGGTACACATTTCCCTGAGGTATGTTTGCTTTCAGGGTATGTGGGAGACTGGTCCTGCAGGGAAGTCAAGCAAGGGTGACATCTGGAGTAGAAGCTTGAGTTAAACCTCTGAAAATGTTATGGCAGTAGTCCATGGGCTCATGAGGGCCCTAAGGCATTTACTGCCAGGCAGGTCTGAGGATGTGAGTGTCTGTGCTCTGTCAGAGTGGAGAGTAGATCTACAACAGGGTGTTTAAGTTCCTAACCTGCTTCYGATTATGGCACTAACAAGCCTAAGGGACTAAGATATTTTCCTAAATGTTGTTTCCTATAAATCAAAAAGCCAAAGTCTCCTGCTGCTTAATCTCTGATCTTCTGAAGAGCTCTTGTGTTTTCTGATGCTAAAATGAGAGGCTAATACAAGAAATAAAATAGAACATCTGGAATATGAATCCCAAGCACCATGTATTGCTACTTGTTAGAGGATGTCATGCTGCTCCCTTCTGTGTTGAGCAGCTCAAAGCCAGTCACTTCCGCTGTTGCTCCTGATTTATGGCCGTATAAATACAAAGTAAACCAGACTTGCTGCAGGTCTCTTGGCCTTCCCTGCAAGAAAGTTCAGTAGTGTTTTCTTTCATGTGAATAGGATAGATGGAAATCCCAGAGCTGGGCGTTGGGTGACAGGTGCACCCTTTAATCTGCAGCTGGACAGAACAACCTCTATGTGTATCAGTGCCAAAGTTGTCACCTGCTGGAAAATGAGATCTGAGATGGAAAAGTCTCATCAAAAACCTCATATCAGGTCTTTGCTCGTGGAGGCCAATCATGCTATTTAAAAAGTTGTGTCTGGTCATGATGTGATCAAAATCGTTGCTGAGATGGCATCCTYTGGGCTCTTTGCCTGACACTTGCTGTTTGTTGCTTTTTGGTAAATGTGGGGAAAGCAGATAGATTCAGCTCTCTAAGTTCACTCCCTTGTTGTTCATCATAATAAAAATTATATAATTTATCAGCAAGGAAAAACTCTTTCCTAACTGTTTTGAAAGAGTGCTGCAGATGGCRATTTCCCTGTAAACATACCAAGTTCAGCCAAGTTTTAATGTTGTCAGTATCCATACTCTGCTTGCTTACAGTTACTTGTCTCTTCCTTTTCTGCTCAGACTTTTTGCTTTTGACACATTCGTTGTGCATGCTCGAATACTAACAAACTCACAGAGACTTTTGCAGCTCTTTATTATGTTTTCTTTTATAAATGCAAGGCCAAGAGTTTATATTTTCATTAGGTCTTGCAGTTGGTCTAAAATTAACTAAGTTGTTTAAGAAACTCATTCTCTCTGGCTTCTTATCAAAGTATTCCAAACATTTTGTGCAATATGACTTCAGTTTTATCTACTAAATTCTTAATACAAATATCTCTACTAGACAGCAATAAAACTGTCATTTTATTGCTTCCTTTTGATTTACTTCTGTACTCAGCAGAAAAAGCATCTATTTCTATTCTAACTTTGCAGACTACCAAGCATTCTGGGAGTATGGTTATAGAGCTCAGCATAAATATCAATCTTCGACTAGCAATGCAAAGCTTTGGCTATTACAGAGCTCACTGTCCTATTCCTGGCACTGAGAAGTATAAGCAGCCACATCGTGTACAGAAATAGCTGAATTGGGCTTTATTTATTTTTTTTTTTAATCAGATCTTCGTTTGGGCAAGCAATGACTGAAATAAAGGACAGTGGTGAGAACTCAGCRTTTCTGAAAATCAGGTTAATTTTTGTCAGGTAGTTTGGATGCCTAGAAATAAACATCAAGCACTGGGAATTAAGTTTTCCTCAGTTTACCTACCTGCAGAATATGTTTAAGATCGCTCCTCTCCTGCACCCTTTTAAGGTACAAGGCTGCCTGCCTGAAATGTGCATTTGGATGCGTACCTTGAAAAGCTGTAAATGAGCACATAAAGAGTTTTTTTTTTCCAACAGACATAAAAACATGGTCTGTGATATTTCTGGAATGTGCATGCAAGCCTGTACACATTACAGCTTCTTCCAGTCATTGCTATTTGCAGCTTTAGAGGACACCCTTAGAAAAAGGTAATTACTAGACTTTTTTGGATGATTCCTTGAGATACATAGGTTGTCCTTTAGCCTAGCTTTCTGCTGATTTGGGATACGTGGCTTGAAAATACATGGTATTGCAAGTAAAAGATGGAGTAACTCATAATCTGGTACTCTTCACTTATTTATAAAAGAAGGATGTTCCTGGATGGTAAAGTGGTTTTCAGTTCTCCATTTTAGTATACATTTAGTATGTTCTACTATGAAACTTATATTCAACAGTAGGGATCACACAGCTTTGGCATTCACCAGGATGCTCAGTTTGAGCCTTACACGCTGTGTTCATGTCCTTTAAGCTTCTCTTAAAGTACATCACCCAGAACATAGGTTTCAAATTGCCCTTGTCACCTCCTTCCTTCTGTGTTATTTTGTCTCCTCTTCTTAGTCCTTCTGTTTTTTTAAGTCGGATTCAGCCAGATAGGACTGCCTCTCTGAGCCCAGACCAGCAACACTTTAATGAGTCTCACGTTGGAACAATTCTGCCAAAACCTCAGACTGKTCTGTAAAACTAAATGTGGTGCTCATGCTTATTTAAAAAAATAGTGAGCTGTAAGAAAGAGCCATTATCTGAGGTAAATTCAGCATCTCTCTCTCTCTCTTTTTTTTAGTCTCTTTTGAAATTTTTTTTGTTTTATCTTCAAGGCAATTGTATCAGACTTCAACAACAAGAGCAACAGCAGCAACTCCAGGCCTTTACTCTTCTCTCCCCAAAGTAAGTACATTAATTACCATTTTAAATATAATCTAAATCTTCTGTGAGTAGTGTTACCTTACAAGTCTTCTCTTCAGCTAAAAAAACCCCATCCCTGAATACTTCATTTTCCGAGTGTTTTTAACAAATTCTTTAACAAATGTTTGAAAAGGTTTCTGCTAATGATTATTGCTGCAAGATCTCTCTGTACTCAGCATCCTGGACCATATTTAATTTCTTAATTCTATAAAATATCAGGGCCACTTTAATACTTTTCAGTGTCTGAGCATGTTTTTTCCATTAAAATGAATACAGTATAGACCAAGTTTGGGATGCAATGTAACTGACTCATTGGGGGCTGGACCCCACTTTGTGGATATACTTGTACTAAAATCAGTGAGGCTATTCGTGTCAGTAAACAAGCAACACCTAGCTCCGTTAATGAAATGAACATCAACTACATATACAAGTCTTGTCTCAGTAGAATTATCTTACCACTTTACTACTTTTTTTTATTATTAGTTCCCCCAACATATTTAATAGCTTGAAACATTTGAAAAACAAACTGTAATGTACTGGTCTTAAAGGATAAATGCATAATGCTTTAATTATTTGGTGTCATAAAACCAAGTCTTCAATTATAGTGAATGAACATCCCTGGTTCACTCCTAACAACTCTGAGGCTTATCCAATAGTCATATTCTGGTTACTTGTCAACTTTAGCCAAAATATCCTATGAGCTGATGAGGCTTATGGCTAATCTAAGAGCAATGTCATCATAACTTACTTAATAGATTTCAGTGTTAGAGAATCCCTTCTGAATACCTGCTATGACTTGCATATCACAGGCCATAGCTTTTCAACTGCTAATATTCGTTTCAAGTGCATTCTTTGTGCCAGCCACTAACCGTCCACTTCTCAGCGTCTCTGTGTGGAACACAATGTATTACCTAAACTTTGCATTTGTAGCATAGTTCCACTGTAGTCACTCTCATTTCACATCTAACTACAATTTAATCATGAAACAGCCATTTAGGTTAACTCAGCAAGGGGGTCCTTGTTGCTGCAACCCTGTCTAACATGCTCTAGGTGGCCCTGCTTGAGCAGGGGGTTTGGACTAGATGATCTCCAGAGGTCCCTTCCAACCTTACTGATTCTATGATTCAGATACCCTTCATTGATGATGCTTGTAAGTAAGATTTTTTTTCACACTCTTCTTCAGTTCATTAGGACTTCAATTTTCCAGCCCTTTGCTTGTGAACTGGTTCAAAGTGACTGTTGTTAGTGTTTCACAGGACTGAAACAAAATCAGAACTAAATCCTAAGAAAGGCTCTTTACCAATGAATTTCTATTTTTTTGACATGCCTCCATTAGATATAACCTATGACATCCAATTTAGAACAAGTGCAAGGTGAAACCTCAATGGTGGATGGAGTTTACACATCCTTACACATATGTTTGTACTGTTTCTGCAGCAATAGCAGAGAAAAGAAAGGCATTTGCTTTTCTTAGAAGTTTCAGAAGCTCAGAAGGCACTGATTAAACATCTGCTCAAAGGTGCGTTTTGTCAGCTTGCAGGTGAGGAGGAATTTTTCAAATTTGTCTGAAACTTAATAATCACACATGAGTAAGTGTGCACCAGAGCTGGCTCTAGCTGGGTTTACTTATTTACGTGAGTGCTATAGTGTGGGGTGCTGGCTTGGCTCACCCTTGGCAAAATGGCCTGGAGAACAGACTATGCTAAAAGCACATGGTCAGCCCAGTCTACTTACAAAGTCCAATCTATGGTAAATAGTGACTCCAGGGGTTCTGATATCGCTAGAGGCTGTGTTGTGTTGAGACCTGCGAAAGCATGAGAGATAAGGTTTTTTCCTAGGATAGGGGACAAAAGATATCATAGGAAACAATACGGAAGAGCCACTTTCTCTTTGTCTCAGAGATTTCTTTTGCAACTTCTTGTTTCACACTGAGGTTTCTGGTTAGATGAGATCTCATACTCTGTTTTAATGAGTATGTTTAATGAAATGCCTCTGTGGGAAGGGATTCAAATGGACAAAATCAATATGAGATGGATTGATTTTACCGTAATCTGTTTGTACTACTTGCCTCCCAATATGTGCCTGTGCTCCCTAAGCAGTCCTAGCAGGCTCCAAATGAATGGAGAAATCTTGTGGAGTTGACTGACTTCCACTCATAGGCCCAGCACCCTGTGAGCTTTATTTATCATCAGAGAATCAATTCAGCCATGGGGTCAAGTTCAGCCAGGTTCCACAGCTTTGAAAGCTGTAAGAGTTAAACAAAAGAGATGCCTGGCTGAACAGTCACAGACTGAATGCTAGTAAGTTGCCAGAAGAATTACTTTATACACATGGTATTGCTGTATGTGTTTTTGTAGCTCAGTCAAACATCAGCAGAAGGAGGATGCATGGAGTGTGAAATAGGGAATCATTCAGACTTCAGAGAAAAGCCACCATTTAGAGTTCAGGATGAAAGTCCAGGGTAAGTTTGCCACAAAGAGAATGATGCAGAGTAACACACWTTATGCCATCTTTGTCACTCAAATGATAGTGTGTGCTGCAGAAAGTATGATAAATAGTATTTTAAATGCAGTGGAACTTGCTCTAAGGAAATCAGAACTGGCGTTTGTGATGATCTGATGTGAAAGCTCTCAATTGTTTTCTTGCACTCCATTTGCTCAAATTGTAATGCTAACTTCAGTGTAGTGACTTCAGGCAGAAGTGAACTCAGCTGGGGTGGCTGCAATTGTAAAATAAATAAATCTCAGGAAATTGTCAGGGGAAAAAGAGAAAATTGCTAGGTGCTTGTGTGTTATCAGGCAGCTGAACAGCAAGAGGGAGAAATGCATCTTGTCTTTCAGGCCACTGAACACTCTTTGCTCCCAGTGTTTATCCCTTTGTCTAGGCAGCACCAGCACCTTGGAGCAGAGGGCTTGGAAAGTATCTCTTCCTCTGCATCAGGGCCAGGCAGCTAATTTCTTTTTTAAGGAACTCTGAGGAGCTTGTTAACCTCTCCCTTTCCCTTTCCCATTCATTCTCAAGGGAAACACGAGGTTATTTCCTGGTTCTTTGGCTGAATCCCTTCTTTCCCTCCAGATACAGGACCAGATACAGACACCTGAGATACTGGGTGAAAGTTACAGAAAACAAAACTAAACAAGAAAGTAGAAAACTAAAGTAAAAAGCTAAAATTCCCACAGAAAATGTTTTCCTTGGAATGCAACAGGATAAAACAAATATCAAATTGTTGACAAACTTGTTTCAAGAAAAAGGTTACCCTTTCTCCAACTTGTGTATGTGACCATGCAACCTGCAGTAGACGCTGTGGAAGATGTAGGGCTGTCCTGCATTTTTTTGCCAACTGATTCTGCATAACAGTGCACTGCACATTGCATTGGTATCTTTCCTTCCCTCCCCATCAGGAATAAAGATAAGTTCTCTCAGCTGGTATACACATTATTTAGTTCTTTTTTTGCCAAGTCAGAGAAGTCTTTGGTTCTTTTTCCAGAAAAATATTTTGGTTTTGCTCTTGTTTGTCCCCCTTCTTGGCAAAGACCAAGAATGGATACCCGCTCTGTTATCTATATCTCTGTTATTTAAGTTAGTTTGCTAATCTAATCAGCTGAGGTACTGACTTGGAAGTGCTCAGTACTTCTAACCAAACATTTAATTTCTCTCTAAATGACTAGGACTGGCCAGTCAATGGGAGGTGGGAAGTGTTTTTTTTAGGGGAGCTCTTTGCTGAAATGAGAACAGTATGTTTCTGAGATTGGAACTCATATTTTGTTCTTATATTTTTGGCTTTCATGGTGCTTGCAAAATGGCACTCCAGGGCCATTCATTTCCCTGAAAGAAGCTGTACTGATGAGAAGTCTTTTCTCTGACTTAGTTCACACAGTACTGCAGGCAGTTCCTGGTAGGAAAAAAGAAAAGCTCCTCCTTTGGGAGTATTTACCTGCTCTGTGTGTGTGAAATGGTAGAAACTGTAGAAGAAGGCTGCAAACTGATCACTTCTCATATGAGGAGAAAGGCTCTTACTCTTCCTGAAGGCTTGCAAGTGAGGAACAGATTTAGTGCCCTCCAGGCTGAGGATGAGCTGGGCATGTCTTCAAGAGGAGCAACTGGGCTGACAGACCCTGTACCTTGCAGGAACACCTGGAATAAGCTGTGAGATTGTTGTGGGTGACTCTCTGCTGCAGGAGACAGAGGCACCTATCTGCTGGTCTGATCTCTTGTCTAGAGAGGTTTGCTGCCTTCCAGGGGCTTGAATATGAGATGTCATGGAAAGACTGCCAGGGCTTATCCATGCATTGGACTATTATCCTCTGCTGCTCTTCCATGTGGGCACTAATGATACCAAGGGCAAATTGGAAGCCATCAGACAGGTTATCAGAGCTGTGGGGATGGTGGTCCAGGGTCTGGGAGCCCAGGTCATTTTCTCCTCAATCCTGCCAGTGAGGGAGAAGGATGGGAGGAGGAGTAGACAGATTTTCCAAGTTAACAACTGGCTTTGCCACTGATGTTGGCAATAGAGTTTTGGTTTCTACAACCATGGGACCCCGTTTGAAGATCGGCAACTGATAGGGAGAGATGGGATCCACCTCACTAAGCAGGGCACRTGTGTCTTTGCCAACAGGTTGGCCAGCCTGATGAGGAGGACTTTAAACTAGGAAAGATGGAGAAGGGGAGAGCTATAGAGACAGGGTAGTCAGCAAAACATGGCTCAATTTGGAAAGCCTCCAGAGGGAGCATGCAGCTGGGGAAATGCACATGGGACATGATTATGGAGGATCCTCTTTCACCCATCCTGGGAAATCTGCGTGCTCAATTACCTCTCTGAAATGCCTGTACACCAATGAATGTGTCATGGGGAAAAAAACAGGAAGAATTAGAGATCTGTGTGGTCACAGGGCCATGATCTCACTGCAATTACAGAGACATGGTGGGGTAGCTCACATGATAGGAATGCTGTAATGGAGGCCATGTGCTCTTTTGGAAAGACAGGCCAGGAAGGCGAGGTGGTGGAGTTGCTCTTTATATGAGAGAGTAACTAGAATGTATCGAGCTCTGCCTAGGGGTGGATGAAGAGTGAGCTGAGAGCTTGTGGGTAAGGATTAAAGGGCAGGCTAACATGGGTGACACTTGTGGGCCTATCTACTACAGGCCACTTGATCAGGAAGAGGAAGTCAATGAGGCCTTCTACAGACAGCTGGAAGTAGCCTCACGATCACAGGCCCTGGAGGACTTCAACCACCCTGATATCTACTGGAAGGACAACACAGCTAGGTACACACAGTCCAGGAGGTTCCTGCGGAGCATTGATGATGAATTTTGATACAGGTGGTGGAAGAGCCAATGAGAAAGGATGTGCTGCTGGACCTTATACTAACAAACAAAGAAGGATTGGTTGGAGATGTGAAGGCTGAGAGCAGCCTTTGCTGCAGTGATCGTGAGATGCTGGAGTTCAGGATCTTGCTTGGAGGAAGCAGGGCAATAAGTAGGACTGCAACCCTGGACGCCAGGAGAGCAAACTTTGGTCTCTTCAGGGAAGTGCTTGAAGGAATCCCATTGCTTAAGGCCCTAGAAGTAAAAGGGGGGAAGGTCCAAGAGAGTTGGTTAGTATTCAAGAATTACCCCCTCCAAGCTCAGGACTGCTGCATCCCTGAGTAAGAAGTCAAGCAAAGGGGGCAGGAGACCTGCGTGGATGAGCAAGGAGCTCCTGGCAAAACGCAAACAGAAGAAAGAGGTATACAGAATGTAGAAAAAGGGACAGGCCACTTGGGAGGAATGTGAGAATGTTGTCAGTGTACGCAGGGATGCAATGAAGAAGGGTAAGGCCCATTTGGAATTAAATCTGGCAAGGGATGTCAAGGACAACAAAAAGGGCTTCTTCAAATACACCAGTAGCAAAAGGAAGACTATGGAAAATGTGGGCCTGCTGCTGAATGGGGTGGGGGCCCTGGTGACAAGGAATACAGAGAAGGTAGAGTTGCTGAATGCCTTCTTTGCTTCAGTCTTTACTGTTAAGACCATCCCTCAGGAATCCTAGAGGCTGGAGATGAGAGAGAAAGCATGGAAAAAGGAAGACTTGGTGGAGGAGGATTGGGTTAGAGATCGTTTAGGCAAACTTGACATCCACAAATTCATGGGCCCTGATGGGATGCACCCACGGGTACTGAGGGAGCTGGCAGATGTTGTTGCCAGGCCACTCTCCATCCTCTTTGAAAGGTCACGGAGAACTGGAGAGGTGCCTGAGGACTGGAAGAAAGCCAATGTCACTACAGTCTTCAAAAAGGGCAAGAAGGAGGACCCAGGTAACTACAGGCTAATCAGCCTCACCTCCACCCCTGGAAAGGTGATGGAACAGCTCATCCTGGATGTCATCTCTAAGCATATGGAGGAAAGGAAGGTGACCAGGAGTATTCAGCATGGATTCACCAAGGGGAAATCCTGCTTAACCGATCTGATAGCCTTCTTGGATGGAATGACTGGCTGGGTAGATGAGGGTAGAGCAGCAGATGTTATCTTACTTCAGCAAGGCTTTCAACACTGTCTCCCATAACATCCTCCTAGGCAAGGTCAGAAAGTGTGGGTCAGATGAATGGACAGTAGTGTGTATTGAGAACTGGCTGAATGAGAATGCTCAGAGGGTTGTCGTCATTGGCACAGAGTCTAGCTGGAGGCCTGTAGCTAATAGTGTCCGCCAGGGGTCAGGACTGGCTCCAGACTTGTTCAACGTATTCATCAGTGACCTGGATGAGGGGACAGAGTGCCTCCTCAGCAAGTTTGCTGATGATACCAAGCTGGGAGGAATGGCTGACACACCTGAGGGCTGTGCTGCCATTCAGAGAGACCTGGACAGGCTGGAGAGTTGGGCAGAGAAGAACCTCATGAGGTTCGACAAGGGCAAGTTCAGGGTCCTACACCTAGGGAGGAATAACCCCATGCACCAGAACAGGCTGGGAGCTGACCTGCAGGAAAGCAGTTCTGTAGAGGAGGACCTGGGAGTCCTGGTAGACATGGACCATGGTAGCAAGTTGACCATGAGCCAGCAATGTGCCCTTGTGGCCAAGAAGGCCAATGGTCTCCTGGCGTGCATTAGAAAGAGTGCTGCCAGCAGGTCAAGGGAGGTGATCCTGCTGCTCTACTTAGCCCTGGTGAGGTCACATGTGAAGTACTGTGTCCAGTTCTGGGCTCCCCAATACAAGAGCCATGGCACTACTGGAGAGAGTCCAGTGTAGGGCTACAAAGATGATCAGAGGACTGGAGCAGCTTTCCTATGAGGAACGGCTGCAAGAGCTGGGCCAGTTTAGTCTGGAGAAGACTAAGAGGGAATCTTATCAATGTCTACAAATACCTTAAGAGGAGGTGTCAAGAGGATGGGGCCAGGCTCTTTTCAGTAGTGCCATGTGACAGGACAAGAGGCAATGGGCACAAACAGAACCACAGGAAGTTCCGCCTAAACATGAGGGAAAACTTCTTTGCTGTAAGAATGACAGAGCACTGGAACAAGTTTCCCAGAGAGGTTGTAGAGTCCCCTTCTCTGGAGATATTCAAAACCCACCCGGACATAATCCTGTGCAACATGTTCTAGGTGACCCTGCTTGAGCAGGGGGGTTGGACTAGATGATCTCCAGTGGTCCCTTGCAACCTCAACTGTTCTGTGATTCTATGATTCTCCGGTTTCTCCATTTCCATCCTGTGATGGATGGTTTTGTGTTGGTCTAATAATATATTTTTTTGTGCTGGAAGCCACTAACATTTCAGTTAGCTTCATATTCTCTGCGACCAAATTAATACAATAACGTGTCTTTGCCAGCACAGACTATGCACCTGTATCTCCAGATCCTGCAATTTAACTGTAACTTCCTCTGTTATATAACTATATTACACTATATTTTTTCTTTGATATTGTCTGAACACATAGTTCATACTAAATCTCTGAATACAGACCATCACTTACTTGAGAGTAATGATGTTTAGTCCTGATAATCAATTCTACTCCTTCAAGTACAGCTCCATGCCAAGGAAATTTGCAATTCCTAATAATTCTAGCATCCTATAAGTTAATCTCATGTTTTATGCTTTGAAGGAGACTCTGAAGAAAAAAGAAATACAAACAAAAAAAAAGTTATTTTGACTCTCTGGCTTTTATCTGTTCTTATAACATTAAGTGGAATTGGATGTCATGAATATTTGGATGGTAGAAAACTTTGCTGCTACAGAGTGATTTGGTTTCTCCTTGCCTTTGGAGTCTAATGCTTTAGAAAACTGAAGAAAACACTAGTAATAGTGACCAGGATAGAAAAGCTCTGTTTTGGATTGTTTTGCATGTTGGTTAAATATTTGGGCTTTTTCATGTCAGCTTTTTTACCTTTCTTTTGCTTCTAGTAATTAGGATTAACTCTGGTAATGAGGATTACCACTGGTAATAAGAATTATTAACAAAAACACTTCCCAGGCTTCAGCTGTTAAGAGCAAGGATGGTGGTGAAGTAATAGTGGTGCATAGTCCAGGACATGTGTAGCTTTGCCATCAGTGATATCCCACGAGCGTTTGAACAGTGGGATAGGTGCAAGTAAGCTGCCATATTTAGCGAAGAAACAGAGCTGTTTCTAGCTACTTGTAGCAGTGAACAGATGCACATTAGTGAAGGAAGCAGTGGGTAGGTAGCTCTGTATAACGCTGGAAATGTGCTGGGCTAATTGTGCAGCCACCTGTGGCTTTGCAGATGGCAATCTGCTGCAGCTGTGATGCTCCCCAAAGCCCTGCTATCCCCAACAGAAGCTGTTGGGGCCTTCAGAGAGGAGAGAAAGGAAACAGCTTGAGCCATTCTCACTTCTGGATTACAAGTTACCGATTGCTGTCCTTGTAAACTGGCGTTAATGGTCCATGTCATGCTTCAAGGCATGCAATGTTTTTGCGGCTGTAACAGAGAAGAATAAAGTTGCAGCTAAAATATTTAAATCAGAATAGGCTGCTGAATGTAAATGAACAGCACTGAGGTTGCGTGGAGCACCTGCTGTGATGTGGGATGTTTGGAGCCTTTTGCCTCATAACACTCCTCATAACATATGGATATTTATTAGATTTGAGTTCAGACCTGAGGAAAATCTATGTGTATTTAGTTTGCAGGTTCTTTGTAATATACCTTTAAAACCTGGTAATTTGTGTCTTCTGCCTCTGGTAATATAAACTGCAGAGTATTTGGAGGAAAGAGCAATACCATCGATAGTGAAATGATTACTGGAGTCAGCTGGCTTAGAACCTACAGGCATTTTGTATTATTTGATTTGATTTAGAAATTAGATTTGATTTAGTTTCTCTTGAATTCAGTGGTGGAKTTTTTATTTTCCAGGGAAACAAAATTGAGCAATTAGGGCTTTACCTGAAGAATGCCTAAAATGTGCTTCTCCTCCTAGGTCCATGTTTGCCTTTTCAGCTTCATACTCTACTCTTAGCATTTCATTGCAGTTTAGTGCTTGTTGTTTGTTTTGCAGCAGGACACAAATGATCGGAGCTGGGCAACCAAAATAAATCAGCCTTTCCAGTAATGCAGAAAAATTTTGAAGCATGGCATCTTGAAGAATGCTACACTGTTCACTTGGATGCTGGAAATACGAGGAGTAGGGCAGTCGGAGGGATTGGACATGCAGCAGTTTTATCTCACCTGCCCATTTTGTGCATGAGAAATATTCGAATGGTGTAAAAGTGCTATTTACAGTTTCTCTTCTTGGATATTTGTGTAGAACACTTCTAGAAAGTGGTTGTTATGTCTGTATTCTTGACGATCTTATAATGATCAGATGGCAGAAGAAGGGGCATGACAATGGTCAGAGTTGGAGCACATGCTCTATGAGGAGAGGCTGAAGGATCTGGCCTTGTTTAATCTGAAGAAGAGAAGACTTTGAGGGGAGCAGTCCCGCGCTACCTGCTGGGAGGTTATTGAGAAGATGAAGSCAGGCTTTACATAGTGGGGCATGGTCGGAGGCTGAGAGACAATGGCTGAAACAAGAGGGGTTCAGATCAGTTATAAGGAAAACTTTTTCCCCCACAAGGACATTCAAGCAGTAGATCAAGTTGCTCGGGGAAGTTGTACAATCTCTCCTTGGAGGTTTTCAACACCAAATTGAATAAAGCCCTGAGCAACCTGGTCTGATCGCATGGCTGACCTTGTTCTGAGCTCCAGGTTGGACTAAGGACCTCCTGAGGTCCCTTCCACCCTGAATTATAATCATATGTTTCTGTGGACATTCCCCTGGAACATTTTTGCACGAAGTAGCTCAKTTTTGAGGTAGAACCACTTTCAGGTCTCTGTACTAGGATCAGAGAAATGAGAAGTCATGATAGAGCCATGATGGCTTCCTGTTTTTCACAAGCACAGTTTAAACAGTCTGGAGAGCGGAGGTGTCTGATAGGTCCTCAACCACGATATAGATTACATAGATGTTACTCCTGAGGACTCATGAGAACACAGGCCAGGAAGGGTGTGCTGGAGTTACTCATTACTAAYCTCTGTTATTGCAGGCAACCATGACACACTTTCCCTTGTTAGAAATATACCAACCTATCTTAAAATCAATTACTGTTTTACTCCTGTTACTTCTATTGCAAAACTGTTCCAGAACCTCTATTTTCCATTTGTTAGAAAACTTCTAATTTATAGCTTAAATTTATTCATGACCTGTTTATACCATTTTGTTCTGCTGCCAGCTTTTCCCTGTGGTTTAAATAGCTCTTTTGGCACTTATTTCCTGAATATGTTTATAGAGATCAATGCTATCTATTTCAGCTTTTGTTCAGTAAGTTAAACTAACCAAACTCTCTCAGTCTTCTCTCACAAGACAGGCTTCATATTCTCCTCATATTCTGCAGTATTTCAGTCTGAATTATTCTGACTTGAGAATGGATTACTGGAGCAGTATGTATTACTCCAAATGAGATTTTTCTAATGCCTTGTACAATGCTCTTAATATTTGCCCATTTCCATTGGAAATAGTGAACTTAATGCATCCTATGACTGCTTTTGCTCTTCTGTTTTGTGGCAACCAGGACRTCTTTGGCTACAACTACTTTTACAGCAGTCTGTAACAGGTTTTAATTTTATCTTCCTGTGTATGATTTTTCTAATTTTTACCATACTTTCATCTATTAATCTAGTTCTCAAGATTGTCTAGGTGTTTTCTGTGCTGACAAAGTGCCCCATCTTTGTGKTGTTAATATCTCCTCTTCTCATCCCTCATGCGTACACTTGATGGTACAGTTCAAAGATCCATTCCTGCAGAGCTCCACTTCTGCAAGACATACCTTCCTCCAGCCTCRTAGTTCTCCTTTACACTACAACTGCTATTTTTGCTTTACCTAGGTCCTTACCTGCAAGGGTAAGGCTTCCTCTGCTAATCTCTGTCTTCAGAAGTTTAATAAGTAATTTCCCATACTATGCTATATTAAGTGCTTTACTGACATCCAGATGGATTAGAGATACTGCAGTTTCTCTGTCTAAGAAATCAGTTATTGGAAATCCTGTGTTTGGCTGACACAATATGTCCTTCCTCATTCTTCTCTGAAATCCTGATGCTGCTGGAGTCAAGCCCAGCTGCTGTTAAATCATGCAGTATAACAGCAGAAAACAGAAAGCCAAGAGTGAAAAGTTTTGTGACCAATTAAAACTGCAAGAGAGAATTCACCTCATACCTTGTACTTATCTACTTTGGACTATGTCCAAGATGCACTGCTAACACCCTCTTTCTTCCCCCAAAGCACCTTATCATCTACAACCAGTCAAGGCCTCTCAATTTTGCATCCMTTCGTTTCACAGTCAACTCGAATGTGCCAGCCAGCACAGTGACTGATGGACATTGATTTGACGTTGACTGATGGATAACTTCTGGCTTTTTCTGCTCGTCAGTGCTTGTTAAATGGCACTCCTGTTTAATGACAAGAATATCAGATCATAGGCAGGTGATGCATGTGCAGGAGAAACCTTTCTTGCCAATTTTTCCTCCTGAGACTCCTTTCCATAGGTCACCAGATGTGTAATTATGTGTTGCTATTATTCTTCGGATTGCAAGCAAACCCTGCCTAGTGCTTGCACTTTAATGGTATCTAGTGCAAGCTAGGTACCATTAAAACATCATGGGTTGCGGGAAAATAAGGATCTAGGGCTGATGATGGTGGAATTTTGTGCTCTGTAATTTTTTTTTTTTTAAGAAAGCAAGATAAATGATGCTGATTTCTTGCAAATGACTTTTGTATGGTCCTTGCTCCTCCTCTACTTTCACATTGCATCTGTGCTAAATGGTGATAAAGCATGCTTTGGTGACCAGAGTTGATGGAGGAACTAGTCAGCTATGCAAAGTAAYAGTTTCAGAGGCTGAACAGGGAAAGCTTGTGTAGAATTTGAGACATCACTTAATCCTTAGCTAATATACAAATTGACATGATAATGTTGTACTTATCTGAGTTCTGTGGTTAAGATTCTGTTAGGACCATGATCAGTGATTTCTGAGAAGTGTTAGTGAAGTGTTTAGCTGTGCTAACTTCCTTGTTATTTGATTTGTTTTTTTGACCAAGTATTCCCCTCATCTGTTGAAAATAACTGCAAGTAGGCTGGGTTCTCCCTTTATTAGAAAATTCCACTGGAATTAGCCAGAAATGCTGCCAATTTGAGACTATGAGCATATGGTTGATTCTGGTTTACAAATTGGTGCATTTTTTTTYCCAACAAAAACCACCACTGAAACAATAAGTAGACTTTTTCCTGTTTGTTTTAGAACAGAGAACTGTTGATATTTTGGCTTTCAGCAAAACAGCTGATTTTGATAAAAACCCATGCAATGTAAGTGAAAATATCTTCCTTAAAAAAACATATTTCAATTAAAAACCAACACAATTTCAACAATTCAATAATTTCAACAATTTCAACAATAACAACTCTACACCAACGTTTATTCCCTATAGCAACTGTCATGTGTAAGTTTGTTGAGGGTRTGGGGTAAGGAAGAAGAGAGCTGGGTGGAAGCCTGTCCCTTTGGCTTTTGCCAGGTGCTGTGCAGGTCCGACTTGTGTGGGTGCTGAGAAGCGTGATGTAGCTGTGCCCATAGGGCTACATGGCTTCCACGTTCAGAGACTGGTGCTATCACACCTGAAGCACCTGACAGCTTCTCCTAGAACTTGGACATGCTGGAGGTGCTGCATTGCCTCTCTCTGGGCACCTGATCTGGAGAGGAGGCTGTGGAAAGAGGGGTGGTTGTGGAGGATACAATCCTCCAAAGCAGTCTGAGATCCTGCTCACGATGATCCAGTTGATTCAAGACTTATTTACAGTGGTGACATCATTGGAGCTACAATTATGTGACAGTTGATGACAGGAMCATTCTGTGCACATTACACAATATTTCTAAAAGTAATAGAACTGAACATTGTGATGCATTAAAATATGCTGAGTTTTTTTTTTCCAGGAGTCACATTTAACGAGAGTTTAATGAGCTCCCAACAGTAGACCCAAGTAGGAGTAAAATGCTTGCACAGCTCACTAGGCCAATTAATTTGAAAAAGATGACAATGGGGTACCGTCTACAAAGATTTTCATGATAACTATCAGGAACCTTTCCTTCCAAATTCTGAAATCTGATAGTCAAATTGTACAATGGAAAAATTTTCTGAAATTGTAGACTCCATATAGTCATTAGTGTCCTCTTTGTTTTCTAGGAAGGTAATAGATTTTGGCCCTGTTAATATCAAAATAGTGGTCTAAATGGAAARGTAACAAAATAATTCTGTATTTGAAGGGGCAGAAAAAAAATCTCATTAAGAAGGAGTTTCTGTTGCATGTAGCTAAACTGTGTTACAGAAGTGTGATGTTGCCGTTACTGTTTTAATCTTAACCTGACATTAATAATAAAAAAGAAGAGAAATAAGAGCTCTGCTTTCTCATTTTTGAAGGAGAAAACAATTGTATTATTAGAAAAGTAATTACATAAACATAATATATATAGTATAGGGAGCTATTAAAAAATTGAAGCAGAAAATCCAGCCAAAATGAATAATGACTCTTTAAATGTCACCTATATAAATATTTAAATATGTATACAAGAATATGCATGTGTTTGTGGCTGTGTGCACCAGAGAGAGAAGAAAACAAAAAGAGAGAGCATTTTCCAACATCAAAACTTTTGAATGGGGATAATTTTTTAGGAGTCAAGTGTTATAAGTAAGAAGCAGCGCCTAATGCCCACTGAGAGGCTGAAGCACATTAGGTGCATCTTAGAGCACAGCTTCTAGTTTAGTTTAGTTAAGAACCCAGCTTATACGCTTTATAACACCTCTGTATTGTGAACAAAGGCACAGTAAATGGGATACAATCTGGCAATTCAATGCAAGAACTAGCTTCAGATTTAAATTAAAATGCTCATGTAGATTCACCCTTTGATGTGTTCTCTCCAGGTTCACACAAGCCCCACTGAAATTCATGCTTAGGCCCTTGTAGGCTGGGACATCACAAAAGCAAGAGCAGGCCTTTGTTATGCCAGGGGTTGAGTCATTCAGTTACTTCTCACCCGGGAAATGTGACAGCTCCATATTCWGTTACTGTAAGTTATAGTAATAAAGTATTTTATGATTATTAAAGCCAATGCAATCACTCAGATAAAATGTGAATGTAAATATCCTATCTAATTAAGCTCATAATCTTGTTTGCAATAAGACAAAAGTAGAAATTTGTAAACAAATAATTTGTGAGCAGTAGACTAATGAAGCCTGATTTTGAACAGATTTCTGTTACTCAGTTGGGTGACTGTAACTGAATCATATCGGTTCTTTTTGTAATCTTTGCATCTGTCTTTGCATTTTTCTCCTCCCTTATGACCATCCTTCCTAGGAATATTGTGTTAYGGATGCACAGGTGATTGCATTCAATCATGAAAGTTAGCTGAGAGGCTCAAGAATTTCTGGGATGATTTTGTGAATATTCCACCTGTTTCTCTTGAGCTGCCTTGCTTTTTATATCTTGTAGGAAGGTGATTACCTGTGAGGAGCTCACTGCTCTCCCAAGCACAACTGAATTCCTAAAGCCTCCATGCTGTAGGAAAGGTGACTAAACACAGTGTTCCTGGTTCTCCTGCCAGCTTTGTTGGCYGTGCTTTACAATTAAACCACGGTTTTCATCTTTGTTCATTTACTTTGGAGTTGTACTGGTGTGACTTCAACATCAAGCCTATTGGTCTAATTGGCTGATATGAAAGGGCCCCACTTACATGCATAAATGCATGGTAGTCTCACCACTGATTTTAATGTCAGCAGGAGCAGAATATCAGAGTGTTTGCCGAGTGAAAGCTGGGTAGGTATGAAGGATTTCTTCCTTAGATTACAGTGAAACCAGCTGATTAAGTACTCTTAGTTGTTCATTAAAGAGAAATAACTCACTCCAAAGAATATTTTGTATTCAAGTATTGAAAATAGTACACAGAGCTTTGAAAACTCTGATTATATTATAATTCCAAAACATAAAACCCAATTTGAATAAATCAAAGACTATATTAGATTTTTGTTATAAACTAGTAATATATTTACAGGCTTTAATACATCTTGGATGTGTTTTTGAAATAAAATAGCTTGTATGCACTTGCTTTGCCTAGTATAATCTTTATGCATGTGTTGGAAGGGTATACATTACTTTAAAAATTAATTTTCCCTGTTGTGTGCAGGCAAGGATTCCAAAAGAAAATACGAATGAAGCAAAATAAAATATGGGTAAAATGTGTTGGAACTAYAGTTGTTTAACTCCATCTAGCTGATAAGCTGAGAACACAGGTAAAGGTGGAGAGTGRATTCAATCTCTTTTTAAAAGCAGTTGTTTCCTTATTTACATAGCACAGATCATAAAATCATTTTCTCTGTTGTGTTATTATGAAACACCCTTAAGTGCAGAGGGACGGTTCAAGACCTACGCATCATGAGAGAGATGTTCAGAGGCACAAGTAATATTTGCCTAGCCCTTCCTGACTTCCTGCAGGAGTCTGGTGTCTTGAGTTCTTGGAAAGTATTTCATGCAGAAATGCTGCTTGCTCTTTGCTAGAACAGGAGCAGTAAGGCTCRAGGTGTATGTAGACTTAAATAGCCCTTTGCACTTCCTTGCAATCAGCCACCAAGAGATAAGCCAAATAAGGGGAGTGAAACATTGTTTTTTTAAGTGGTTGGGAGTTCATAATTCTGTTGTGTGYCAGGCTGTCTTTGTAGAAAGGCAATTTCACAACTCTTCTGACTAAAGCCTTCGGCCAAAGTCCATCTTCCCTGGAAAACTGGGTTGTCTTGACCTCACTATTGCAGAAGAGAGAGGAAAATCCTGTCTGTCACTGACATTCTTACTGACATAAGCTGAAGCCACTRTTGAAAATTCAGATTCCTATTTAGGCAAGTAGCTGGGGAAAACTGGTGACTGCTCTTCTACCAGGCATTTGTCTTGCTGTAGTCAGATGTAGTCAGAGACCTAGAAATCAGCAAGCTAAGGATGAAGTTTCTCGCATGCTCTTGCACAAGAAAGGCCCAGAARTTGAAGTCTAATTGGCACTGCAGAAGACTACTTTCAGAGTGCCCTTACAACCTGGGATTGGCAGCAGATGACTACGAGAAATGGCAGGATTCTCCAGAAGACATGTCTGGCAGGATGCTACAATGGAGAAAAGCCTTATGCCATATGTTTTTTTTTCTTTTTTTTTCTTTTTTCTTTTTTTTTTTTATTCCTGGGTGTACCTTCCCACTCCATGTTAAAGGCACTGAGTCTACAGACCCACAGCTGAACCGAGAGAGGGTGGAGGCAAGGCATCATATAGAAAGAGAAGGGATTGTAAAAGACTTCTTTAGGTGATAGGTATAGAAGGTTTAAGGAAAGCAGGAGCAAGGCTCTGGGTTTCTCTGTGAAGAATTGTCTGTTACTACAGCTTTTAACATGATGTTTGTTGGAACCTGTTGGTGCTGCCAGGACATGAGCAAYGGCTCTTCCACCTGCTTATGCACCTGTTATCTGGCAACAGATCCCAGCTCTCTGCTTCAGTGTCAGCTGTACCCATGGCTTTGGTTCAGGGTGACATTTTAGGGAGTATTGTATTCTTCTCTGATTGGGGAAGTTCCSTGCTTCAGGATATCTTTAGCAGAGTTGTTCATTTTCTGCAGTTGCCAGTAATTACAGTGAAAGTACAATACAATTAAATCAAGAATAGTGGTAGTAACATTAGCAATGACCAGTACTGGACTTTCTCTTCTCTTTTCTTGTGGTGCACTGTACCTTAGCACTAATGACAATGTTTAGTCATATAAAAAAAGTGGGCCCCTTATAAGTATGGTAAAAAAATCTTTTTAAGGTGCTTTTCTCTCTTCTTTCAGAGATTCCAACCAAAATCACTGTTTTATAATGAACACTCAAACCTCTGGCTGATGCCGAAAACTTAATGGAAAGCAAAAGGATTTCTGGTTCTGCTATAGTCATTTTTTATTTGTATTTTAATAAAGAGGTGACTTGGTTTTGCTTTTATTTTAATTTGATGGATTTTCGGTTCACCTTTCACAGTTGCATTTCACCTGATGTCTTGTTCCCTAACTTCACAGCTCACTGAGCTGAATTAATAGCTGTGGTGGAATGAATGTTAAAGTCATGCTTACAAAGTTGCTTGGGGGTGTGAAACTCTAGGAACTAATTATTGGGGAAAATTCTACATCGCAGAAAGATGTAGAGGAAAAGACTTTCAACAGAATGAATCATTGTGCTTGCTCTTCTCTGGGATCCTTTTGATTTAAAACTATGGTATTATAAAAAAGCTGTCATCCTACAGTTAAACACTTCCTCACCGTTTTATGGCACCTTCCAGTTGTATGCCTTTGAACATGGCTCACAGATACTGCATGATTTCCAAGCTATGGAGCTAGAGGGGAGGAATCACAAACAGCTGCCTTGGGTGCATTTTCAGCAGAAAACCAGGGCCAGTGAAAAAAGACTTTGTTCTTTTTCCAGCAGCATTTTCAAAAATGTTAGCAAGCTCTGGCCAGCAAGAAGAGGGAGAAGCTACTCTACAGGGCTGTTTAAARGTGAGGAGGGAAGATCTGTCAGGAGAGAAATAAAGCTGGAGAAATAGGCAAGTGAGCAGTCAAGACTTTGGACACATTGGAGAGATTTAGATTGTGGGTGAATTGGGCTGGACAGAGGCACCAGCTGATGAATTTCTGACTCCAGTATGAACATCTACTACCAGCTTGGAGAGGGAGAGTGGGAGGGCTTCAGATTATATGGCAATGGTGTAGTTTGCAAGCAGACTATGGAGAGTCTAAAATGCCTTCACTGATTGCTCATGGTTGCAGGTTTCTGCATCTTTTCCAGGCTAGGACCGTTGCTGGTAGCATCCCTATTCCAAAGGAAGTAGAAGAGAGTGGAGGGGATTTGAATACATGGATTTAGCCCTTCCACATTGGACAGCATGACAGCCTTTCCCTTGAAGAGTTACTTAATGAGGCCAAAAGCATTTCAGAAGGAGAATATTTTAAATCAATAATAGGTAGGACAAACAACTGTTTGTTCTCTAGTCTTTCTATTCCTTCAGAAAGGATTGGTCCAGTATTTCCTGCTCTTGCTACGTAGTTCATCTTTCATCTCATCTCCCTAGCCATTAGCTGTGGGTCCTCCTTCTTGCTCTTGGAAAGCTCTTTGGTGCTTCTTCCTCTGTGCAAGCCACTTGGAGAAAGGTTGTGTGGCGACTGATACAAAGTGCCTGCCCGTTCACTTATCTACAAAACACAGTGTATTTTAATAGGTTCTTTTGAGCTGCTTTTTTATTTTCCTCTTCCTTATTAAGCTGGTTCAGTGAACATTCCCAAATTCTAATAAATGATGTTTATAACAGAGTGTAGTGTAATGGATCCTTTGTAACTTTTCTAATATTATTATGTATTGCTGTTAATGAACTGTAGATTTTATTCCAACATACTTCTCCTGTATATGGTATACAATGAAGAATTGTAAGAAAAATAAAAAAGGCAACTCAATCATCTTGGATATGGTTGCTGTTACTGATCTTTTTCACTGAAGCTGTCCATCCRCTACTTGACCTTAGAAGGTTAAAAAAAAATCTGGGCTGCAGRGTTCTTGCTTCTTGAACAAATAACGTCTGGAGATACTTAACACAGAGTTACGATAACTCTTCTCTCTGTATTAAATAATTTCCTTGCAAGACTGAATCAGAAGCCCTGACTAAATGCCTTTTTGAAGTAATTATCAACTACTAAGTATTCGCACATACACACACGCGCACACACGCGCGCACACACACAATACAAAAGTAGCTCATTACATTAAGAAATGAATTACTATTTCTAATTACTTCTAGTAGTTAATTACTTCTAATTATTACACTGAGTAATAAATTGCTACTTCTAATTATGCAGTGTGTACAAAGTAGTTAGAAATGCAATTTGCATGGTTGTTTACATCACAGGCATGTTTAAGTAATTGTGCTCCCTTAATTATATGGAATGGTTGATGTTAAATAGCTTAACACGTTTTGCAGCTTCATCTGCAGTGTCATTTGTTTACCATTTGTGGCGGTCGAGTTTCAGAGAACTGGGGAATAGCAGCTGTGTGTCACCGGGGAATAGTTATTTTTATTTGAAGCCTACAAGCATTGCGGAATATCGGTTTCTTGACAGGCATTTCTGGGAACATAAACTGCGTTGTTAAACTTGCATTACAGTTGCAACTTCTCAACCTGTGCAAATCTGAACCACCTGGAGAGACTGACCAAAGCTTATTGTCTTTTATCAAACTAAAGTCTTGTTTCCCATGCTCCAGGCTCTCTGCCACCAGATGTCAGGATGAGGTGTCTATCCTCCTTCTTTTGCCCCTTTRTCAAGAGCAGATGCCCTCTTCTCAGCTAAATTTTTTTCTCCAGATTCATAAGAGCATCTGCAATGACATATCTAATTTCTGTAGAAATATACACTCATTAGGAGCCTGCTGTGTGTAAGACTGCTGTCAGGAATTCCCAGTGAGGGCTGTATTAATGTTTTAGATCAGTTCTGTGGAMGTGGTGAGTCCCTCATCTCTCCAGCACCTTCCAAACTTGAGTGTTAAACACAGCAATTTGGAGTTGATCTTAACTCATCCCTCAAAGAGGAGGGAAAAGCAGCATAGGAAACTGAATGTCCATTTGGAGGAAGCAAAGTGCATGTTTCCTTCACAAAGATTTGGTAGTGTAACYAGAAGCTATGTTCTTCCTCATGCCTTATTTCTCTGTATACTTCCATGGTGGCTTGGTGGGTATTAGGAGTTGAACGACATAGCCTTCTCCTATGGCTTGCAATTTTATTTTCTCCTGCTCCTTTTTCTTGTCTTCATGTATAATAATGATATTAGAATCGGTTGCAGAGAAATAACCGTGTCCCAATAGGGGTGGACAGCCTGCCATCAAGCAAGAGCAGAGGAGGCATGAGCAGATGACCTACAGAGACTCAAAAAAAAGATGTTGCTTATCATTCACCTGTCCTCAGAGAGRAAAGAATACAGGAAATTTTACACATACAAAATATATTATGGTTAAATATAAWTTTTCAAAGTTTTAGGTGAGGCACCAGAGAGATTGAAAGTTAAAGAACTGGAAAGTTCACTCATCACTTACATGCATAACGGATATGGAAAAGTGGGTTTTGCTAGCTGAGGAATATCTTTGCTCTTGGTAAAAGCAGTCCCCAGCTGACACAATCAACTTGTTGTTCTGGGTGGATTCTCTTTCAGTCTGATAAAATGAAACACTTTTTGGGGAAAATGGTGTGACTGCTTTGGTGGGAAGGGAGCTTTAAAGGAGAAAGCAGCAGTGGAAATAGAGATTGCTGGAAAATGGACTATGGACATACCACTTTGTGTGATGGCTTTTAAGGAGAAGGGTAGTAGGGCTGACACTGTCAGAGACAGTGTTTAATAACTTTGGGAGGTGAAATTAAAGTCTTCATCTTAGAAGACACATRTCAGTAGTCAAGAGCCATCAAAATCAAGTCTTAAGAAGCTTGACTTTCTTTTCTTRCTCTGAGAGGAAATGGTTCTGGTTCAGCTACTGAGAATTCAGCCTTTGATTTTTCACTAACAAAGTGCATTTTCTTAGGACCAAATCCTGCAAATGCTGCCAGAGAGCTTGCAGGATTGGGCTCTCCATGGGCCRTATGCTCACTGCATAGCATTTTAACAAAGCTGTAATGGAGAAAGAACTGAAATGATGTTAACAATCTTTCTTGCTAAATTATTGTTTTGTTCTACCTGTTATATCCCGTGGGACCCAAACTGTAATCAAGATGTTTGATTCCGTTCCTCAGGAAGTCGGGCTAGAGAGTAAAGTAGGTGGTTATAAGATTGCGACTATTGTACTCCCAAGTGGGGAATGGAGAGCTATAATTCTGCTAATTATCATAACTAGTTAGCTGCATTCAGAAGTGAAAAATCAGAAGGGCTAGATCTCCGCCTCCARCTGTTAATAATGGGTTATTGAATTGCAGTATGTGAGACCAGAGGGACTGCTATTACCACCAATGATGAGCCTGGGATGTGTTCCCAACACCATAAAATAATGCAGCCCTGGATTTTCAGAGCACGTTGATACTCARGATGAAAGTACATGCGTTCCTGGAGCAAATCAAGATGAAGTTCAACACTATGGATTCAGTCACCAAGCTTGGACATCAGCAATGAGTACAGATGCCTGCATGCACAGAGAGGGCTCCCCTGGCCCCCCTGGAAATGAGCTCTGCTGGCTCCAAGGAATCTGGACGCCCCATATGTCTGGCCCCATATCTGGGCTTGCAGTTGTAGTGAGGGCACATTTGCATTGGACAGTGCTAGGCTGTGCTCTGAGTTGATGATGGGCAAACCGGAGGCAATCTAATTGCCTTGGTGTAAAGCTGTGCCCGAGGTAATTGGCCTGGCTGATTAGCTTGGCAGGATCACCAGTTCTACTCTGGCTCCATCRCTTCTGGTGTATGGATTGTTTGTAGCACTGTGTATACCTCAAATCCTTAAAGTCAGTTTAAGTACTGGATGTTGTAGACTAGCAAGCAATGGGTGCCTAAAAGAGGGAACTCAGGAGGGAACCTGACTGCTCCTTGAAATCTGAAATAGCAGAATGGTGTGGGGGATATGTTTTGAAAGAATAACTGAAGCATTCGGAATCAATTAGCAATCTGAGCCAAGACAACCTCATTTTGGCTTGAGTAATTTCAACAGGGCTTTCCCTGAGATGAACTAAGATTTTATTAGCCCAGCTGTGAACATTTCTGTGGCCAATTCAGGAGAAATTCCAGCTCAAGGGAAAAATCTTTTAATGAAATCCATATAGCACAGCTGGAACTGTACAAAATGTGAGGACAGGAACTACTGATGAGTGCACCCAGTGTTTGTCTGGGTTATTGACAGAACCTATAGATTTCTATCATTGTTGTCATATGGATTTTAGATGGGTCCTGGCAGACTTTTAAGGTATTGCAAATTTCATGATTCAGATGTAGCGTAGGAAATTGCATACCTCCCCTTCTACCTACCCCAGGGGTAAGAGACTTGCACCTTCTCAGGGATGCAGGGAGGAAGTGCTGGGTACTTCAATGGGGTACACAGAAATGGGCGATGCATTGTCACGCTCCAAAAGTGTTTGTAGTTTGGCTTGGCATCTGATTTGGAAGCAGGTAGAATAGAGTTTTATGCAAAAACTATTTTAAAAATCAAAATACATGTTTTTTTCCATGTTTTCTAGTGCAATACTTATCTAGTCTTGATCAGTCTATAGTGAATCACTCATATCAATTTTAGATTCATAACTCTGTTATGAAAAAAAGCACTGGACATAGGTATGATCTCTAGAACATCAGCAAAAATGAGAAGTCATTGTAATTAAGATTATGGAACTTCATAAGGCATTATGTCTACCTGAGATCATAATGAGYGGTACTTAAATACAACATACAGACTTACACATAATATTCAGGTAACAAAAATCTCTTGCACAGATCTCTCAGAGCCTTCCTTCTTAAAATAATTCTGAAGGGATTTCTCACTGACTGATGTCACTGCAACCCTCTGATGTTAAGATCTGTCCCAATATCTCTCTCTAACATTCTGGTCCTTACTCTGCAACTGTATAGGATTAAATTGTTGTGCTGCGTAATTCCCAGCCTCATGGAATCCTGTGATAGGGGACATATGTACAATTATTACCTTTACATGAGAGGGCTGAGTTAGAAGTACCAGCCAGGCCTTTAATGTTATTTCCTTAATCTTGAGCAGCTCTTTTTGGAGATACAGGGCTAGAGAACAAACATGGTGAGCTTCAAACACAATCCAGCACCCTGTGCCAGGAAAGCCCATGCTTGTCACTCYGGAGTGATCATATCCTTGCTTCAGGAGCCATTCAGACATTGCACTGGTAATCACTGGGCATCCCACAGTTCCTTAGTGGAYCACAGCAGGTCCTCCAAGTCATGTAAGTGACCAACAAGATGCCCCAAGGTTGCTCAGTATCAGCATGCTGTGAATTCAGTGTGAGATCTGAGTCCTTTCAGTAACACCACCAATTTGTTGGTGGCCTGAGGCTGGGTCCAGAGTACCTGGCTGTGTTTAGAAACTGCTCTAAAGAGAATAAAAGCAGGAAGGTCAAGGATTTTGAAATCCATGCCTGGATCGGTGTGGTGGYAACCGTTGCAATAGACCTGTCACCAGGTCTATTGACACAAGGTCCCTTGTCAAGAGACCACCAGAGAAGTGTGGATCCTTGTCTCACTGGACTGAATTGCCATTCCCTGTGCTTGTTTATTGTGTATCATGTTAATGTGGCAACTTTCTACTGTGTTAAAGAGAAACATATAGGTATTGTCCTCATTTTGGYCACAAGAAAAAGAAAACATGAAAAAGGACAAATTCAGCAAATACTGTAAGCAGGTGCATAACATGTATCCAGTGTCAAGTATTTAAGGTTATTGGGATCTATTCATTTGTTGAAATCTACAGAAATGCATTGTAATTTTTGCCTGGGGTCACCTGGCCATAGGGACAAGACAGGGACCTTGTGTTTCTGCCCTTGAAACYCTTCTGCTAGCCATTTCAAAGTAAGAAGGACAGAAATCAAAAACTAATCTAAAATATGTAGCCTAAAAACCAAAAYGTCCTACCCAAGTATTGCTCTGTGATGAATCTGAACGGGACACACTCCTCCCTGCATACAACTTGATAGAAAACATCCCACTCTGCCACACCATAGTGTGCTCATGTAGGTCTTAGGTATGCTGTAAAGATGTGCAGCTGAGAGGCTGTGGGTCACAGACAGTTAATCAGTTACAGTACTTACAATGCTCTCTAAGTTCAAAAGACCAGTGAAGTTCACATTCACTCCTCATAGCTGCCAAGTCATGATCCCTACACAGTGAAGGAGGAAAGGAATTGCAGTGCTTCAGTTAGCCACCTCTGGTCATGTTAAGATGGCTCTTCCTTCTGTTCTCTGCTGGATCTGGTGAACTTTGATAACAGCTTGATCTATAGACACCAAAGTAGACAGGACAGCTACATCRGTGCTATCTATAAGCATAGTACTATCCAGTCTAATGTGGATTGTTACAAAAAGGCTAATTCATAGCGGTCTTTTAGGAAATGTTTATTCATTTGTCCCATGTGTACAATGAATCACAAGCTGATTGTAGTGAAGATGTCTTTATTCCTGCACTTTGCAGGCTGAAGGTGTTGGAGGAGTATTGATTCATCTTACACTGGAAGGAAACACATTGTAGCCCTTCAAAATTGGTTGTGGAATCTGCTGTGGGTAAGGAAGATTTCCACCCTGAACTGATAAGCTGCAAGAAAATCCCTGAGGAGCAACTGTAGAGRTGTAATCTACACTCTGCCCTGGATGCAGAGTCAGTGCAGGTACACTTGGTGCTGCAGCCCCCAGAGCTTGCAGGATGCCTGCAACTGGTAACCGTCCWGGAAGCTTCAGGTTTCTTTTGCCTTGAACATGAGACAGTGCCAGATTGGGTCCGGCAGTGGGGGAAATGTGCAGGGGCCAYACTGCTCTTATCTTTTTCCACCCTACCTGGCCATGCATCACATCATGATATGGGTTAAACAGCGTTGAGCAATATGTGCTGGTCCTTTTAGGCAAGTATCTGTGTGAAACGCAAGCATATATTAGAAAGAGAAACCAGGGTGGTGGCTCTGATAGGGAGTGAGAGAAGTAACAGTGAATAAGTATTAAAGATATGAGGATATCATTGCTAGAAGAGAGGAAAAAACTGCTGCCTGCACAGAAAAGCAAAATCAGCCGGAGACTGGGAAGGAATTGGCAAAGTCTTGCTTCAGCTGGTGCTGTTTGTGCTAGTCCTAGGTAACCATCTGCTGAGCTGTCAGACCTGACTGAGCTTTTTTTGTTTGGGTTTTATATTATTTGTTTTTCTGTTCTTTTAAATTACTTTACTGAAGGAAATAAAATAATCTTGCAGCTTCAGAGAAAAAAAGAAAAACATCTGAAAGATGATTTAGGCAGCACTTGGGGAGCATCCTTCAAGGAGGCCATACTGGCTGGTACAATCCCAGCTACAGCACGACTCCTCAGCCTCTCTCCCTCCCCGAGACTCTCTGCCAAGCATAGATTAAAGGATCCACTGACCAACATGTTGTGCATATTCTAGTGTTTTCTCAGCTCCTGGCATGTTTTGGATCTTCTCCATAAGGACTAGCAAGCCTGTATATTGTTCTGAATCACTGCATTCCTTCTGTGTGGACTATGATCATTTTTTAATAGCGCTTCTATCTTGCTGCTTGCTGTTTTGCAAGGATTTACGCATCCCTTTGAATTTAGTGTGAACTTTCCTACTGTTTGCCTTGGTTAATGTGAAAACACCACCACATCATAAGCATGGAAAGAGAAGAAACTTAATGAGCCAGTTCTGAGCTAAAAAAGCTGCCTCTCACAGAAGCGACAAGGCAGAGGCAGAAAGATTGGCCTGGAAAAAATCTGCAAACAGGTCAGATAATATAGATATAGGAGAGGGCTCCTAATGCTCATAGGRGTGATGAAACTGCTAAGTCCCCAAAGATGGAGAAGCATGAAGCGTTGTCTCCTTTCAATCAAAGCGCATGATTTCTTTCCAAGCAATTGCTCTCTGGATGCAGTTAACAAGGCTGAGGTGCTTTTGTCATATTTACTAGCTGAATATGATCTTTTCAGCTATCTCTCAGTCACCTCCCTGTGCTTTTGAAATACAGCTGTGTTGCAACTGCTACGGTGCTTCATCTAACACCCAAGCATTAATCTTGCACACAGAACTAACAGGGCAAAATAGAAGCCAAATTTGACCAAKGTGAAAAGCAAGAATGCAAGATTCAATAACATAATTTGAAAGTGCAGCCCCTATGTTCCCTGTTTGAACTASTAATAATGACTGAAACTGAACTAATGATTAAAACATAATTAGTCTGCACTGTTAGCACGTGGTGTTTGTTTTCGGCACTTTCCTTGGCCTTATGCATTTTAAATGGACTAGTGATAGGAAGGCTAGACTGATGATTAAGACATGAAGCTGGTATTCTGGGAATCTGGGTTCAGTTCTTGGCTACATGATAAAATTCCTATGTGACTTTACTTAGTCTTATCACTTCTCTGAGCCTCGGTTCCTCCTCATTGGAATGGAGATATTGATGCTTCCTTTTGTCTGGCTGCTCTATTTAAACTAAAAACCCTTCAGGTCATGGATTGTTTTTTAATGTGTTTATATAGTGTAAGATAAYGAGGACTTGATCTTGTTTGGACAGCAAAGTGCAATCTGATAGAACATTGTGTTGATAATAATTTATTTATATCAATCCAGAGAGAATTTTTTCCTGCTGCTCCTTGCATGATAGAGGAAAAAAAWTTAACTAATTTTTACACTGATATTATGGTGTGTAATACTCCCAAGAAAACAGAACACATTATGTAAGAGTATRAGGCTGCTTTTGAGTTCCCATCAGATAATTCCTTAATAATCTTTGTGAGGAAATAGTGCCTTGGAATAAAAAAAAAAGGGGCAAAAAAAAGCAAATGTTTTTCCCATTGCACTACCTATGTACATTAAGATTCAGAAATGGAGGAAGGCAGTTGATAGTATCTCCCCTGAAGCTTGTGATTGAAGCATACAACTGTTTTGACACAGATCCTGCTTGCAATTGGTCTGACTGCATTTCAGGCTCTATGAAGCACAGCTTGAACATGCTGTGCACACACAGTTCAGCTGGATGAATCACCCAGAAGATGCCTGAGGCAGCAATTGAAGTGTTGACTCAGGGAAAGAGCTTACAGCATGCGCTTCAATGCCGTGGGCTTCAGCACGGCTTTGAGTGCATGTCTACAGTTACCAATGTGATTGAGCTTCTTTCTTAAATAAAGGCAGTTTCTCCACCCTGGGCTTTATTTACTGTTCAGCTTCCTTTTGACAAAAGCCTCAGCAATGCTCTTCTGTTCCAGCCACTGCAAAAATCTTGCTCTACCCCTATACCTGCATTAACAGCGCCAACCATTGCAGCCTCTGCATGTGTACTAATTAATAAAATGGGCCTGGAGTGCTTCTCTGAGCACAGATCCTACAAATGCCCATACGGCTTAAGTGTCAGCACCCTCTGAAGCATGATTTTGACTTATATCACCTAGTGACACTGCCTGTGTATGTTTTGGGGAATCGCCTATTTTGGGGGAATACCGAAAGACAGTATGGATAAGGCTGCAAGAGCTTTGGCTCCCTCTGTACTATTCAGTCCTCCAGTACTATCCTAACAGGGCTTCGCACCCTTAGCACATTTCCATGTGCCCTGACACCACACTGGCATTCCCTCCATTGCATGCCATAAAAACACCACCATGGTGGGCTGCAGTACAGCCTTCACGACATTTCAGACACTCAGGAAAAAAAAAGCACAAAAGTTAGAAAATCTTAGGGCTTTTTATTTTAAGATGTAATATCTACACAGTGACATAGAACAGTCCTTCACCATGTTGTTCATGGTATAGATACAGCGTACAGTCTGTGTGATCGCTATGGAGGTGCATCTCTCCAAGCTAGGGGGTTTACAACCTTTTCCAACCTTCTTATGTTTTTGTCTTCTGGTGCTGCAGTAGTATGAAAGCAAAATAGCTGTCATCCACTAATTTTATTGTAGGTGGAATTACTTGAAATGGATTTTTTAAAAAGAAAAATAAATTTAATCAAAATGGAGATATTTGCATGAGAAATTTTGATTTTCACGATATTATTTTTGACAAATGCCAAATGTAGTAGCATTCTGTTTAATTATAAATCTGTCCTGTTGGAAGGAAGTCAATTTTATGAAATAGAATTTAATTTCTTTCTAGAAAACTAAGGTCATGGTACATTTTGAAACACAAGTGTTTTGTTTGAAATTTCCTATGAAATTTAATTAGGATTTAAATTGTGTCTTATTTTAAACATTCCAATATTTTTATACTATGTTATGAATATTTACCCAGCTGTATGCATATGAAACTACATGGTTATCACCTACCTATTTTTAATTATACAAAACAAAAACTAATAACTCTTGGATCACCGAGAAACTTTAATGTTTAACAAAGATGATGAACTAACTATGATATATATACTAAAATGATATAGTAGCAGTAGTAATTTGAATATAGTTTATTGTAACCTAACCATGAAGAAGTATAGTCATGATAAGTAATGGTCAGTCATGATAATAAATATAGTTCTGTTTCCTGCAAGATATATATGTCTCTGTTGCTCAAAATACTCAGCTAATACCCTTGCTACTACAAAATGTCCTGAATTTGCAGAGTTACTTTTTCTCGCAAGCCAGAATGTTAGGAGGTGGAGAGAGAGCACATCCCCATGTCAGATCCCTGCAGTCCCGCGCTGTAAGAGGACCCTGTGTGCTTAATTCAAGGCTGCCAAAAAGCGACCAGGAGTCAAAGTGTTAGTGTTSGGTGGCACCGAGTCCTCTACAAATTTCACACAAAGGCCTGAAGGACTGTGGTCATGGATGTGCCTCTTGCACGTTCCTGCTGAAATGCTCTTTGGAATAAGGCGGATATCCTTCCTTGCAAAGCTGGGCATCATTAAGCTTCATCTGAGCTCCTGGCATCTGGGATCCAGGCATTAGGCAGAAATCAGCAGAGAAGCAAAAATGTCTTGAATTTGAAAGTAAAAACGGTGGCAAATTTCAGTCTGTTCTGCTGCAGAGACTAATGAGCAGTTTAGACTTTTATGATGCAGTGTTATCTATATCTTAATAGTGGAAATGGCATAGGAGTCTGTAAGGGCTAACCTAATTTATCCTGTTTTTATTGAAATGCTGTATATTAATTCCATCTACCTATAGCTACAACTTGAATATAGATGGCCTTGTTTTAATTCAGTGCAGTGGGTGCTCCAATATAGCTTCTAACGAATAAAAATCTGCATGCTGGCTTGATCTATAAATAAGAAGCACAGTCCAGCAGCAGAACCCAGAAACAGCTAATAATTCTGGAGAGTAAACAGTTGCAGAATGCTAACATAAAATTTAATGCTTTATAAGCCATAATGTTTGGTGAGGAATCCAAACCACAAAATTCATATTTCATATCCAGGATTTAAAGGGTTTTTGTGGATGTGGAATTTTGGTCTGGTATAACATAAAACAGAAGATTATTTTAGAAAGATTTGTTTAAGCTCCAGTTCTGGGTAGCCTTTTGAATTTGGAGACATTACACACAATAAAGTACATCATCCTCATAATCTAGCCCATTTTTTCCAGACAGTAAAATGGCATTTGGCAATAGACTACCAGAAAATGCAAGCGTGGCAAGCCTGAGGTGACAAGTGGCTGCGAGATGACCTGGGAAGTCAAGCAAACAGATGAACCTCTTTCTCATGCCTTTTCTCATAATGTGCATCTTTCCACAAATAATAGCACAAAATTCTTCCACTTCTCAGTGTCAGTTCTGCACATGAGCTTTGCTTTGAGGTCATTCCTGAAATGCACAGAAAGGCACAGAGAAAAAGGAAAGGAGACCTCCCCCCCCCAAAAAAAAAAAAAAAAAAAAAAAAAAAAAAAAAAAAAACACAAAGAAAAAAACCCCCAAACCTCAAAAACCAACCAAACAAAAAGGCTCATGTTGTATTAGGCCATGATGAATACACTGCACATTCAGTTCTGCTTTCATCTGATGCAATCTCATCTCACTAAGGTTTTAGCTCAAGTGGAGCAGAAGTGTCCTATTTTCCTGCTGTACTCCTTTTCAGGGAAAGCTAAGTTGTCTAATTATTGCCCACTTCAAAAACTAAGTTTCTTGAATTATTCATTGGCCTGGCAGTATTGGGCAAGAGTAGCAGAGCCCCAAGTATTCTCTGCCATTCATTGGAGGAGTTTTACTGCAAAGCAGTGGAGAATAGCTGTTCCATCCTGAAAACATAAAGGAAAGAAATGGCACAAACTTTGCTAAATTCAGATTTTTGTTATATATCTAAAGATTTAAGACAATCTGAATGATGCTATTGAGATAGAATTAAAGGGGGGCGGCATCACTCTGTTAAATGGTACCAAGAGAGTGAGCAGATCCCACCTGGACTTGCTGAGAGAGTCAGGCAGTCTCCCTGCTTCCTGTTTGCAAAGTTGTGCCTTCCTCAGATTGTCACATGAAATCTTAACACTATTCACCTGGGGTTACACAGGGGACAAAGAGAAGATGAAACACTAATTGTGAGGATTTTTTTTGCTCCAATTTGCTTAAGCTGACATATGAGAACTGAGCAAAAAGTGTGGAAAACTGTTTTACTACAAATGCCACTTTTGTGGTACTTATGTGCCCTTTAAAAATTAAATGACAAATGTCAACTGGCTATCAGTCAGAGTGATGGGTCTGTGTAAGAATCTCTATGTTTTTCCTGGGTCTACGATTATTTATGAAGGGTAAATCTACTCTAAAATAGTTACTTATTTTCCATCTATTGCAAAGTGCTTTAGAAAGCTACAGAGCTTTTAGAAAGCAAGGGCTTTTTGCCATTACCTGTTAGTGAGCCAGATAATGAGATAAAATGAAACAGACCATATTTTTTTTTCCTGTGCACCACTCCTATATGAATATTAAGTTGTTTTGCTAAAATTTAACTTTGGGTGTGGAGGTAAATGATTGTTGCTGTCCTTGTAGCAATATTGTATTTTAATGTCAAAAACTTCTAAAGATACATTCAGCATAGCCTGAACAGGGAGTCAGCACTATATGAACAGAGGTTAGGAATACACGCAAAAATAAGTAGCTGTAGATGAACTTCCTGGGAGTCACTCTCAGAATTTGTTAATCACTACCACAAGAGTGGCTATGGAAGATAGAAGAGGCAGAGGTGAATTATGTATTGAGGAAACATCTATCTATAAAATAGTCTTATTGACAAATAGGAAAATTCAAGAAAAGGGCTACATGGAGGGTGACTTTTTATTTTTTATTTTTTTTTAACAGAGATATACTGTAGCATGAACCCAAAAGTCATGCTTGTGTTTGCTTTTCATGAACTATCCCAAACACAGGAAAATGGGATAAATGCAGAAGCAGACTGAGGATAGATGTGAGATTCTGAAATCTCCAGCCTTTGTTTCTTGGGGAAGGGGTCCGTCACGATGTATGGAGTGAGAAGGCAGCTCAGCAAGCYGGAAGGGAAGGAAGAAACCAAGTCCACTGAGTGAGCTAAAGGGGTAGACATGTTTCTCTCTGACCTGGCAGCCCTTCCCTCTGCTCTAGATACTCAGACTTGATCTTTCTGGCAAGAGAACACTTTTCTTGCCCCTGGGAAAAAAACAAAGGAGACAGACATTGTGCTAGCACACTTGAGAAAGATTTAATATGCAGAGCTCTGGTCTGTCTAATCTGAAATAGGAAAATTCTTAGGAAGAAAGTCAGATCCAGATAAAACAGCTGCAGGTGTTTAAACTTCCACTAWACCAGTGGGATCCTAGTCAATACAGTCAGCAGAGCTTAGAAAATAATTCAGGTCGGGAATAGGGTAAGGGATGCTCATGGGAWCCGCAGATGAATCTCCTATCTCTAGATGGCTTCCCTAAATACTAGTGAAAAAGAGCTGCTTGTGGCCCTGTCTTAAGACATCAGCTCTGTTTKGCTCTAAATGAAAGATCCCTGGACAAAAAAAGAAGAATTTAGTGGTTAAAGTATGTTAGTCAAGAGAACTACACTTTCTGGATTATTGCAATCAAAGCAATGTCTGTTTTTTTAATTGTTGCTCTATTTTATGCCACTGTCAGTACCTCGTACTGTAGTAGTTTAAGCAGGACTAAAATAAAATAGTTTAAAAAGGACTAAGTGATTGTTCTAAAGCCCTATTTAAAGAACAATCAGAGAACAATTAGTTTCACTTAACAAAAAATTCAAGCTGTGATGAATACTCTCTTGCAGTTCAATGAGTGAGGAAAAATATGGAAGAAGTTTTTGTATGTCACACTTCAGGGAGTAATCATATGACTATAGCAAACATTTTGATGGTGGATTTTACAGGAACACAAAGACTTTTTTTATTCCACTAGATGATTATAAGAAGGGGCATGTTGCCTCCAGGATCTGTAATTTTTATGAGGTAACATTTTGTTGAAATGCTGCATAATGAATAAAACACTGGCTTTAGCTTGATGAATATGAATGAAAAGATATAATTTTCTTGATCCACRAGACTAAATGATTACATATGACAGTTCCCCACCCTTCACCTTGTCTCATTTTCACTACWGTTATTCTGCATGATAACACACTAAATTGGGCTTCAGCAGTGGGTAAATTATGATTCATTCAGTCTAGAGTATTCTGTGCCTCTCTGCCTTTTTRAGTTAAAAACTCTTGGCCTCACAATCACCTCCTTTTGTATCACTGGCCTGAACCAGGTGAGATCTGTTCTAAGTGGCCAAGAGAGAATTTTATTACTGAAGAGGTACCAAAGTCAGCCAAGCACAGCTCCTACAGTGCGGTTAATCTTAAATGGCTGAAAGGATTTTCTCAACTAATGGCTTGGCATGAACAACAATATGCTGTGAGACCATCTCCAAGGTGCTTTGTTGTTCCCTTGTGCTTTGTTTGTTCCCTTGTGTTACTAAGCTCCCTTTAGGTCAGGGCAACGCTAAACACTGAGGTTTTGTGGCATTTCCTCAGATGGCCCTCTCTGTTCCCAGCAAACTCTCTGGCAGATACTGCTCAGGTCACATGGCAGGAGAAAACTTGAGAGACCTGTTGCCAGAGAACARTTAGGTAGGTGGGGAAATGTTACAAATGCCAAGGCTCAAACCTCCAAAATATTTCAGTTACCCATTCCCCACAGTCAGAGACTTTTGACACTACAGGGTAAAAAATCCTGTTTGGAAGATCTTGTACCTTTGATGATTTGCTTGGAAGCAGCAGATGTAAATCAGTCCTTCAACATTTCATGTTGTAGGGAAAATTCAGCATACAGAAGGCACATGGCATTTCCTTGAATTACTGGTGTCTGTGTTGTAAGGATCACAGAGYTTGGACCTCTGTTATTTCAAAACAGTGCAGGAAACTTTCAGACTTGTCATTTCAAAGCTAAAGTTCAGAGCAGTGGCCTGAAGCTTCCTTCGAAGTCATTGCCTTGAGCTTTTGAAAAACATAAACTATGAGAGAATTTTACCTCTAGTCATCTCCTTTCCCTCAACCCAAGCTGACCTAAGGACCCTTCATAGAGCTAAGTCAGCCATCACTGATGTGAAACAGAACCGATGTGCAAAAGAATCTCCTCTTCCCCAAAGCAGAAATGTCACAACAACATGGACGTTACCTAAAATAAATGGATGTCTTCTTCCACTGTTATATCATTTTTCACTGAGATTTTTAGTAGATGTGATTACTGCTGKTTTTTTCTGCTGTTATGCCCCATATTCTCAGCACATCTTGCCCTGCTCTAGGATCTCTTTCAGCTTTGGCTGTTCCCCAGACCAGACCTGATTACAGCTCCAAGAGGTATTGCACAAGCTCTCCTTTGGAGTCTTTGCTATGACCCAGATAACTGTTCTCTGCTCCGACCCACTGGCAAACATACTCTGCTACCTGTGGAATGGTGATGGGGAAGATCAGTCCACAAAAGCTGTTAGAAGAACCGATTTCAGAGATCTGTAATGGGTATGTGCAGCCCATGACCACATCTGCTTCTCCTATGTCAGAACAGAAGGGATAAGAAACATAACGAGAAGCACTGCCAACAAATGCCTCATGATTTCAGTTGGTGCCTGTGTTGCAGRCTTTTCACTGCAAGTTCAGTCACGGCCCCACAATGGCATAAGTAGGGCAATGGGACAGTGTGATGGGCTACAATGCTGTACCTGGTGGGTGACCTAATCCTCAAACGTGGGAAGAAATGAGCTGGTTTGAAGCACTGTGAAAGCCTTGCTGATGAATCAGATGCATGTCCAGCCTAATCTAGCCCCATGATTAAATGGAGCATGGGAGGTGGTGTCAGCTTCAATGGGAGCTGCCCTGTATCTTCTTTTTTCTCTTTCTCTGAGATATGCAGCTTTTGGTAATGCTTTCAGACTGTGACTTAGAGTTACAGGACAGTCTGCTACAGCTGATATTGCCCACGCTTTTATGGAGGACATGGAGTCCACCTTGTCCCTCASTGTAGCTAGCTCATCAGGCTTGTAAAGAAGGAAGATATCATGGCATTCCTCTTGCATCAGTTATTGAGGCTAAGAAAGAAGGCACAGGACAGGGAAGTCAATTGAAATCTACATATCTAATAAGAGAAGCAGAGCTAAAGTAAATGTAATAGATTTTGAGGCTCATTTTCAAGCCAAACTGAAGAGACTCAGTGGCACTTGTTGACAGCAGTCGTGGAACTACCTAGGCTTTCTGTTCTTCGAGTTTTCAACGTGCAAGATAGCATGCAAGAACAGAACTGGCTCAACCTGCACAATYACCAACATCCTGAACCCACATTTTGGCTTCAGTGCCAGTACTAAGAAATGCATGAAGACTGTCTTGTTGTGCATGGAGTGCCACTGTGGAGCAACGTGCAGACCAATGCTAAAAAGATTTTTGAATCTATATCATCTATCTGGATGGGATCATCTTCATTGCTTTGTTCACAGCTGGAAGCATTCAAACACTCTATGAGTGAGCCTAGAAAGAAACYTCTGCTGATGGCTGACTCCTTATCTCCAGGGATGATAAATGCTCTAGTCTTGTGTTTCCACTCAGGCTTTCCCATGCTTGTTCAACCGAACACTCTACTTACAGCCACCACATTCAAATACACAAAGGTCTGATTCTGTTTAGCAAAGACTTGTGTYTTTGTGTCTTGTGTAGATGGTTTGGACAAATTCAGATCCCTGACCAGTGGTGTCTCTAGGACAGTGTTTTAGCTGCAGTATGTCTTCACCAATCATGTGCTCATTAATTAGAGGGCAGTTTTGAAGGTACCCATCTGTGCCGTGTTGTGGCTGCTAGGCTGKTTAATTAAGCTGCTGCTCTTGAGCTTCCCGGTGGAAAGTACACATGTGTGTTCTCCGTTTGGCAGCACTGAGGCAGGTAAAGTCATGTTTGCTCTCCTTTCTCAGTAGCCGGGCTTGGAGGCACTGCTGTCCTGCAAGACATACCCTCACTGTCTTGTGGAAACTGTCCATCTCAGCCCACTCAGTTACGCCACGGCATGGTGCGATACATGGGAACTGGAAAGCCTCTGCCTGCAGGTTAGCTGTGATCTGGTGAAGAACTCAGCACTCCCTGTCTGGAAGTAAAATTTAATAAGGACTTTCCATTAGCTGAGATTAATCATAAGAAATAAAAAGACTGTGTGATTGCTCTTTTGCTTTAGATACCTCTTGACCAGCATAAAAAAGTTCTAAAAGTCTCACTAAAATGGATGTAGCATCAATAACAGGACATCTATTACTTAGTGACACTAATGGGCGTCTCCCACTATGTCTCATTTACTGCAATTTTGAAGAGAAAATCTGGGAGGTTGTTTCTGCACATGCTATAATCTGCCATGAAGTTCCTGATTATTATTTATGTTAAGGAAATATGTAACTAATTATGCTATATCTGGCTCTCAAATATCTGGCTTTACATCTTTTTTTGCCTATGTGCTCAAGCAATAAAAAGAAATACTCAGCTTGATTTTAAAGTCAAAACAAAATGTCTTCTATGGAGGTGAGGCAGTAGAGTAAAGGACACGTATGAGAGGGTCATAAAKTTGGCTTAGATCAAGTGTCCAATTGTGAAATGTAGTTCTTGGCTTAAGTTTGAAGTTTCCTCTAAAAGGAGAAGGTTTTCCCAACAGAAATGCTGGAGGACCTCATTTTTACTATTTGTACAATTTGTTGGAAACGTGTTAGTTTATGGAAGCAGAATGGTCAGTATTTACATTATGTGGTCAGCAGCTAATCAATCTCTCCTTTTCATGTCCAGCACCCTGATTACAATTCAAGGGAATATAGTTGGGGTCGGATTGGATGATCTCCAGAGGTCCATTCCAATCTGAACCATTCTGTGTGATTCTATTTTAATCTACTCTTGCAGTTAAAGAAGAACATAGTTATAGAATTATCTTTTGTTAAAGCTTAAGTTTAATTTTAAATCATATTTTTAACTCATTTTAGTCTGCCTTCCTGAAAACGTTAAAGGGAACTTTTATAAAGTAGAGTATAACTGACACTATGATTGTGACTGCTTAATCTTTCTCAGAATTTAGAAACAGTATTAGCTATCATGACTTCAAATTGTACAGAGACCTTAAAATAAACTAGACAGGTAGAGGGAATCACAGATTTCTATCTAAGCAGGGATTTTTCTAAGGGAGGAAGGGAGAAACAGGGTCAGTGAGGGAGAATGGGCTGAAGGAGGCATTAGCATTACTCCCTGCAATGTATGCTTTCTATCACACAAGGGTAAGCAGCCACCTGATTATGCAGGTTTGCCTTTCCATCCATGTTACGGATGCACCTGGCCCTGTTTCCCTCTATATCCAGAACAGAGCATCTCAATTATAATTAACTATATTTAAATAACCTCTCTGCAATGAAGGACACCATCCAAACTGTTTCGCTGGCTAAGTTGACAATGCTCTGAAGGCTCCAGACTGGCCGTATGTCTGGTGTGTTTTGCTGCCTCAGACTGTCTGCAGACAAAGTTTTCATGCATATTTACTGATATAGTCAGGGTTATGGCTTGAAGTCTACTTGCAATATTTTATGACATGAAAGGTAGATCTTGAGGGTGGTGTTTAGGGTTTAATCTCCTGAATGTAACTGTGAATTAGTAGAATAGTCCCAAAGAAATGGAGTCAGGCATGTATGAAAAATCATTCCCTTTATGTCTGTTCACTTGTAAAGACGCCAGACCAGGTGATCTCAGATTTTGCCACTTTCCTTCACCACAGGAAGTTGTTCTTTTAACTTAACATAAAGTAAGAAGAGTTTCTTGTGATTATTTGGTCTAAATTTGACAGTGAAGAGTAACTTACCCCATGAATACTGTTTTCCAAGTCAATGGCACTGCTTATAGCGTAAACATTTTCTACTGTAAAAGATCAAAGCCTGGACCTACATTTCAGCTACTTTCATCTGCTCCTGTTGTTTTTCAGCATGACTTTATTCTTTTTTCTCATTGCACAGTGGATGTACACTCTCTCATTTCTTTGGTGGAAAATATTCAAGTGGCTACAACTCAAGTACAATGTTTTCAACTGAAGATGTTATTTACCACAGAGAGCTGTGAGTTGTATTYTACAGTAGCAACAAACCTTACCATGTGCCTTGTTCCATGTTCATTTCCTCATCTGGTGATGCTTGATTAGCTCTCTTAATAGACTTCATGTGGTAAATTGTTTGACTTAATTTGCCTTAGGTTCTGATAGTGTTGCATTTTTATGGGAAAACCTTGATTATGTAGCAAGACTCTTAAATCTTTCTCCCTGAAAAGGTCAGTTCTCCCTCTTTTCATTATCTGAAGAATTCCAAAAAGCAACCTACCCAGTAGTGGAACCCCATAAAATGCAGTTTCTCTCTGTGGGCTCTAGGCATTCACTACAAACCATACTCCATCCTTGGCTTCTGAGGTTTCATTATTCCCTGTTTAGTGCAGAAAAAGATGAAATCAGCCTTTACTATTCTTGTGAAGAAACTCAGTGAACTGTGACAATTATCTTCTCTCTAATCCCTTGGTGTTCAGACTGTATATTGGGGTGCTTGTAATACAGAGCTCCCAGTGTTCACCCAGGCAGTCCACTGATTCACAGCCATGCTGGCCTCAGGAGTGGGTTAGATCCCAAGCTGCAATGGTTAAACAGTAAGATTTGGCCAGCCTTGCCTAAGGGTGAGTTAGGCAGGAGCTGTTAGTGATAAAGAAGAGTAAATGGACTTGATCTGGCAGTCAATCTCAAATGTTTCTGACGCTCTCGTGTGCCAGCTCAGGGATTGCAATACCGATGGTCTGCATGCAATAAGTTATATGTGATAATATGCGATAGTGCAGTTCTTCTTCCRGCAGGATAATGCCGTCTCCTTCTGTGGAGAAAAAGGAAAAGCTGCAGTTAGCTCCTGATGATCCTGCTCTGGGTGGAATTTCCAAGGTAATGAGTCTCTGCAACCTCCCTTTTGATTCCAGGCGCAGCAACCACCTCTCACTCCTGCAGATTCAGCCCAGGAGTAGCAGCAATCTTTCATCCTCTGCTGGTACTGCCCTAAACAGACCTTTAAGCTAAAAGAGCCCCTTTTTGTTAGCACATACAAGTCTGAAAAGCCTCCGTAAGAACCAATGTAAGCTTTTCCATATAAATATGGGGTCTGCACATAGCAAGAGGGAGAGAGAGAGAGAGAGAAGTAGAAAGCAAGAAGAAAGAGAAGAAAGCAGGCAGGTCCAATCCTGACACCAAGGACCCTGACTCCACTCACTGCAAAACTCAAGTATAGGTATAATTCTCCTCGCTTTTCTCATACGAGAAAGCACTCTCTCTCACACACTCTCTCACTCTATTTTTCTCTTTTCCTAATGCTGTCAGAGACATCTATCTTTCGTTACTCATCTTTTCTGCAAGTTTCTTTTCTCTAAATTGTAGTCGGATAATAGTTCTGAGAGACCCCTTTGTCGGAGGAAATCCAGGAGATATAGCCCCATATCTGATGAAACTGAGTTACTAAATTAACAAAAGACTGACCAAAGATACAATTCTTTGTTTATAGTAGAAATCCTGTTTGTTTATAGTAGAAATCCTGTTTTATCATCAGTTATTTTTAAGGGACCCTACAACAAAATATGTCTACTTGTATTTTTATGTGCCTGTATTTTATTTATGTCAATAAGACTTTGAATTTGTGAATATCACAGTCTATGTGTGTGTCTCATTGGGAATTTGGTCCTTAGCTTACATGCATGCTACCCTCAACCTTAGAGATCCCAAATGTGCAGACACCATTTGAACTAATTTCCCCAAATCGGTTTCATTTTTACATCGTCCCTGAATGTCTATGTGGCTCTTCACGTGTAAAAGCCCTACAAGTAACACACTTGAACCAAGAGACAAGCAAATGCAGAACTGGACTCCTTTGGTTTGTTTGTCACTCTCTGAGGTATGCCTGCGTTTCATTGTTGGCAATGATGCTTGTTCCTGCTCTTGCTTTTGCTTTTTTATGGCCATTGCTAGAAAAAGGCCAGCAAATCTGAGTGCTTTGAGTTTGCCAGGCTGAGAGTCCGCTTTTCAAGGGATGGACTGAAAGTGGACACCTGGAACTGGGACATCTTGAGTCATCAGTTATTTTAAAAGTACGTTTGTATTTCTTTTGCTCTAGTTGTGTTTTCTTTTGCTCTATTTCTTTCAGTAATTATTTTAGAGATGTGGCCCCTGCTGAAGCTCCTGTATGAACCTTATCCCCTATGAAGTCTGCTTGGAGATCATTTGCTCTGGCTACTTCTTACCTGGCTAATTCTTACCTGGAAAGTGTCAGCCTGATCATCCTCAAATCCCATAGGGGAAAAAAAAAGAGAGAGAGAGAGAGAGAGAGAGAGAGAGAGAGAGAGAGGGAAAGAAAGGCAAACTCTTACCAGGTAAAAAAACCCAGAATGTTCCCACATTAATAGTATATGGCTTATACTTCCAGTGGTCCTTTGATAAGTAGACTGAAGCAATGAGCTGAAATATTATAGAATGGTGCAGTGAGTTTGAGTACATGTGCTATACTTTTCAAAGCTTGCCCGAGGGGAGAACTGCATCTGTGAAGCAGCATCTTGCTATAGATATGAAAAAGCCTGACAGGGAGATAAARAATTAGAATAGAGCAGGACAAAATGCTATCACATATGAGATAACCTATCTGATGGCTCTGTTATGCTTCCTGGGATGTTGAAGCATGCTAGGGAAAAGTTTGAGCAGCGGTCTTGTGACTGGATGGTCTGTTGATGTGGAGAACATGATGCTGTGAGTTCTCTGAACTCTYGCATGCTGCTATTATCAGATGTGAAAGTGTGACTCCTTCCCTGCAGGAGAAAGACCTTCCTGTACTTTTCCCCCACTCTAGTAATTGAAGATGGGGAAGGTATAATTTGGCTTTGACAATGCAAAAATGGAAACAGCCAGCCATCTTCACACAGTTCAATTAATCCTGTGCAGACTTGCATGAATTGTCACAGCTTGGAAGTACACCTACAGAGCCATGCAAGTGAAAAATGGAACAGCATAGGCTCTATGGCAACGTGGAACAGGCACTCACCTCAGAGCATTTGTCCCTTAACATAGCATGGGATAGGGGCTGTGTTATAGGCCATGGGACGTAGACACAATCTGGAATGAAGGCTGGTTCCTTTATGTGGTTGTCTATACTGGTAAAAAAAAAAWWAAWWAAWAAAAAAATAAGGGTATGAAGTTGAGCCTTGGAGSCATGGYTGTCCRCGTGGCTTGTTGCATTGCTTCCTGGCTCTTTTCTGGATTGTTCTGAGTCTCTTTCCAAGAGAAACCTGGGCATTTTTCAGGGAACAATTTGCTCCAGGGGCCACTCTTAAAAGATAATATTGTTGAGAATGCGTAGGATGTGATACCTTCCATCCCACAGAACATCCCAGTCTATTGGGGCAGACTTTGTAACCTCAGCCACTCTGCCCTCACAGGGACTGCAGGGCCAGCAAAACAAACCCTCAGTTTCATGTCGTGAGACTGTCGTGCAGGTGGGCCTCACGACAACCCTTGCAGTACTTAAGTAGTTCTCAGTAATGCAGACATGTGCAGGTCCACACCACTTGGCAGCAGAGCTGGGAACCACATCCTGGCTCTCTTTTATTCAGCAATTTACTCCTCTTATGAAGAGAAAAAGACAAGAGCAATGTGCAGAGAAAGGGCAACCCAGTTTAGTAATGTGCACGGGAGTTGATGAGGAGAAGGGGACATATCTCAGAGGGCTGCAGTCAGGGAATCGCAGTGAACAGCCCTCGCGGATGAGCACAGCAGCATTTGTAGTAGTGCAAGCAGAATGAGGGAGAGATCACAGCTGTAGGCCAAGCAGCCCATAGCTCCAGTGTGGACCCCAATTCCAACCCAGCAGGTGATAGGTGCTAAAAATAAATATTCCATCAACAGCAAGTCTGAGGCCAAAGGGAAATGCATTTGAGTAAGGTCAATTCAAGTTAACTGGGAGGAAAAACATGGCCATGCACACCAGAGGCCATGTGGTGCCTGAACACATGCCTGGATCACGTTAGCAGAGCCATCACTCTGCTCCTGGCAGGGAAAGGTGGTACTTGAGTATCCTTAAGCTTATAAAGCATTTATGAAGGACAGCTTGTAGGAAGGACAAGTGAAATGAGCGGCTGTAGTTTGGTGCCAAGTGGAGCAATGATTTAGTTTACTGTATCAAATTCAAGCACATGCTCATTGAATTCACTTCTCCTCAGCTGATGCTGTTGCCACTAGCCTTAATCCCATTGCGATGCCCCTCTGGTGCAGCTCTGTGCACTTACACRCATTTAGAGAAAATTTCTGTCATGTTCATTTTCAATAGAGGTTTGACCTTTGCTTTTGGTATTTTGTGTATCTTTAAACTACCACCACTCTCCTAAAATGGGATGTATCTAGTTCATGCGAGATGTATACCAGGACTTTTCTCAGGCAAATTTTACTTTCGTTTCTCCCTTGTTGTTTTAGTCTATTAATGTAAAAATATTAATTATTCTGGCTACACATATCTGTTTTACTCTTTATAACTGTAAAATAGTAATATAATCAACAAGGAAAAGGACTCTATTTCAGATATTTCTTAAAGTTTGTCAGTCTTCCTTTAATAATACTACATCTTTAATTCACCACTGATCTTCAGAGCATCTACAGTGCATGTCAATAAAGCTGGGTTTAGTCTGCCCTTAGGCAAAATGTAACCTTTCTCTCACTGTATCAGCAGCCATGTGTACACGTCAGGAGCCAGTAGTATCTCTCTGAGATCCAGTAACTCAGCAAAGCTGTTACATAGATTAGTTAGCAAAAAGAAATGAAAGCAGATTGTATTTGTCAAATGATTTATTGTCTACATGCAGTCTGGCTTGTCAGGCTCTGGTTGCTTYGCTGTCAGGTCATTTTATTACAACAGATGGTTATCCTGAATAATGTCATTAAATTATGATTAACTCTAATATTGCTTTAGTTTCCCCAGCGTCTTCATATGCTGTGCTATAAAAATCATGCAAGATTTTCCTTCCCTTCCCTGGCATTTTAAATTGAGTGATAATGGAAACCATTGGATGAAGACTGTTGCATGGAGTGGGGAGCTGCTGAAAATGGTAGTGCTTCAGGAAGCTAAAAAATTGATTCAATAATTAGCAGATAAGAATGCAAATAAAGTTTATAGTCCTTTGTCACAAGCACACCCAAGYTAGAAATTAAAAGCCCACATAGAAAGTTCCTTAAATTATAAGAACCCTTGTATCCTAGAMCAGCTTCTCGGCTTTTTAGCTCCTTCCTGTCTGCAATAATAAAATTTCTATCAGCTCTAACATAGATGACTAACTAACCCTTAATGCTTTCTCTCACTGGCACTATGATTATTTCCAAGTGCTCTTGACTTACTGCTGCTGCCTGGTCAGCACAATTTAATGTATTGGACATGACAGCAGAGGAACGTGTTGCATGATTTGATTGCTATCTTTCTGTCAGGAGAACTGCAGGCTTATTCATGCCTTGCATATTCATGGCAGTTAACAAACAGTTCTCCCAGTAAAAAGGATAATTATTGCCTCATTTTTYGTTGATATTTTTAGAATAGCAGTTCCTATTCTATGTTTTTGATTGATTAATTTCCATTCTAATATATAGACACAGAACTCTTATTTTTTTGATTATTATTATTTTATTTCTACCAGTGTAGTAYACACAGTTCCAGCATTCACTAATAGAATTACTGCCTCCATTTTGCTTACTTGAAAACAGTGAGACAAATTACAGCTGAGCATCCAGGTTTAGCTCAGTTGATTAGAGCATGGTGTTGCTAATGCCAAGGTCGCAAGTTCAATCCCGTATGGGCTACGCTGAGGGCTGGACTAGGTGATCTCCTGAGGTCCATTCCAACCTCACCATTCTGTGATTCTACGATTCCCACCGACAGTAACAATAGTGCATGGCTGAAATGTGGTTAAGTGCTGCTATTAAAAATCCAGTCACCGCTCTGACRAAGCTCTTGAAATGTTAGTTTAATATCAGGTTAAGCTCTTGGCTTCATTTTTGTAAATCTGAAGTAACTCTGCTGAAACTCATTACACTTATAGAAAACCTGAGCTACTAYGTAGACTGGAGAATTGACGTGTGATGCCTGATTCTCCTCTCCCCTTAAATTAAGAATATTTGAGGGAAATTTAAAACTGTGTGAACATAGCTGGTAACTGAATGGTTAAAGACCAGTGGTTAAGTGAAGAAAAAGTAATAGACTGCTTTAGTATCTTCCCTTCTTCTAATTACCCTAGAGCATGATTTTGTAAAGTGAAGTGAAAAACTACAGCAAAATTTAAACCCAATTATTTAAAGAGCAATACCCCCACTTATGCTAGAAGTGAAAACCACAGGCAAAATTATTCATGATATTGTTATTAGCAGTAGTGTGTATGAATGCTCAGCAGTCCCTGTGAGGGATCAAGATCTTATGATGCTGGTCAGTGAGCACACAAAAATGTCCCTTTAGCCAAGGAATTTGCTGTTATATGCTTGTGGATTATATACTATGCATAGTTTGACTATATGGGACAAAAGAGAAAACAACTATGGAAAAAGGCAAGGTCAAATCAAACCGTCATGTTCAATGCAAGAAGCAGCAGACAGAGTACATTGGCTTCCTTACCTACAGCTGGGCTATTTTACAAGCATGTCGGCAGAAGAGGGATTTGCAAGAGGAAAATGTGAAGGCTTTGCAGATTCCTCTCTGGATGATAGGCAGCCTGGGAGGAAGGCGATGATGCTTGAGCATAAATTGGATTAACGGGCAGTGAAGGCTGGCCTTTCTGCCACTGCTGAGACAGGAGCTGACAGTATGAGAGCAGAAGAATTAAATTAAGACAAGTTTAAATTAAATAACTGTTTAAAGCAGCAGCAGAGAAACTTGTTCGCACACAAATGCTGGTAGAGTCTTCTTCCCTCTCTCCAGATTTTCTGAGCTGCTCTACAGCTCAATGTGACAGTACTGTGCATACAGTAAGAAACTGTTACTTGAGAAAATGGTCCTGTTGTACTCACTGGACACCTGACTACAGGTAAAATCTGGCTGGTGCTAAGGAGAGGGGATTAGTCCCAGGCACTTTGGACATGGGGCATGGAAAGGAAGTGTTTCCCTGCTCTTTGTCACTTCTTCAGCTCTAGGTGAAAGAGTTTTTATGCTATTATAACTGATTCTTTACCAAAACTAATCACATCATCTTCCCTTTTAGCTTGAGCCTTGCTGACAAACTGCCAAGGAAACTATTACTCTAGAAATTTTCCTTATAGCCTGCAGATAGTTTCTGATTATTGGCAGAAAGGATAGGAGAGTTCGTACAAGAACGCCAGGCAAGTTATATAGGCCACCAGTGAACAATATGACTGTTGTTCTTCTGCCTCCATATTGCACATCAGACTTTAAATGGTTAATATCATCCTTGCTGGAATAAAAATATTTGCAGTAAAAAAAACATGTTCTGTCTAATCAGCCACAATGAAAGTGCTTTCAGCAGTGGCCCTCTTTCCAAACACAATGAAATTGCTCAGAGACCTTGTTATTTTCAAATGAATTCCTGTTTGTTTATTATTATTTTTAATGCAAACTATCCAAGTTTCTAGGGATAATGTTGAAGGCAACTTTCATAAATAAAAATGAAATTTACAAAATGCTTTCATAAATAGAGAAACAAAAATGCTAATTAATGTAAAAATATTATTCTCCTAAACAGTTTGGAATAAAAGATGATCCTCACAAAAAAGCTTGCAAAAAATCCTGAGCAGTTCTSTACTCTCTTCACCTCTCTCTGGCCAAGATGCTCCTCAAGAAGAGGAAGAGTTTAATTGTTGGCCCAGCTCATGAAAAATCATGGGCACGCACACATCTCATTACATTTGAGTAAGGTAAWGTAGAACAAAAAATTTCCATGAGACGGAATCTTCTAATCTGACTACGAATGTGTACACCTTCAAGTGACATAGTCACTGGTCCTTTTCCAAACAGTAGAAAGAATAAGTGAATTTAGGAGCAATTTATCTGGTGCATTCTGATTAGCTACTTCAGGATGAGATGAATTGAGTGAAGGATCCCTCTAGGTCACTAACTCATATATAATCATCAGATAAAATATGTCTACATTCAATCAGATGAATATTATCCCTTAGGCTAGCTGCTCAGTTGTTGCCATCCACTTGCCTTTACTGCATGGTACTTTTCAGTAAACATAAGGTAGCCAGTCCCTTTTTCTTCAAGAGCTGAAATACCTCAAAAAACCCTGCATTTGCTGTAGAGTTCCAGAGGAGGAACACCTACAGTGACAATTATTATCGAGAAACAGATTTACAGTAGCCTTTGATGCTAGAGCAACTTCTTTTTGTGTTTTACTCTCAAATCTGGTCAGTCACATAGGACGTATCTGTGCTCTACAGGATTCAGCTGAGGTCTGGGGCATGGGTTTAATCCTTGCTCTGACTTTCTCAGGAGAGAAATTTGAATTTGTGTTTCCTGTATATGAATCATTTTATAGAAATGGCTTTCAATCCCCGACTAGGGAGGATGGCACAAGTTGCTTGGGGGAGAATTCATTTGAGAAACTATGGCTATGAGCTACACAGGTGCATATCTGAGCAAGTCATGCCTGACTTCTCTAACACCCAACAGACAGCTGGCTGATATTGCCAACAGWATCTAGACTATGAGTCATCTCTTCCTCAAATAGGTGTCCACCTATGGTCTCACTTAGGCTCCACTGACTGTATTGATTAGATGTCCAATGAGTGTAACGGGAGCTGCTGGCTAGCTTAGACACTGACTTCTGCACTGGAGATGTAATCAGATGAGGTGAATTGCATCTTAGCATCTCARTAAGCACTAAAAGCTTGGTGAGATGAACCACAAGTGGGAATTTGTGATGAAAAATATACGCATAAATCACCTCCTTTCCCCCACAGCATGCCACCATGTAGGTCTCCCCACATAAAACTACTTCTGAGGTTCCCTGTGATTGGAAGAGAAAGGTGTCATATCTGCTGGAAGAAYATGTGAGCACAACCCAAATTCCAAATACATCAATTTTCAACAGGTAATCTTTTAAAATAACCCCCTTTTAATATCATGGCAGAATCAGTCTTTAGGACATTTGTTCCTTCTTTCAAGGAAGTGTATTTCATAAAATAACCCAGACAAATTTAGGGCATTTATTACATTATGACCCTTGCTCTGTTCTTGTTTTGTCTTGACGTTATTGTRGTTCTCCATACCTCCCTTTTCTCATGCAGCTGTATTCTCCTAGTATGCATATAAACAAAGACTGTTAACTAGAGAGCTGAAGAAGGGCTGGAAGCATAAGCAGCACATGCTGAGGAACTGACAAGTGAGGCTGAGAGTACTGAATTTTTTGAATTGCCTATTTCTGAAGGACTGTGAGTACCAGGCGCTGGTGAACATAGACAAGTTAAGATAAGCTGCTGACACTGAAGCATAATTTCCAGAAAACAACAGTCTCTAATTCAATAGGATCCTGAGAAGACACCCTTCAATGTGATAAAGAGTCCTCATATCTTGACAAGAAGGTAGCACTATCATTTTCAGTGAAGTATGCTATAAAATAGTGCAAATAGGAAAGGAGCATTTAGTAACTATAGAGTTTTCCGATGTTATAGTTGCAAATGAGAAAAAAAAAATATTGGTGGCATCAAGAATGAGGTTCTGTGTGTGACTGAATCAACTTCAGCAGACATAAACCACCTTTGTTCCATGTCAAACCAAGATTTAATACATGGAAATAGTCTTTCTTTTTTTTGTTGCAAAAGGAACAGAAGAAGGTTTGCCTGACCTTTTGAAAGTCATTGATCCTCTACAATATTCTTWCATCCATAATGACATTTTGCCCTTCGGTCATGAATGTACCACAAGGACTCCTTTGAACTGTTTCAGGGACAGTCTGAGATGAAGAGTTATTTTCTGCAGCTGGAAGAGTTTAAAATATAGATGACTGGGAAAAAGAAATACGCTAAAAACTATCCTAGAACTTATATTTCAATATAATCCGTGACTAAGTGGTAGAGTCAGTAGATCATAAAACCTCTTTTTAGTTGAAAAGGAGAGTGCAAGGATTTGATTAAAGTATCTGCACAGATCCAGTTAATGAGTGAACTACTGCAAAGGAGCTAACAGTCCAAGAAAACCAGCAGCAGTTCCAAGAATGACATTTCCAAAGATTTGCTGCCCAAATATGTGTTTCTTCCAAGCCACTTAGCTATAATGAACAACACACAGCTATTTGTTGTGGGAAATAAGGATGATCCTGAAAGTCATTTACTGTTAGTATGCCATCCAAAGTTTTAAAAATATGGAGTCCTAGATTTGCTCATTGTTCTTTTTTGTCCTTGTTGAAGCTCAGATTGCTCCTCTGTTTTTTGGTGAAGTTTTGCAACTTCTTGAAGTCAGTTTATRTAGCTTAAAATCAAAGTGGGCTCACCAGGAGACACTAGCAAATGTGTGGAAAAGACAAGGAGCTATTGTCATGCACTCAGTGGAAACTGAGTCGTTACGGCTGATGGGCACAACAGATTTTCCCATCCAACCTGCAATTTTTCCAGTTCTCCTAGATGCCTCCAGTGTGAAGGAACAGCATCTAAATTCAAATCGAAAGGGTCTCACCAGAATCTCTGTAAATATGATACGGAGATGATCATATCAACACTTTCTCCAGTATTACAGTTGCAAAAAGAAATGCAAAGAGTACAGTAAATACAACTGAAGAGGTTTATGGTAGAGCACACTGGTCAAATCAGGGAAATTTTGTGGGAAGGTACTGATTTAACTATGGTTTTCAGAGGAAAAGCCATTTGCCTCAAAACCACTTAGAAGGGACTATTTCACTGTTTTTATCTCATTCTGATCTGTTGAAATTATCTCATTTCAACGCCAAATTAAAACCATAAGCGTATATTTATTACTTTTCTTTAACATAACAAAGGATTTTGATGCAACAGAGCAAAACATTGACATAATCACTCCACTATAGAAATAGATAAGGAATGTCCATTTTGTGATATAATATAGATTGCTGCGTTTGTGAAAGACACTTCTAAAAAGCTAGCAATCTGGTTGACAGAAATTGTTTCTTTTCACTATTTCAAATTGTTGCACTGAGGAGGAAGATCAGAGCTGTAGAAGAGTCACAAAAATGATGGAGATCTTTACTCATGGTGCAATACACTGATTTGCTTCATGTTGTTTTAGACAACTTCTTCCACAACTTCAACCCCAAAATGAATGGGTAATCATGCAGTTGGCAGAGCCTAAGTCTCACAGATGAAGATGCAAGACTCATGACCTATGTTATTTTCTTCTTGAAATCAGAGTTTAAGCTACAACTTACTTTCTGTAGATGCGAGCAGCAGTAGTTTTCCAGGATCTACACATAGACTAGATCAATACCTCATCAAGATGATAACATTTTTCTGAATAAAATAAATCACTGCTTCATGAAACRACTAGTCTTAGAATACTCAAGAAAGGATGTCATTCTGAATTTGGTCTTGAATGATGCACAGGACTTAAGATATGAAGAAGGTAAGACAGTCTGTAAGAGTGATCACAGTGTGATTAGATTTAGCATTATAGGGAGAGAGGGGAGGCCAAATACAACATATTTAACTTCAGGAAAGGGAACTATATAAAAATGAGTCAATCAATCAAAAAAAAAAAAAAAGAATAAAAGTCTGCTAATCATGAAATATTATTAGAAGCCTAGGTAAACTGTCTCCCACAAACCTAAAAAACCAAAGCAGTCTAATAAAAACTCTGAACAGCTCAACTGGAAATGAAAGGAGATTCTCAAAGGTAAAAGGCTGGTTTACCATTTAAAAAATGGTAAGCCTAACTAAATGAAGAAAACAGAAAAGCGATGGCAGGTCAAGAGTAATTGGGAAAAGAAGAGAGTTAAAAAAAAAAAAAGAAAGACTTGAAGATCACTTTGCAAATGAGGCTGAGTTAGAAAGTAAAAGTTTAAATACATCAAAGACAGGAAGACAGGAAATTGGTGTGCTTGCTTGATGGCCAAGGCCTAAAAGGGGCACAGAGTGATGATATGCTTCCACCAGTGCATGTTTTATAGCAGATCTGTCAGAGAATTTATTTTAGGTAAACATGTAGGAAATATTACATCAAATAGATAAGATCATTGCCAATGTAATTGTTATTTATAAGAAAGACTTTTACCTCAGATAAGACATTAGAGTCAGAAAGAAAAATAGAAAGAGATAAATCACAGAGTACGTGGTGTGTTGGGAAAGCATCAGCAAGGCTTTTCTACCAGGACATCCTGATTCATCAGCCTGCTGCTCTACAGAGGAGTCAGTAAATACAAGGGTGAAGGGGATTTTTTGGACACAAGAAATGTGAGTTTTCAAGATACTTTTGGCAGAATTCTGTACCAAAACGTATACTAAATGAACTAAGTTCCTCTAAGTTTCAAAACAGGGTCCTTCTATGGCTCTAAAGTTGATCAAAGGATAAGAAGTAGAGGGTAGGGCTTAATGGTCATTTTGAGGGTGGGAAAAGCTCAGCACTGGAACCTACTGGGGATCAGTGCTGGTATGAGTTTTATTCAACACCTCCATCAATAATCCAGAAAAAAGTGTATACGGTGAAATCTCCAAGTGTGGGGATGCTGTTAAACTCTTCCAGGCAGCCAAAAACTGTATCAACAGTGAGAAATTACATCAGGAATTCACAAAACTGAGTGGTCAGAAAGGTGACAGAGGAGCTTTGTGATAGATAGGCATAAAGCAGTGCATCTAGAGAAAAATAATCCAAACCATGCTTGCATAGTGCTGAACTCCTCAATCAGCACTTGCTTCTACCACTGTCAGGGACAGATTATCTATCAATCTATATATTTATTGCCAGCATTACTTTCTTTCTTAGTTCTCATATTCCAGTACTTTAAGAATTTGCTAACCTCCAAAAGAATAAAGTTCAAAAGGAGGCAGGTGGACAAGGGAAAGGAGATTCTAAGTACTCTTCAGGTGGCAGGGGGGAAATCTCAAACTATAAAAATGTAAAATGTCAATGAGTACATTAAATTTACTCATTTAATTACACATTGTCTGTAAAATATATCCACTAAGGCCTTACTTGAGGGACAGAAAATTTATTATATGATGTCTCTTCATATACTGTCTGTCTGTTGTTTTCTGGGACTTAAGTTATGTAATTACTGACCACTTCAAAAACGAAACTTTCTGAATAATTCATACAGCATGGCAACAAGAGGCAAGGTTAGGGTAGCCCGTGGATATCTTTACATATAAAAAACATGCATTGAATCCTGATAAATGAAAGAATGCCATAATTTCTGGAGAAACAGCAGAGGACTATGAAATACACAGCTGGAAAAAAAACAAACCATGAACAAGTGGCATTGCCCCAAAATTGCTGTTATCTAAAGGATTTGGCACCACAGCAGTTGGGGGAAAAAAATAACAAATGCAATTATTTTCAACAGGTCTCACAAGATTTTTAATTGGTTGACATGGTGAAATCCTTGACAAAATAATGAATTAAAGCCAAGAGCAATATTTATCTGTCAGCTTGATTGCACAAACTTAACAGCAAAGTGATMCCATTGCCACAGTTTTAGAAATACATCAAAAAAATGTGCTCAAAGTAAAAGCTTCAGTTTTTCTTTTAATTTAAAGCACTACTAAATGCCAGGTGTGTTCAGCTACTGCAAATCTGGTGCTTGTGCTGATGAAATGCAGAGATCTTAGCAACAACTGACACAGGACATGGAGATGGGAAACTGATTTGACTCTTTGTTTCCATATTAAATCTTTCTGGTCTTAAAAGCCACTCAAAGCCTTGACCTCACTCCTGCTGTGACCAATAGCACAGCAGACATGAGGTATAAAATGGTACACAATGGTACAAAATATAGACTTCAACTATTTTATTTAYGTAAGGTAGAAGTAAAAATACACCACCACAAAGGGTTTAACAAGAGGAATCAATGAACACTTGGACACAACTTTTTTATTTGTTATTAAGAAATTACAATACTGATGACATCATTAGGTGGAAATATTCCTCTTTATTTCACCTTACTAGTTGAGAAATACACTATTGGTAGGCAGTGCACTGCTCAAGGAAAAATTAAGAGAACTTTACTGTTTTAAAATTGCTACACATATGGAGTACTRCGTTGCTTTGCCTTTAATTCTGTTGCAACATTCATGGAGCCAACAGTCTGATGGTCCTACAGAGAGAAGATAAATTCATTTCATATCATATCTAAATGGGCAGAGGAAGACTTCCAGATATGTCCCCAAGATCCATGTGTATGATATCCAATACTGAGTGCTGAAAACAAGCATGGAGCCACAGATCTCCAAAATATTTTAACTAATACAACAAYATATATGGTTGACCATGCAGATGGCCATGCCAGCCACCTTCTGCGCTGTCTTCTCCCTGTCAATGTTTAGTAAAGTTCAAGGTCCTTGTCCTCATATTCATTCCATCCACTAGASCAGGCTTCACAACATGAAAAATCAGTTCCTCTTCCTCTGATACAGTCCCCTAATCCAACAATGACATTGAGCAGTTACGCTGTAACTGGAGATTTGTGGATGCTGAAGACAACAAGCTTTTGAGCTTCAGCTGCGCCTGGCTTATGAAACTTTCTCCTACAAAATGAGGAAAGCAGTTTGCCTCACCATGGTGTTTAAGACAGCTGCAGCTGTTCAAACAGCTATTGTCCCTACCTCTCAACTGGAAACAACTGTCCCCTCGATGTTATAGGCTATATTAGCACTTCATGGCATCAGCTGGGATTAAGTCATCTTCACCTGTGAAAAATCCCAGGCTAATTTTGGAAAGGCATGGACTAGRAGCCTCTGCAACCTGATTACTATGTCTCAGGTATGAAGATGGATGCCTCCAGCTAAGAAAGTAACAAAAGCTCATCTTCCTGAGTTGTAGGACTCACCAAGTGCAAAGAAAAGTGCAAATGTGTGGAAAAAGAAGTTCTCTCATTTCTCTCTCTCTCTGCAAGCTTATCAGAAACACTACAAAGCAAACACRGTTATTTTTGTTTCTACAGATGAGAAAAGATCATTGCTGTTATTTCTCCTTTAAAAATATTTCATTATGCTCWGAAATGATATATATGGGGATTGGGTAAATATAGCTAAATCAAGAGTCTGCTATGGACAGACATTTTTTATTTTTGTGCCATTATCATGATAAAACCGGGGTTTGGTTGTGGAGACTAAACACTAATGTAATAACTATCAATGCTGTCACTTAATACTTCTGCATTTGATCAAAACTTTGATATTTTAAAGAGAGAAATGATAAAAAAYCCCATCAGACAGAGCATGAGTTCAAAGTGTGGTGTGTGACTTTGGATTCTGGATATYTCATAGCTTGAGAAATGTTGGCAGTGCAGAGCCAGCTCATCAGATCTTTGTTCAGATATTGACCTTTCTTCCCTTACAGCTCTTTAATGGTATTGTTTAAAGCTTCTCTAGAGGAAAGGYTTTTTCAGTTGAAAATTACTGGAAGACAGTCAGGCTTATGAGTCCCCAAACCCCTTCATTAGAAAATCTATTACAGAATTTAACACTGATGTTAGTCTAAAATTACYTTTCCTCTTGTCACTAGAGAACAAAAGATTAATCCTATGACAGAGTGGGAGATAAAGAAAATATTAACTATGTCAGTATTCCTGCAGGACTGACAAATAAACTATGGTCAAGTCTATCGTAAATATTTAAAGGCGAGTGTTGTTCACATGCAAGTGTAAGACATCTGCAAAGATAAATAGAAAAAAATCACAAAGCATTGTTATCAAGAATTTTATTTTTCTTTTGCTGTGCTAAAATATGGACCTCCAGCTACAAATCTTCATTGATTTTAATTAGGTTTTATAGGTAACAATCAGCTAAGCAATAGCATCAGTACTGCATACTTGACTAGTATCCTATATTGCAGTTGAAGTTCAGATTTATCAGTGTCTATGTGCAAAATATTAGCCTGGGGCAGTRATGTTAGGCTGTAATAGGATGCATCCAAGGAAAATAAAAGCTCTCTTTGTCATGCCTTTAACCTGTCATTCACAAGAAAAACCCTGACTTCCTTCGGCTTCAAGTCATTATCTTCTGCCATATCCTTGGCAGGCTCTTTTAGCCCTTTCAAAAACAAAATAAGCAATAAAGCAGCTGTTGCTGAAGGCCTCTTCTAGCAGAATTCAGATTTCTAGTCATGGTTTGAAGATTTCCAAGCAGATTCCCTCTGCTCTTGCCTTTTTCTCTTTCTCCCTACATTGAATGTAAAAAAGGAAACATTTTGTTTTCCTTTCCTATTGTTSTCTTTCCTACTTTATTTAAGCTGAAGTATAATTTTTCTCAGAGCAAATAGAGTGGGGCAGGACTGCAGAGCCTGGTTGTTCCAGGTGGAGCTGACTCCATGTAGTTTGTTGGTAGTAAGAAGCTAAATGACATGTTTGGGTTTACATCATTCCTTTTACCGTAACCTTCCCTTGTCTGCACAGAGCCTTTGCTGCTGCAGCTGGAGTCCTGAATGTTGCGAGTTCTACTGCGAGAAGGACCGTAGGGCCAGCGATAAAGGGATGCTGGTAGAGATGGAGCAGCTTGTTCCTCTGCCATCCAATGGAGAACTATATTTGACTGAAGAAAGGAGCGTTAGACCAATGTCTTGCTGCAGGATGTTCTTTGCCCTCATCTATTCTCTTTGCTTTATTTCCTCTATTTTGGGAGCTCCAGAGGTATCACATGTTGTGTGCCGAAGTGGCTGCCAACAGTTCCCGAGGAAGTTCAGACAGAGCTCAGGAGTGACGGTCCATTCTGTAGAGCCCAAATGGTCTCTCAATCAGACTGTCTAAAGCTGTCAGCACAGCTGTTTCTAACTTCACTTATCTTCTCCAGCATCTTCCTCTCTCCAAGAAAATGGCAGATCTTACATGCAGGCTTACCATTTCTGCTCTATCTGAAAGTAGCAGGAAGTAGCCTGGAAAGTCCTGAACAGGAAAGGTCATGGTAAGCCAACCTGTGAAGCCACATGAGAGAGATTTCTTCTGTGGGAAGTCCTTTCTCCTCCAGGGACTATAATTTAAGACTATTTACTCTCTCTACAGTAGAGAAAGCTGTTCAGTAGCTCCAGAGACTACATTTAGCAGCACTAGCTTACCAGGAATCAGCCCATGATTACATTTCCCCTGCACTCCATCTTTTTTTTTTTTAATCCTTCAGTTACCAGCTTTCTTTAATGATGTTATTCAAGTGTTTTCTTACTATTAATATACATTCTTACCGTGTTAATTTATCCTCACATGAAGTTTCAAGGAGTGAGCTGCACTCAGTGCAACTGTCTATGAAAAAACCCCACTATCTGCTAGAAGGGTAGGGGATATTCAGATGTTTCAGGCTGACCTATCTTGGACTGTTCCCCAGAGGACATCATACAGGTGTCCCAGAGATTATTCTGGCCCTTTATTCAATTAATGTTAATTACTTGCCAGTGTCTCTTCTCATATCCCACTCCRCCCAACATATTCAACTTTAACAAACTCTGGCTTTGTCAGGACATGATAAATCCTTTCAGGAGGTCATCTATAATATTTGCTTTTGTTTGTGGATAAAACTGRAAAGCACATTGCTGCTTATAGTTGCAGCATAACAAAGGAAGGAAGCCTCAAAGATCCTGAGGGATGAGGACAATAAGAAAAATCTTTCCTGAAGGAACTACTTTTGGTAAATAAATTCAATTTCTAACACTTGGTGCACTTGACATTAATATTGTGAAGATCTCGTGACCACAAAGTGACCATATATATGTAAGAAGTTTGTACCATGAAATCAGTGATAATAATGTCTCAGAGGATAAACATTTTCTTTAAAATGCTATTAACTGATAATACAATATGCTTGCCCTTATGACCAGAAAGCGCAGTGAATCAGATTCTTATCYCACCTGACCTCTGTGTTCTTTTTGTTAAATATGAAAAAAAATCACTTTTAGTCTTCAACCAGGCATCATTAAGAATGGGTCATACCAAGGCGCTTCTTTGATTTTATTTGGATCAAAATCTGGAGCAAACTAGCAAGTCTGAGTCATATTCTTTCACCCTCAGAGACAACTTTCCATCTTTACTTCGTATCATGCAGGAACATATTGCTTCTTCAATGTATATGAACTTTTTGCATTCCCTAGTTTATCATATTCTGGTCATGCAGAAAGACACTCAAGCCTTCATGACATTGACTATTCTGAATACCTTCATTTTCTACATTTTCGTTGATAATTCATTATAATTCATAATTCATCATACTACGTATTTATTTTCCCAGTGATTTGTACTTTAGTCTACACATAAAATATCATCCCACACTCCATATATGGCCTGTCAAAAGCTATAATTTGCATCTGTACTTGAACATGCGACATAACTTTTCATGGCCTTTAATCATAAACATCAGTGTGAGGGTTTATGACAACTGAAATGTAAACACATGTTTAGCATTGTTTTTGATTGGGAAAGACCTGTTTCTGTAACCTAATAGAGCTTTCAGCTGGCCTTGAACCAGTAGTCAGTCTCCAGGGAGGAATAATAGACTAAATTAGATTTCAACTCCAGAGAAAGTCCCTGTATTTTCATTAGCAAACCTACRTCAGTCATTAATTATGATAGTCTCAATTCAAACATATTTTTGAAAGGTCTGAGTGACTTCCACATTCTTCATATGATTAAAATTCCCCCATTTTGTATAATTCTTACTTCCATTTCAGTCACAGAGACTCCACATACTCAGATTCAAGTAGTTTTAGCTTGACCCTCTGCTAATTCCTTCTTTTAAAACTTTGCCTAGAAGAGATCCCTTCTCCATTAAAGATCTTTTGTTATCAGAAAGAGAAAATAGTTACCATGGAAGCACTCCTCACCATTGACTGACTCCCTAATGCAATGTTAGTTAAGTACATAGAAATCAAAAGAGCTTGTGATGGCAACAGTTTCTGCAATTCCTTACCAGGAGCCTGGTAGCTGCACTATATATATCTCATCCTTCGTGTAAGAATCAAATGCAGRTATTTTGCATTACGGCATAAAAGACTAGAATGTCCTAAGAAGAATCTTMTTTTTTCCTCTCTTTGGCCACAGAAACTATAACATCTTCCATGTCTTGGGCCACCCCTGGGAGCTGCATCCTCTGGTGGTGGATAACTGGATCCTCAGAGCCTACCTGTTTCCCAGGCATTTTTGGCTGCTATACCCACTGGTCATGTCAGCCTCCTAGGTACTGGTGCACCAGGAACTCCTGCCATGTCAGATGCTGCAGGSCCCCAGCTAATACTTGTACTCTTAGGTGAGCTACCAAAGCTTCATACTCTCTTTCTAATCATACTGCTTCCCAGGACTGGACTAATTCAACCATGGAGAAAACAATGGGAGAAAATTCCATTTAAGTTTACATCTCTTTTCAGATTTTTTTTTTGCAAACTAAAGCCTGAGATGAAGATTTAATGATTCTTTGCATGACCAGCCATGTAGGGTACTGAATTATATCAGCAGGCTAAAAAATGGATCTGAAAAATAATTGYATTTCAACAGATGGCTTCTGATGACTAATTATCAATATGTAACATGTAGTTTTCTAGCAAGGCTTAATTATTTGGCTAGTCCTAGCTCTTAATGTGTATCATGCATTTTCCCAAATGCCTATAACAACTATGACTCAAAGGATGGAAAAATATAAAAATGTCTAGTTAAGAGTATAGCCACTGCAGACACTAACGGGCCCATGAGAGCCTTTGGCAGGCACATCAATCCAGCACTGAGAGCACCAAAAAGGAGCATGTTTGACAAAGACGGATTTAGCTGCCGGCTACATTTTATAAGGCTGTTCATTTTTACAAACACCTAAGACTTGCAACATGATTTCCAGCTGTGTGAGGTAATTAATTATATGAGAATATAAATAATAATCGGTTGTTGCTTACTCACAGTAATTTTCACTTTCCAAAAACCATGTGTACCTGTTTTGTGTGGTTACTGCAAGTGATGCTTAACATCCAGCAGTGAGAATTCAATGAACAAACAAAACAAGCAAACAGTTTAATTGAAGGGGTGGTAGACACTGAAGTGTCATGCAGAGTAAGAGTTTCAGGACAGCCAAGGCCTAGCCTGTAAGCAGAAACATTCAGGTACATCTACACAGACTGCTTTGCCTGGAGGAAGAAAGCAAGAAAGCCAGCCCACTCAGGTGGTGAGTCTCCATGGTATGGTGGAGGACAGCAAAAGCTAGCTGGACCTGTGAGTGCTTCAGGAAAAACATCTCCAGGCTATTCAGTGAGAATAGTTGTACAGGTACCCTCTGATATTTGGTGCTGGCATAACATTGACTTAACTGCAAAGGATGGAAAGGCTCCTGCACAGGGGCTGAGAGTCGCCATGAACATGAAGGGCTTGCTTCCACCAGCCACAGCCATCAGCTCTTGCTGGTTATCTATCTGGTTTCCTTTGAATGGCAGTCACATCAGGAAACCCACAAATCAGAGCAGTGCTAGAGAGGGGGGGGGAAAATAGAAAACTCAGCCCCTCCAAACCTGGTGGTATTTCAGAAAATGAAGTGAATGTGACACAAAAGGCAACTTAAAGCCAAGGAAAGACAACTACAGGCAAGATTTATGACTGTGCCGAGAGGGGTCATAGAGTTGCARGCTTCAGGCACTATGGTTCTGTGTGAAGAATATGGATCTGTCTGAGGAATACCATGAAAGTACATTAAAACRAAGAAAAGGAAAAGAAACAAGCACCAAATTGGTTATCAGAAATTACAGTCCAGATCTGTGTTCACTTCACCATGGCTCAGCAACTCAGCATCTCGCAGCAGGCTTATGGCCATGTTTCCTACATGAGGGATCTGTAGCAAATCTTCTGATTTCCAAAATATATTTTTGTTCTGTTATGTTTTAACAAACAGAAGAAGATTATATGTTTCACTGAGCTGGGATGCAGGCTTTTGCTTTCTGATGAGGTCCCTACTTCTTCAGCTCTTTCTTTCACACTGACATCTTATCCAACCGTCTCTGGGAGTCCTGCTCTGAATCTACAAGCTCTTCTCTTTTGGTCCCTTCTTTGTGCCATTTTTACTGTTTTAAGTTTAGAATAAATGAACTCAGATGCCACTTCTCCCAGTCAGCAAGCATCTACCCTGAATGTACACATGCTACCAGCTACTGCAGGCAGTGTAACCCATAACAGTTGCAGCAATTTTCGGACCACAAATGAATTTAAAAAATAATCTATCTGTAAGGTTCAGCAATTAAAGAAAATGTAGCCAAAGTAAAAGGGGTCATTTTGAATGGGATRGAGATTAGAAGTTTATTCAAGAAGAAAGCAAGGTCATGTGCATGAAATAATCTGTAGGAAAGTGACAGTATAATAGTTATTGGCCAAAATTTTGGGAAAGTTGGATTGAAAACTCAGCATTAATATTTTCTTTTCTCTCTTTTCTCACATGGTCTCTGAGCTACAGAATATTTTGATTATCTCTTGTGTACTTCCTACACTCTTATTTTGATATCACCAGTGARTGTGATTCAAATCAAAATTGCCTCCACCACCTTCTTTGTTAAYGAGACTATTACATAGCTGTAGTATGTTCATTTGTAACTCTGTTAAGGAATGCGCACTTTCCTATTCTGCATTTGATTTTTAGTTGGGTGTGACCCTTATTTATGGATTGATTGCATAGTTCTATAGAATTCCARCCAATAGACCCACTTTCACCTTGTATTTCTTAAATGTCAGAAAGGCTATTCTACTAGTCACATCCTTTAGTCTTATGACTGTATCTTAAATTTAGTCCATTTTTGACTCTTTTTGTTCATCTGACATGCCAATACAAATACATTGTTCCTCTTTTTTTAAAACATATTCTTAGTACTTTTCAGATTAGCTGTACCTTTGCCCCTACTTCAGGCATCAGCTTCATGTACTGATTTCATGTCAGGGTATCAGGAGGATGTGGATGCCAGCACATAGTGATGTCTATGCATTACCCATGTTGCAGCATGCACATGGTATGGGCTTGTTCATCCCTTTCCTTGGGTTCCCTTCGCTTGCTTTTCAACTGAGGATAATTCCCTTCTTATATCTTCAGGGGAAGTGATGTCTTGTGATGTTACTGAGCAAATTATTCCTGAGTTTTAGGATTTTGATGTTGGACTGATCAACGGTTATTCCACTGATGACTCTGCCTCTGATATGGGAAAAAATTGTCTTCTGTGTACCAATGTACCAAATAAACCAAGGGATGACTGGTTTCTTTCTCTGCTTGCTAGAAAAATGCTAGCTTCCTATGCACATTACTGTGCAGGCTACTAGGGGCTTTAGTGTCCTTGAAAAGATTTCTCTGTTACCCAAGTCTTGTTAGAGATACTGGAAGAATATCAGTCTGTATCAGGGAGCAGCCGCTGGCGCGAGGAGTCTGTGCACACAAGACCTCTGCAGGAGCCCTCGCTCTGCTCTGTGAATATTCCCTTTGTTTTCTGAGCCTTTAGGGTTAGTAGCACTCAGAGACTCTGTATAATATACATGAAAATGTCGTTTTAGTATATTTATATTCTCATCACCTGTAAACAAATGGGGGAAATCCCTCCACTGTCCAGACTTCTGATCTTCCTTTTCCCAAACAGTACCACAACTTTTCTCCTGACTTTTCATCCTATAGAATTCAATCTGAGACATRGAAATCTTGGTAGGGTAGTGTAGGTTGGAGACCAGTTCAGTTTTAGATAGCACATCTGATTTTTGACAGTTGTGGCTGGAGATTACTTAACATTTCCCACAATGTGATTGTGCCAGTAGAGCTCACCTGTGTTCATATTCATGTCAGAGTGTCATAGGACACTTGGAGTGTCTGGCATTGATCTGAGCTCTAGCATCTGGGAGGAAGATTTCTTACAGTCTGAGCATTCACCAACACCTCAAGTTTTATGCCACTACATATATATATATAAAACAAACAAACAAGCAAGCAATGCTTAAAGAGTTGACCTTTTTCTTGGCTGTGGCAGCAGACTCTTACAGATATCCAAATTACTGCTCAGCTATGAAAAATTAAGTAGTTGCATTTTGTACCTAACCCTAACCCTCACCCTAGGGGTCTAGTCTAGAGATCTAGTCTCTCATTTATTTAAAAAAATGTTTGTGATCYCCAATGTCCAGTCAGATTGAGGATGATATTTGTTTCTCAGCAATAGTAGAGAATATTTCTTTCTGTYCCAGCAACAATATAATCTGGCCGGCACCTAGAGCTTTGGCATGATAATATCTGAAAAATAGTCTGTAGGTAGATCTAGATGAGGAGTAGCTTTATGAAAAGCACAACAAGTACAGRGAGAATATATTTTTCTATGTGTTATTATTAGCCTGGATCATATTTTTGTGAATCATGAAAGAAAATAGAAACACAGCTGGCTAAGCATTGCCCTTTAAATGTCAGGACAGTGTGTGTGCATGTGTGTGTATATGTGTTTACCCAGAYTGAAATTTTAATTCTCAGATGCTTTCTTCCCACTGTAGATTTCTGATAAGGGTATTTATAATATGCCCAACCATAGCTAGTTATCAGAAATTATTCCAAACCAACTAATAGGATAATTAATTGTTTTGGGTGCTCTCAAGTATTATTCCTGATTTTATTGTTTGTCTACCTCACAGCTAAGATCAACCAGACATTTTGTACTTGGAACTTAAGTCTCTGAAATATCTCTTTGGAATTCATCCCTGAATTTTGTGTGCTGATAAAAAAATCTCCRTACTGCTTACGTACAAAATCTGAAACTATTGCCAGCTTTTCTAACAGCTTCAGATATGTGGACAGTTTCACAAGTTTGGGTTAAGATGAATGACCATTTACCTTAGAGCTTTCATAAGCTCTTGGCTGGGAAGAGTCTTCTGTCTTGCTAGGCAGCAGAGACTTTCCATGGTGGCCTTTGAAGACATGCTGCTGCTGGTGGGAGTGCTGTGTTCACTTGCAAAGTGGGATTTCCAGGTCTGGAATGTGGGTGAAGAACAAGTGTCACAGATTGGCATACAAAATAATCCTGACCAGAAAATCATGGATTTTAAAGCATCATAGACTCTGCAATCCCAACTAGTTTTCATTACCAGCTGGTTAAACACTCTGGCCAGCAGCTGCTCTTCTTCATAGATTTACATGAAGGGGAAAAAAAAATTCTCCATTATCTTGTATCAAAGAGTTTTCTTTTCCTGATGGATAAGGACTTGATATGTCRCTGTTGGGAAAATATCTCCTTGGTCCTTAATCTGATGTCCTAGCAGCTTGAAAATTTTGTTGAACATCTCACAGATCTGGAATAAAAAGGCATGTAAATATTTTGTGACAGAATTATGCCGTTGCTTTCATATMTCTCCAAAGAAACTTTGCACAGAATCACAGAATAGTTGGAGTTAGAAGGGGTCTTTGAAGATTGTCTAGTCCAGCTGCCCCTGCTCAAGAAGAATCAGCTGGAGCACGTTGCTCAGGGTCATGTTCAGATGGCTTTTGGCTRTCTCCAAGGATGGAGACTCCGCAACCCCTCTGGGCAAACTGTTCCTATGTTTGACCAACCTTAAAATAAAAAGTTTTTTCTTTTATATAAACAGATTTTCCTGTATTTTGGTTTGTGCCCATTGCCTCTCATCTTGTCACGGGGCACTGTGACAGGGTTAGGGAGAAGAGTCTATCTCCATCTTCTTTACACTCTCCTTTCAGGTRTATGTATGGATAAGATCCTCCTCAAGACTTCTCTCCTCCAGGCTGAACAGTCCCAGCTCTCTCATCCTCTTCTTGTATGACAGATGTTCTAGTTCATTAGTCATCTTTGTGGACTATATCGGGCTCACTCCAGTATGTCCATATCTTTCTTGTATTGGGAAGCCTAGCACTGGACACAGCATTTGAGATGTGGCCTCGTCAGTGCTGAGCARAGAGAAAGGATCATCTCCCTTGACTTATGGGAAATACTCTACCTAATACAGCATAGGAGACTGTTGGCTTTCTTTGTTGCAAGGGCATGTTACCGGTTCATGGTCAAGTTGGTGTTCACTAGGATCCTTAGGACCTTCTCTGCATAACTGCCCTCTAGCTTGTTGGCCCTCAGCCTGTACTGCTGCATGGGGCTATTCCTCCCTGGGTTCAGGAAACTGCATTTTGCTTTGCTAACTTCATTTGTTTCCTCTGTGGCCACTTTGTTGACCTTGTCAATGTCCTTCTGAATGGCAGCACAACCATCTATTATATCAGCTAGTTCTCCCAGTTTTGTATCATCTGCAAACCTTCTGAGAGTGGGCAYGGGACCATCACCCAAGTCATTAAAAAAGAAGCTAAACAGTCTTAGACCCAGTATTTATCTATGGGGTACACCACTAGATACTGGACTCCAGCTTAACTTCATGCCTCTAGTTATAACCCTTTGAGCCTGACAGTTTAGCCAGTCTTCAGTCCACCTCACTGGTCAGCTCTCTAGACCTTTCATCAGTTTATATATGARGATATAATATGAAACAGTGTCAAAAGCCTTATTAAACTTGAGATAAGCAAAATCTCCCCTTATCCACCAAGCCAGTCATCTAATTGTAGACAGCTATGAGGATGGCTAAGCACAATTACTCCTTTGCAAATCCATGGTGACTACACCTCATCACCTTTTTGTCCTTTGTGTATCTAGAAATGGTGTCCAGGTTTAGTTGTTCCATCACTATCTCAGGGATTGAGTGAGGCTGACTGACCCATGCTTCCCTGGACCCTACTTCTTGAAGATGTGAGTGGAATTTCCTTTCTTCCAGTTCTCAAGAACCTCTCCCAATTACCATGACCTTTCAAAGATAATCAAGAGTGTCTTTGCAATGACATCAGCCAGCTTCTTTAGCAGTTATGGGTGCATCCTATCAGGTCTTATGGATTCATATATGTCCAGTTTGTTTAAAAGCTCCCTGACCTGATCCTCCTYCACTAATGTTAAGTCTTCATTGCTCCAAACTTTCTCATTGATATCAGGGAACTGAGATTCATGACGCCTGGTCTTTCTGATAAAGATCGAGGTAAAGAAGGCATAGGATATCTTGGCCTTTTGCATGTCCTTTGTCACTAGGTCCCCTGCCCCATCCAGCCACTATTCCATATTTTCCGTAGTCTTCCTTTTGATTCTGAGATACCTGTAGCAAACGTTCCTTTTGCCCTTCATGTCCCTCACAGATTCAAAGCCAGATAGGCTTTGATGTTTCTGACCCCATTCCTGTCCACTCAGATGGTGTCTCTATGTTCCTCCCGTGTTACTTGTCCCTGCTTTCACCTCTTGTATGCTTCCTTTTTATGTCTGAGTCTAGTAAAGAGCTCCTTGTTCATCCAGGCAGGCCTCCTGACATTTTTGTTTGATTTCCTGCTTATCAAGACGGCCCATTCTTGAGCTTGGTAGAGGTGATCCTGGAAAATCAATCAGCTCTCCTGGACAGATCCCTATTCTTACTGGGGCTGCATCCCATAGAATTCTTCCAGGTGTAGCTCTGAACAGGCCAAAGTCTGTTCTCCTGTTGTTCAGGCCTGCCTTTTTCCCTCCTTGCACGATCCTGCATTCTACCATCTCATTGTCACTGTAGTCAAGGCTGTTCCTTGACTTTCATTTTCCTGACCAGTCTTTTCTTGATTATAATTATGAGGTCCACCGGCACACCTCTCCTTGTCGACTCTTCAGTCACCTGTGTTTGGAAGTTGTTGTCAATGCACTCCAGAAACCTCCTGGATTGCTTGTGCCCTGCTCTGTTGGTTGTCCCTCCAGTAGAAAATGAGATGGTTCACCCTTCCTCCTGAGGATCAGGCCGTGTGAAAGTGAGTCTTCTTCCAGTTCTCTGAAGAAGGCTTGATCTACTACTTCTTGATCAGGTAGTCTGTAGCAAACACCCACAACAATGTCAGCTGCTAATCCTGACCCATAAGGTCTCAACTAGCACCTCACCTGTCCCGAGGCAGAGCTCCATGCATTCTTGCTTTGCTGTCATATCAAGGGAAACTCCCCCTCCTCACCATCCTGGCCTGTCCTTCTGTCCATCCATCACTGCACAACAGTTGCATGAGCTATCCCACCATGTCTCCATGATCCCAAAGAACTCATATCCCTGTAACTGCACACAGACATCTAATTCCTCCTGTTTGTTCCCCATACTATGTGCATTAGCATATAGACATTGCAGAGAGGCCCTCCAGTGTGCTGATTTCTCAGGAAGGACATGAGAGATTTCCCCATAATATGTTCCATAGGCACTTCCTTATTTATGCACATATGCTTGGGATGGTTCCATTTCAGCCCTGTTTTATTGATTAAAGAGGCTCGCATCACCTTGGATCCTTTGCTTGGCAACTCTGTCCACCAATTTTGCTTCAACATTAAGTCTTGAAGAAGTAAATTAGACTGGAGCATAACCCCTTCTGTGAGCCTTTCAGTACAAGAATGAAGGAGAGATCTCTGCACATTCGTTTAGATTAACTAAATAATTTTGTCATCTGACTTAAGTTCTACTGTTTACACAAGTTATCTGTTTCTGCAATGGGGGAAGTTGTTTCCTGTATGTAAATCTATGTGTCTATTTAAATTTGTCAAGTTTTTCAGAATCCTTTGGGGATAAAAGATGCTGTATAGATGTATAAAATGTATAAAGTACTCTATTATTATTTATTATTACTCTATGTATGGTAAGCACACACAGAATCACAGAATCATAGAATAGTTGAGGTTGGAAGGCACCTCTGGAGATCATCTAATCCAACCCCCTTGCTCAAGTAGGGTCACCTAGAGCACGTTAGACAGGGTTGCATCCAAGTGAGTTTTAATATCTCCAGAGAAGGAGACTCCACAACCTCTCTGGGCAACTTGTTCCAGTGCTCTGTCATTCTCATGGCGAAGAAGTTTTCCTCATGTTCAGATGGAACTTCTTGTGTTTCAGTTTGTGCCCATTGCCTCTTGTCTTGTTGCTGGGCACCGCTGAAAAGAGTCTTGTCCCATCCTCTTGACATCCTCCTTTCAGATATTTGTATACATTGATAAGATCTCTCAGTTACCTCTTCCACAAGCTAAACAGGCCCAGCTCTCGCAGCCATTCCTCATAGGAGAGATGCTCCAGTCCCCTAATCATCTTCGTAGCCCTATGTTGGACTCTCTGTAGTAGCTCCATGTCTCTCTTGTACTGGGGAGCCCAGAACTGGACACAGGACTCGAGATGAGGCCTCACCAGGGCTGAGTAGAGGGGCAGCATCACCTCCCTCGACCTGCTGGCAACACTCTTCCTAATGCACGCCAGGAGACCATTGGCCTTCTTGGCCACAAGGGCACATTTCTGGCTCATGGTCAACTTGTCATCCACCAGCACTCCCAGATCCTCCTCTGCAGAGCTGCTGTCTAGAAGGTCAGTCCCCAGCTTGTACTGGTGCCTAGGGTTATTTTTCCCTAGGTGCAGGACTCTGCACTTCCCTTGTAGAACTTCATGAGGTTCCTCTCCGCCCAACTCTCCAGCCTGTCCAGGTCTYTCTGAATGGCAGCACAGCCCTCTGGTGTGTCAGTCACTCCTCCCAGCTTGGTATCATCAGCAAACATGCTGAGGAAGCACTCTGTCCCTTCATCCAGGTCATTGATGAAGAAGTTGAACAAGACTTGAACAAGTGGTGACCCCTGGGGGACACCGTTAGCTACAGGCATCCAACTAGAGTGTGTACCATTGATCACAGCCCTCTGAACTCTTCCTTTCAGCCAGTGCTTGGTGCACCTCAAAGTCCACTCACCTAACCCACACTTCCTGAGCTTACCTATGAGGATGTTATGGGAGACAGTGTCAAAAGCCTTGCTGAAGTCAAGGTAGACAACGTCCACTGATCTCCCCTCACCTACCCAGCCAGTCATTCCATCACAGAAGGCTATCAGATTGGTTAAGCAATATATCTCCTTGGTGTCACTTTAGTAATTACTACACACAAATTTAGGCCAGCTACTTTGTAGATGCTTGAGGCCACAACTCTCCTATTGCCAGCTAATAAATTAGCTAAGGCTTATTAATGTAGCTATATTAGTTGTTAATGTCCTTCTGATTTGCCCTCTGTACAAATTAAGCTAAGAGCTGTGAAGTCTGATCTCTGTGAGGCATGCTKGCAAAAAAATCCATAGCCTATTTATTCATGCAAAAAGCTTGTGGTCTTTTGGGTTTACTTTTGTAAGGTATTGTGTATATTAAATAATCTGGGGTCTTGTGGGTGAAAAGCACTCTGTCATTTTCTATCAGCTTCACGCTTTATAAAAATGTTTGAGATCCAGAAAAAATAGTAGAGATGCATAGCCTTTTTACTTTGACTAGAAATCCCCTGAGAATGAAACTCCATCTCTTGTTCCTCATCCTAAACTTTCCTCTTACTGTGCTCTTAAAATTTCATACTTCCTTTTATAGTGATAAATAATTGTATTGAAAAATTGTAAAGAATTTCTCTTTAAAATGAAAGGAGCATGTACTCAGCTATCTGGGATCACTTTTGGGTGGATAATTACACTTTCTTCTTAGATTTGGCTGCAGCATCATTTAAAGAGAATTAGCATTTTAGACGATTTTATTCTGACCTTGCTATATCTAGTACAGATTGTGAAGAAACTTCAGTTGAATATCATGATGGAAGATAACTATGCAAACTTCCTTAAAATCTAAAAAGTGGTTATCAGTATTTATTAAAAATACTTTCGTGATGCTATCTTTGTAACAGGAATTCCTGTTCCTACTGCAACTCAAAGCTCGAAGGATGTTAAATTGTTTTGTAACTTTCAGTACGGTTAGAAAGACAAAAAGTCTGCAGGTAAGAAATACAAGTCTACAAATTTATTAATGACAAAACTTAATGGCAAGAATGGATATAACCACCAGTGGAAAGCCTAGTGCACCAATGTACTACAAAAATAATCCAAACTGGAAAATCCACCCTTTTGCAAAATTTTTCTCCTCATTTGACTTAGTCTTTCCTTATGTGAAAATGCCTCTCATTGGGCTGTCTATGAGCAGCAGCAACACATCGTGAAATCTATTTTAGCTCCTAACTGCAGCACCTAGTACCTTTTCATAAGCCATTAAGAAGACTCTGCTATGTCTGCAGCATTTTCTATTGCTTATCTGGCTTAGACCAGAGTACATGATGATACCCCAAAGTATCATCTGAATCTTGGTGGGATGATAATTTGACTGTCTTCCCATTATATTAAGATCTTGGTCTACAGGACTATTAACTTTTTGAAGCTGAATGCTGCCTGACATTTTTTTGTCATTCAGAATTACTCTCAGGATCTGCTTAGCCTCTCCACTGCCAGCTTCAATGAGATCAACTTTGTTCCAGTTATGAAAGCCCAAATTAGAAATCTCAGCACTCTTTGAATCTGAAAATTCTGCTAGAGAAACATGTTGATAACAAGTGAAAATGAGAACTTACCAGTTAAATAACTATTCCAGTTGCTTCTGTTGCTTCTATGAATGTGATAATGTTGGGAAATATATACTATATTCATTATTTTCTTTGTTTACTTTCCTGTTAGTTTCAAAAGAATAACAGATGTTTATTAACAGTACATTTATTAGTAAAGACACTTAAAACTTTGGGCAACAGGTATATGGTTGGCTGTTCACCCTTTGTCTAAAAGCTCATATTGTCACCTTAGCTACAAAATCACATCTCAGCATCAGTCTGACATATGTCAATTTGTCAATATAGGTCATATATAATATGTCACATGTAATATATCAGTTTTGGTTGATCAGCCCCATTTACTTAGAACGCTCTGATTCACAAACTGCAGGACCCAATGCAGTTAGCCTGGATTTGGGGCATGACATAGATTTCCTGGCTAGGCAAAGAAGAGCAATAACAGTGAGGCAGGACAGTGAAATTACTGACTAGTGCAGCTGAAGCCTTCATCAGACGAAGAAGAAAAGCTGGTGAAGTATCTAGGAGTTTTGGTCTATCTTTTTCCAGAACTCAGCCATCAATATTTTGGTGCAGGAAACCCCCATGCAGTTTTATCATGATTTCCCTTATGTATATGCGGGACTCTATAAAGTGACATACAGATTGGTGTATGGGTGTAATAAATAGAGTTCAGGATTACCACGTTGCTGATACGGGATGGCTGAGAAGGGAAAGAAAATCTGATATCTACCTTTTTTCTTTGATAAAACTGCTTCTCTTTTGCTCGTTATGTTTACATTCTGATTAGGACTCCAGGAGCATCTTAAAGACCAGGCTGTAGGACAGAGTGAAAAGAGTTCCTTGCACTTCTCTGTGGCCAGATTTATTTTTAATGTTGCAACTTTATATCTATGCCCAGAGTTCTTCATTGTTAGCAGTGAACATAGAAACTCTGGGATAGTCGCTGGCATTGGTAGACCTAGTCTCTTCCCTTGCTCACAACTTATATAGACTATACAAAGGAAGCACTCTTCTAATTTTGCTTAGGAGAGCTGAAGCACACAGTGATCATACAATCTACTGAAGTAGCTCTATGGTAGAGATAGGGGTCCTAAAAATCCCATTACAATTGTGTATCACAAAGCAGTGATATCATTAGTAGATTAACTACGCAGATATCTAAATATACACCAAATTACTTGACTTTTTAGAATTTTTAGATATTTTTGTAAGAACTACAGAAACCTAACTACCTGTTTAAKAACAAGCCTGGGCCTCAGAAACACTCTGATTTTGAATTCCAGCCTTGATTTCCAGCTTCTACTTGTGTTCTTCTGCTGACTCCTCACTTACCTACACTTTGTATTTGCCTTACAGCAGTTCTGAGAATAGGAGGGAGGGGAAATGTCAAAGGAGTTACTCATGCTAATATGCTTTCTGCCATATGCTGAAGAAAAATATCCCATGCAATGTTCTCTGTTAAACACTCTTCTTGAGTATTTTGCTGTGTTTTTTAAAAAATATCTATACAACGCTAGAGCCAGTCTAATCCTGCCACCAAGTCTAGGGAAATAGATAGTTTCTTCCTACAAGAATGTATGTGTAATCTTTAAAACTATACTCTATCTGGTGACACATTTTAGCAATGAGACCTTGGAGGTCTTTATTGTACATGCATGACTAGCGGCCTGAGATGCAAAGGAGGATGACAGAGATTCAGTTTATGAGATTGTTGAACTCTTCTCCTTGATTTTCCCTTTGGCAAACATTGTGTCATAATTTCCAATCAGTTTGCAATATTTGCAAATTAAATCTTTCTTCAAGCACAACATGGCCTAATGCATGTCCAGTAACAACATTCAACTGCTTATCGGTAGATATGCTGGATTAGTTGGAAGCTTTTCCAAAATTAACAGTCTTTGTAGAAATCCTTGATAGATATACTTCTAGTCAGCCTCTCCAAGCAAATGTAGAATAAATCCTGAGCAGCTGTCAGTTCTGCCTGAAGCCCTGAATGAAATATGACACTGAATATTCGTGTCTTTTGATTCAGAATGAATTCCAGTCCCATTCACAATGAGTGTTAAACACAAGAAAATACTCATCATCCATTCCAGTGAGTAGAAAGAGCACAACAAAAAGAGTGGGATTGGAATGGTAGCTTGAGTTGCATCATCATTTTTCCTTAAATAATATTATCAGTATTTCTTATATCAAGTAGTTACTATCCATTTCTTTATTATTAGCTTTTAAAAATCTCTTTAATTCTTTCCTCATTCTATATCTATTTAGTCACACATTCTAACCCTCACCTCAGTCCAGCATGCCCAGTTTAAAACATTTCCTGAACCCCTAGGAATCACCAGCTGCAAAAAATTATTGTTCTCAAGTGATAAAACTGCACATTTGTCCAAGGCACACAATGTGACCATAGCACAGCCCTAGTCCTTCTTCCTTTTTAAAACCCAGTTACTAGCCCTAACACTGATTTGTAAATAGCAAGAAGTGGATGTCTGAAAGGTATAATTTAGTCAATGTTTGCATGTTGTCTGAACTCTCACTATGGTCAGTGAAGATATAGTCATCCAGCTGGTGGAGCCCCCAGAACTGTTCAGCTGACCCAAAAGTATGTGAACAGTAAGTTCATTAGATGAGCAAAATCACTTCAGAGACACTATTGCCTGGAATAACTATTTAATTTCCTAAAAATAGGCATTACCCTTTGTTTGAAATCAGGTAAAGCATTTTGCCTGGCCAGAGTCTTCCAATCCCACCTGTAGACCATGGCTACTTTAGAGCAYTGGAAATGGAACTAGATACCTATGGCATTTCATAGGTAGCATTAGGTGGCTGAATCTCACCTTAGCTGTGCATTGACTAGACAGGGAACTTTTAGACTCTTGGTGTACATGCAGGCACCTACACACTTCAGTGCACTAATCTGAAACTCAGTCCCAGGCTTACAGAATAGAGCTGGGCAAGTGCCATTCTGGTTACCATAGGTTACCTGGCTTCCAGCTCCATAAACCAGCTCCAGGCCCAGTTTCATATCTCTCAATAGTAGGTAGGTGTCTCAGGTATCCTAGCACATTGGAGATAACTTGTACATTAGGCATCAGTCAGTTTTTGTGGGTAGTCTCTGAGATAAAGCTCTCAGGACTTTGCTGCCTTGATGCAAAGCCTTTATCTGTTCCAGGAGAATTACTGTGCTAGTTCAGACTGGGAGTATGTTTGGGTAATTTGAGGGTATAAAAACACTACACGGTCATCATGATGATTCCTCAAACAGGTATTACACTCTAGGAAATCTAGAATTGTTTACATTTTAAAGGAATCCAAATATATTATAGGGTGAAAATACACAAGTTAGACAGCTAAACATCACTAATTGTCATACTTTTGAGATACTCCAAAATAAACATAACACTAACGTGACATTTACAGTTGAAATATAACATTTTAAATTTCTACTTTGCAGATGCTCTAGATAATGATCCTCTGGCAGACCCTCAGCTGTATCTGTCAGCAACAGAACTGTGACTACTTCAAAACTTCACCTTTTTATTTATTTATTTGCATAGTTCTCTAGATAATAAGGCTTAGTGGCAATGGATAGTGGAAAAAAGTAAGTTATCTATAGAAGAATATTTCTACCACTTTGAAGTAAACTGGATTTGTGAGATAAATGGACAACARAATATGACAGCTTATTGTTTATAAGATGTCTCTCTTATCCAAACTTGAGTCAAAACTCCCATGTCAACCCTGCTTAGAGCTAAGTTGATCTTCAGCAGTATAGTGGTATGCTAACTTGTGTTTAGCAAAGCTTCCAAAGTTTTCCATCAACTGGCAAAATGACAGACTTTGTGAGACAGATACAAACATTCCCCCAAAATCATAGAATCATAAATAATTTTAGTTGCAAGAGGCCTCAGGAGGTCATCTATTCCAATCACCTGCTCAAAGAAGGACCAACTTCAAAAAAGCAGGGTTGACTTCAGATGTGGTGAGCAGGTTCAGAAATGTGTCAAAGGACTCAGCAGGTAAAACCAAGTGTTTTATTATCTCACAAAAAAAGTTTATTTCTTTTTTTCTTGGGTGGAGGCAATGAAACAGATTGGGAGAAGAAGCAGTTAAACAAAAACAGGGCTGGTGGTTACAGAGACAGCTCCTGCCTCTGAAGCGCTGGGGCRTTTTAACACTGAATTAATTAGAAGAAGAGTTGGCCCTTGGTTAAAGAGGTCTCATGGGAAAAGGCAGSTCTGGAACTGCTGGGATATTTGAGGTTGAATTTGATAGCTGTGATCTTAGTGACTTTTTCTAATAAAGTACATGTGATGGCAACTTTTTTAGTACCCCTGTGGCTGAAACTACTAACAAAAGTAAGTAAGAATATTTTAAGATTTTTTTAAGTTTTCTTTCATTTTTCTTGATCAAGGAGTATTGATAGCTTCATACGGGTAGAACAAAACAATTCATTTAGTGTTATGATGTTATTCAGCATTTGCTTAAGCCCTTGATGTAGAAATAAAAGATTTTATATAATTATGAACTCCCCAAACAGTTAAGGCAGTAAAGCACACAAACGCAAGTATGCACACATTTAAGATTATCTTCAGAGATCATTTTTCTTTTAGCTGTCATCATACTAGATTCTATATATCTGTGGAGAATTGCAAGAATTTGTTGTGATTCTTCCATATCATGTCTGCTTCTATATTCCTCTGGCATGCCAAGAACAAAAACAATAGGCAAATCTCTTTTAATCTTTGCTTTTTATTCTAGACACAGAGAACAAAACAGAAATAACTTAATAGAAGATAAAAAGGTTCTCTATTTTTTCTACTGACCTACTATGTATCTRTTTTAAATCTTTGTCAATAGGGAAATCACTGAAAATAAACGTTTGAAAAGCAATTGCTTATGCATTATCCCTCTTTATCAAAATGTTAATTTGCTGTCCCCCCCAAAAATTGCGTTTTAATCTTTCACAGTTAGTATGTCAAAATTTTTAATACTAAATGGAGATCAGAATTAATATTGGATTATCACAGGATTAATCTTGACTTCAGGAAAAAAAATTCAATATTCATACATAAACAAATAAGTGCACATACCAGCCTTATTTTAGTGCCTCACTGAAGTCTAKCTTTGGAATAATATACTATTCTGTATAAATAAGTGTCCTATGGCTCGGTCTCTAGTATCTGTCAAATGTTCAACATCAGCTTTGTAGTCTAATATTAACAAAGCTCTTTTGGATTTAAACCAGGATGTGTATTTGACATAGATAAACTCAAATCATAAAGACTTGTGTGTTCTAAAGAGCTCAATCAATATGAACTTGCATTATGCAAGTGTAGCAATCAGGAGCTTCCAGATAGGGGCTGATAAGGTATTTCTACCAATTTTTTGCACCATGTAATCCACAACTGTCATGTCAGTAACAGGTCATGGAAATCCTACTAGGAAGAGTGAATTATAGCCCCAATAGGAAGCTCAAATTATGACCACCTGAAATCTGTTCACCGCTCARTTGGGAGTCTCGATCCTGTTTTTAAGGGAATATAATTCTTCTTTGCTGGCACCATGTTGCGTTTTTGTTGGTATTTTCTTTGAAGTCTGTATGACTGAAACACTGATATTTATGCTATCCTCCTTGGGTTTAGGTTAAGATGCATTGCTGGGAACAGTACAAAAGCTTGGACTTCTGYTACTTTGCTCAGTCTCCAGAAAAAGCAGCTCTTCTCTTCACTGGACTGAGATCYCAAACTAAGTTTAGATCAAACCATCTTTTGATTATTTTGAAGATAATTATGAGCTTTGCCCAAATGCAGCAAAGCTAGAAAGCCTACTCTCTTTTGGAGCTTATTATTTTCTTTTGGGTTTTATATATTACATAAAAGATAGCATATTTAGAGTGCTAGTCAAATACCTAAATATAGGTGTGTAGTGCAATTCCCTAAGGGGATCCAAAACACCTACATAGGCAGATAAGCCATAGGCTGCATAGGAAACACCTGTAGTAACACGTGAAGGACGGTGGTACACCCCCAGTGTGTCAAAAATGGCACCATTGAATACCTGTTTGTAGATACCTGAGCTACTTCCTTGATGACTTGCATCCTTCCTTAGCCRAATTTCAACTCACTGTGAGTCCTCTGTACTCTATAAGTAGTTTCATTGAAAKGAATACTTCAGTTTGGGTTTAGGTATAGCTTAGTTGGTTAGAGTGTGGTGCTAATAATGCTAAGGTCGTGGGTTCAATCCYTGTACAGGCTRCTCTTTTGGGGTTGGACTAGATGATCTCCAGAGGTCCCTTCCAACCTTACCAGTTCTATGATTCTATGAAATTCTATGAATAGGACAGCTCACAGGGATGTTCTGATATAATATTAAGGATCTCTATCTGAGCCTGAGTAATTCTGGAGATCATATAGTAACAACTGCTGTGCAAATCAAACAGAACCAGGCTTTTCCAGAAGTGAAACTTGCCTACTGAATGTCCATGCCAAGTAACAACGCGTTCGTCTTGGCTCCAGCCTGCCCAGCCAAAATAACATAAAAGGAGAAGGAGCAGAGGTGAAAGTGCTTAAATGAGCTGAAGCTAACATGCTGCAGAGTGCCTAGTTCCCTTCARATTTGCTGAAGAAATGCAGTGGCAAGAGATGGAAAAGCAAAGCATTGAAAAAGGAATAACCGAGGAGATGAAAACTTYTTAAGGAAGCTGGAATCAGGGTGCTATGGAGAGGATGTATGACAGAAGATTTAAGGAAAAACTTTACTGTTTGGGAGAACAGTGGGAGGCCAGGAGGAGTATCCTAATGTCACTAAATGTCCATGTTAAGACAGCTGAATCAAGTCATCAAACCATTAACTGATAGGGCCAATGGAGCTGACCTGTCAGCCAGTGTCTGCTTTAGACAGACTTGAATTGCTCTTTGGAGTCTCCTGATCTGAATGATTTGGGGTGTGAATCAGTTGCCCACACATCGATTTCTAGTGCTGTTTGTGAGGCCTGAAGACATCTGKCCAGAAGATCAAGGGTACATTTCTGATCAGATATCTTTCTTTCTGATTAGATTATCTGTGTGTGTAAGAACTGTCTGGAGCTTCTGCCTGTTGAGGAAAGATAAGCATTACATAAGGCCGGAACAGCAGTCATGATTTTATCTGGCTCTTTTGATAAAGGTTATTCATAACTTTTATTATATTCATCTGAATAGAAATCTGTAGAAGAGTTTGATTTGGTCCTAAACCATTAAAGTCAAAGAGAAAAAGAATAGCCATTTCAATGTGCTGAAGAACAGAGACTGACAGTACAAACACCAATTTAATATGTAATTGAAAACTTGGATGTTTTCACCTAGTAGCAGTTTCTCCTTGCCTGCTTCCCCAGCACAGTGACTTCATCACCATGGAAAAACCGACTACCACCATAAACTAGATCAAATRCATGAGAAGCAGCCTCTAGTTTCTGTATTAAACTGCCTAGGTAACATTGTCTGCTACAAAGAAGCTTGGTTATTTCAACTTTAGTTTACCTTAGGGTTCATCGCAGCAGTGTAGTGTGGGGGGCTTCAGGCCTCAGCACGTGGGAATGCAATCAGTGTGTTCAGAATAAATCTTCTGTGTCATAACTTCTTACAAAAGTCAACTTCTTGAGAACATGTTAAGCAATGAACAAGCTAAAAGCAAAGTTGAGATCTCCGGTACAGTTCTGGCACTCGCTTGATGCAGAGAACTGTATCTCAGAGGCTGCTTAACGCGCAGCGGATGGCGAGTTGCACGGCGTGCCCGTGCTGGTGCGGCGACGTCCAGGAGGCACTGGCGAAGGGCTTCAGCGCAGCTCCGCGTGGCTTCACTGACAGCCTGAGAGAAGGGCAGTTTGTTAACTCTTGTGTGGATTAGTGATAGCTCTAAAATGTTTTTAAACTTGTTTGCAAATGCTATAGATTTTGTGGCCTTTCTATTTTACTTCCTTCTGGCTCACAGAGTTGGGGAGTTTTCAAGCCCTCCAGCAATTTTTCTCTAACACAAAAAAGCTAGATGAGGTTAGTAAGTAAAAGAAGTTTTCATAGTTACTAACCTTTAAAAGGCTAAGTTCTCTCCCAGGATGAAATTATAGAGCATTTATGAAACATTTACAGATGCATTTTTATAGCACAGAGAGCTCTTAAATGATAGAAATAGAGGTGCCCCCCCGCCCCATTACCGGACTGTACCGCTGTCTTTGCTGGTCTGTGAATTCCGTATATCAGCCTTCCTTTTAGACCCACTTGAGTGAATGAGTGAATGAGTGAGTGAGTTTTCAGATGTCAGTGTTGGATAAGGCTTAACTCCCTGTGCACAAAACTCCGATGGGTACTTTCWGGAATTGATGAGTAGTCACCTTGCAGTTTGGAGACGAGAAAAATCAAGCCGGTAGCGTACCAAGCCACTGATAGCAAACATAGCTCTGAAATAACACAAATAAGTATCTGAAGGGAGGGTGTCAAGGGGACGGGGACGAACTCTTTTCAGTTGTCCCAGGTGACAGGACAAGAGGCAATGGGCAGAAATTGAAGCACAGGAAGTTCCGCCTGAMYGTGAGGGGGAATTTCTTCACTGTGAGAGTGACGGAGCMCTGGCACAGGTTGCCCAGAGAGGTTGTGGAGTCTCCTTCTCTGGAGATAGATGTTCAAGGCCCGCCTGGATGCAACCCTGTCTACCATGCTCTAGGTGACCCTGCTGAGCAGGGAGGTTGGACTAAATGATTTCCTGAAGTTCCTTCCAACCTTACTGATTCTATGATTCTATGATTTTTCCTCTCCCTTCCCAAACATAGCCAAGCAGAAATATTCTGATTTAACAATTTTGTATATGACAAAATCTTTTATCAAGACAAAGAGATACTTGGGATTGTTGTGGTTGCCATAAATATTAAAAGATAAATCAACCACAGATGTTTCCTCTAAAGGGAAAAAGATCATTGGCACTAATTAATAATCATTTTATAATCACTTTTGATAATAATCATGTATCCAATTAAATCAGTTGTGTAGATTTAACCATCCAACTCCCTGCACTCTGGTCTGAAATATCTCCAAATTATTTTGCTTACTTTTTTCTTTTTCTCTGCCTTTGAATTTATGTTGACATGAACATTACCATCCATGAAAAAGACATCCTGTACTGGCAGTTATGTGACAGGTTTCTCACCCCTTTTTGATTTCCAAGTTGATTTGGGTCATCAAAAAGAAAAATAAAGGTAAGAAAGGCATACTTGTTTTATCTGGTGATGTTTCAAAACAAAATATTGGATCAGGAGGAAGAACAATGACCAGAAAGTCAAGCTTTGTCCTTGTGTACTCTCTGCAGCTCCATGATCTACACTTTAGGACCCTTTCTTTGACCCCTTCTTTGCCCAATGTCCAATAAATTTGAGAAAGGGTCTCTCTTCCTTCTCTCTCCTTTGCAGCTATTAGGAAACCTAATGACTAGGCACAATCAACAGAGATAGGAGACATAGATTTGAACCCCTTCAGGATGCAGACGTGACTCAAAAAAGTATTTGTCCAAATAAGTGCTTTGGCAATTAAGCTATCATACTAAAAACTGACCACCTTCTAGTCCTCCTCTTCCTTTCTTTCTTTCTGGTTACATTTGTCAGTGGAAGTGGCTGAAGTTACTGTATTTCATACTGAGATCAAGGAGGGAGTTAGGAGACTTTGGGGGATTTTGGTAAGGGATGGTTTGTTTATGAACAACATGTTAGTGCATAGAGGAACTGATACTGAGACTTTCTGCTCTGWCAGGATGCTGTGCCTGGTAGCATAGCATACCGATTTACTATCTTGGTGAAACATATGTCCCAGGAAACTTCTGGAGGCCTAAGAGTTTCATCAAGCTTTTCAGAGATAGGCAGCCAAATGCCATCTAAGCTGCTCTGGAAGTGCTGGCTGTTTTTTATTTTGTTTACTTTTYGCTTCTTGCTGCCTAGCTTGAGTGATTTGCAGTTATATTGCTTGAATATTTTGAAAACTCAGCTAAATTTTAGGCCATTCTTCAGTAGAATGCTTTTATCAACTGCTACAGAACTTTGGGTAGATGCTGAGCATTAAGTTCCAGAGTTTCATTAAACCTCAACAGCTTAATGCTGCTAAGGCGTTCAGGCACTTTTAAACGTCTTGGTATATGTAGCCTTATAGGGCATCTGTAATACTGACATCTGGTGAGACTCAATGACACAGTATTAGGAAAGGAAAAAAAAATGGTCAAAGTCTCATTCACAGCTATCTGTGCTACAGACTCAGTAAAATGTAGTTTTTTTAAAAAATAAATCTGAGATGTTAATGAAAGCTCTGTACACATGCCCATCTGTCATATTCTGTGATAGTAGAAACCCTGCCACTAACAGTAGGCAGAGACATGCAATTATTTGTCTTATAACCGGAATCATTAGCAAACACTACTGGATGCTAAAAGCAAATAAAAGGACAAGCTAGACACCCACAAACTATTAATATATGCAGATGACCTTCTGCTTACAATTAAAAATCTAATATTCAAAGCACTAAAATCACCCAACTTATCAGAGTCTGGAACAGCTTCATCATATAAAATCTATCAGACTAATCAGACATCTATTTCCTGACATCAATGCCCAAAATTTTACTAGGCTTTTAGAGTTAGAATCAGAAAGACAAACACAATTTATATTCATATCAAAGTGGTCTGAAAGACATAATCAAAGACAAGATGAAACTGGSCATCTCAAGCCTCTGAGTGGAGAAAGCACTACAAAAACCATCATTACTTGACAACTCCATTTTCTTTATTACTTTCTGTGGAGGGGGAAGGAGAAGGAAGGAGGGCAGTTAAATGTTTCCAAATGACATAGCAATAACCTATAGAAAATTATTCAAATGTTATAATAAAAATCTGGTATTAAATCCTCCTGAAAATCTACAGAAATATATGACTACCACATCTGAAACTTGTATTTGTCAGCCAAGACTCTGTCGCCCAAGGCTGTGAGATTGGTCTGGGATGTGAAAGTTACTAAACAGCCCTGGTTTTGAGATCGCAAGAACCAGCTACAAAGTTTTTCTTTTTCTTTCTTTCTTTCTTTTTCTTTTTCTTTTTCTTTTTCTTTTTCTTTTTCTTTTTCTTTTTCTTTTTCTTTTTCTTTTTTTTTTTCTTTTTTTTTTTTTTTTCTTTTTCTTTTTCTTTCTTTTTAAGGAAGAGGTGGAAGCTTTGTAAATCATCCTGTAACGGTAGAAAAGTAAAAAGACTGGAAGATATGTGGCTGTAATACTCCTATGGTGGCTATCAAAGACTAGATTCAATAGCGTCCCTCCAGATGAGGGACCCTAGTCCTATAGAGTCATCTGCTTATTGATTCTGTAACTTCAAGAAGACTGAATAGAAGATGATGGATGTCTGCATGGATGACACCTAGTACCAGGCCAGCACTGGAATCAATGTGRTATGCAGTACAAATGAGATGGATCTCTTACTGCATATGAGAGCAGAAAAATAAAAAATGTGTATGAGGAAAAAGGGATTTGKACATTAAAACATTTTCTGAGTTCCTTGTCATGTATTCTATAAACTGAAGTCTCAGAACCAGTTCAGTGACACTGCAGCTGAGCAAAATCTAAAGTCTAAAGTTTACCACAAATCTTCTCTTTTTTCCTTTTTCTTAATTAGTTTTAGTTATTTATCTTAGTTAAAACACCAAGTTTGGGGTTGCTTTAAACTTTCTAACACAATAGCTCATATAGATTGCCTGGGAGCCAAACCTTTTGCTCTGTATATATTAGAAATTTTTCTGGCATAAGAAGTGTAAATACCAAAGAAATCTGAATGAATATGTTTGAGAAAATGACCATATTCGTATAGCAGTAAATATTTAAACTAGTGGTATATATTCCCTTGACATAAAGTGTGTAAAATAGCATTTTTCACTATATATGGAGGCAATCTTTTTTTCCTTCCTTCAATTTACGGCAGCTCCATTGACTTCAATAAATTACTCTGGATTTGCACCAAAGTAACTGAGAGCAAAATTTGACCTGGGGACTTCAACATTTCTTTTAAATCTAAATTTATAATAAAGCACGAAACTTCTTAATGATGAATTGTTTTGTTGCTAGGCAGTCTGGCCCTGATGGGCTGTTAAAGTTTGATTTACTCTACTGATCCATGACCTCTTTCTCTGACAACTCATTTTTTATGATTATTTATTTATATTATAGAAGCGTGAAGAGGCTCCTGAGGTGACCAAGGCTCTATTGTGCTATTAGGCACTGTCCAAACATGGATAAAGAAAATCTTACTCTGAAGAGTTTGCTATTTATATATAGTAGGCACAGATCTGGGGGAGAGGAGTGAAGAGGAGTGAACTTTAGCTCCTCCAGATTGCATTTTGTGMTGTGCTGTGCTCTGTCTTTGGGGAGGCGCTCAGCAACCATTTCCCCTCACAACTACATGTACCACAGGGACAAAACAAAACAGGGGATTGAAAATCAGAGCTCTTATCAGAGCTCACTGAGAAACCCAGGGGTTGAGTAAGGGAGGCTCTGGCCTCTTCTTTCCAAYGTCCTGTACACAAGTAGTTGTGGATATGGTAGAACTAGTTAAATTAGATAAACCTGTCAAATATGGTTGAAATAGRCTAAATGGTTCAAAAGTTATTGGGAAAGAAGGAACAAAGATACCTACTTAGCACGTAGGAGATGATGTTAGCCTCTTTTCCCGTTCAAAATGGGCAAAAACATGTTGACATTGGTGTTGTCCCATTGTGGTCTATTGTGAACAYTACGAGACAAGGAGACATGTCCCGAGAGTTGCAACCAAGGAATCCTCTGTAATCTTTTAGGTTCCTGCCTTGTGCACTCTGCTGCGTGACAGCTACTGCTGAGCAGCTTGTGAGTACCAGAGATCAGGCAYAGGAAAGGAAAAAGAGCTGTGCAATATTTATTTTGCGAACAGAACAAGCATACATCTATTGATTTCCCAAAATGGTACAAGACAAAAAGGTCATATTTTTAGTCCTACAGACCTCGGGGCCTCACTAAGGTTCTGTGAAGCTATTTCACCCGAGGTGCTTGTGTTTTGTTAGCAGAATGCCATTACCTCGTGTCCCAAAGGGGCAACGCTGCAAATGGTATGTGGGAACTGGTTGCTGAATTTCTGCCTGGTTCACGGGGCTCTGCAGGCAGTGAGATGCTTTCCCTTTGGCTTCACTGGGATGTGTAGCCCCAAGGAAGTGTGAACATGGCCAGGCACTGCATAGCCCAGGATCAGTTCATTGCAACACAGGCTGGAACTCCAGACATGGCAGAAGGAGAAGTATCTATGTGCCTCAGCTAAGCACAGACTATTTGAGTGGGAAAAATTTGAAAATTAAATTAGTGTGGAATTAGGTACAGCAAATCTCACTACCTTCAGTAYTCTGACTTGTTACATAATGTGAATTTCTTTTAGACCAGCTTTWGCAGTGTTAAATAACACTAGTTTGGAAGGGCAGAGGCCAGTGCATCCAGCTCTGTCAAGATCTTTCTCTGCTTCCTTTTCTCTCGTCTCATCTTTCAAAGCGGACTCACTTTTCACAACGAAGCATGGCAGTCCAATACTATGCAGTGCTGTGGAAGTGTGAATCTGAGCCACAAGGCTCAGCTTGCCTTGCCTAATGTTCCACTTGAGACCTTTAAAACCAGGAGTTTGCTCTTAATCCTACTTGAGATGGTATAAATCAGGAATTATTCCACCGAGATCAATGTAAAGTTGCTGTAAAGCTGAGCTGAGTGATAAAGATCTGGTCCTCAAACCATACCTAATGTGAATGAAACAAGCACGACTAGTCACTGAATATGATATTGCAAATACTCTGAGCTAGACTGTGCTGGAAAAAAAACACAGAATGAGCCTGTTGCTTCCTTTTCCCTCTTAGATTTGTCCAATATTTCCATCTTTGCAATGTTGTTTCTTATACCAGCTGGGTGCTTCTCTCTTCTGCGCTATCCCTACCTCTATCCAGAATGCAATTTATCTGTGATGCGTGCAAATATATTTTAGATTCTCTCAGGGTTGAATTTTATAAATGTAAAATAGTTGACCACACTGGRCCAGATGCTCAGTTAACATAACTCAGTCTAAATAACACCAGGCTGACTGGTTCCTGCATGGGAGCTAACCCAATATTAAACAGGCACATGGTAACTTATGACATCTCTCATGATTTTTTCACTTAAAAATGTTTGAATTTCTTTCTTCTTTTTTTTTCCTCATTCTCTTTTAAATACTGATTGCATGCTTGMAACTGACACTGCATGCTTACCTGCCAGCCAGGCTGCTCTTCTTGTTGCAGAKAGATGTGTATTTGCAGCTGAAGGGACAAACCTAAGGCTAGATTTTCTGCAAGGTATTATCTGCACTAACCATGTCTATCCCTCCGGGCATCTTCCCATCTGTCAACTGATCTCAGCAACCAGCCTTTTTGTCAGCCCCAGGGTTCAAACTTAATATCTGCTCTTGTGGTTCCTGAAAAGCTTTGTCCTGTATGGACAGCAAACACTGTTGTGCTGTACCATCATGTTTTTTGTTTTTTCCCTTTCCATTCAAGCAAATATACCACACACAAGGACTCTGGAGCTCTCTCCTTTCTGCCAGTCACACCATATGATTGTCGTTGAGTGACTGTGATTATGAGGCTGTGATTTTTATTTCTGCATTTTTATGTTCTAGATATGTCCTGCAATTCCCTTCCCAAGTAGAATAGTTGGGAAGAGCAGAGAAAGGTGTGATAAGGACTGCAAAAAAAGGATAGTCATTTCTGGCAAAGAAGTAGTCAAAGAGTGTTCTGGGGGATGGGGGGGAAGGAATAATTAGGGTCACAGGAAGAATTATGTCCTTGTAAAGGTATTAAGGCTGGGCATTGCCTTCATTCTACATCCAAAAGACTCTTAATACATACAGAAACATTAAACACGCATTTCTCTGCCTGACTTCTGAGCCAGAAGGGAAAGGTAACTATATGACAGGATGGACCTGGTACATAACACATTAAGAAGAGACAGTGCCTATGCTAACAAATCCGCTCAGGAGCTGATTTCATCAGCTTGGGCATTTGCAAATATATTCTCAATGTCTTYTTCTGATAGGCAAGGCTTGTTGCTCTCCGTGTTCTGAATGTGCAGCCTAATTCAGAACTTCTACATACTTTTACCCCCTTTTCTCGGGTGAAATACACTCTTTTCTCCTTCTCCCTCATGGTCACGAAGAGCACTGCCACACCTTTCACGTGAACTCCCAGGAGCTCTSTAGAACATGCATTTGCATTCATTCTCACATCCCCTCTTTGGTGTGTTCTGTTCCTACCCTTTTCATTTTGAGAAACCCTTTGTTAAGGATACAATTTTATCTTCCTTTCCTATCAGGAATAATCCAAGCGCTCCTCATTCTGGGATTCCTTATCTGAAGGCAATAGGACCTGTATGCTTAAATAAGTGTATTAGAATTTGCAGAATTGGAGCCAAAGCTGAATGCAACTTGTGTGGAGTTCAAGTAGCAACATATGACTTACRCTGGCCCCTATACAGAGGAAAGGGAGGGGCACTCTATATGTAATTTAAAAAAATAATTGGATTTCTTAGGTCAACCTATCTGTGTATCCATGTTCTGTGCATTACACAATCAATCACTAAAAGTCTATGAATCTTCAGCTGAATTATAACGTTATATGTGTGTTCCCAACATATGAAGGGTAAGAGAGAGCAAATGTGACTGTGTTAATCAAGAAATTCTATGGTAAAGATGCTTTCAAGGCCATTTGTAGCAGTGTGTGAGGATATGAACAATGCCTCATAGCTGCATCCTAGCAGCTGCCTGTGGATAGGGACATCAAAGATAGGGGGGAAAATTGTCTTTTATACCCTTGATTTCCTCCGAATTTTGCATTTTTGGAGCTGAGCATAATTTAACCCATTCTTAGAGCATTGTACTGCTCTCACTGAAATTAATGGGAGAACTCCTCAGGATGTTGAAGAAGGTTTTTACCTATTATTCATGATGGCCAAGCGTGAAAATGCTCTGTGTCACCTTTCACGAGCAGCAAAGACAGTCCAGATATATGGGTTTTAGTATAGTCTGAAGGTGCCTAACAAGATTTTATTTCAATCAAATGCTTGTTCTCACTTATCTTTCCCCATAAACTGCCTGAATGCTGAACAGAAATTCAAGATTTTGTGAATCGTTCAGTTATAATATCTGTATTGTGTAAGTTTTGATGCACAGCACCCCATTTTGACGTCCCTGGCCTCTCTGTCAGTACAAACAAAGATAATTAAAAGGCTTTTGACTGAAGCTTACCTGACACATGATATGAAAAGATTTCAGTCCTTAGCTTTTCCAGTTACAGCATAGGAAAGACAGTATTAGCCTATTAATCAGCATTTAGGCTTGTAGAAAAATCCATTTTGATCATGTGACAGTACTCAAAGTGATGATGTACCAATATATTTATTTCTATGTGAAGCAACAATAGAGAATATCTGTTCCAAACTTTCATCTCTTGAGCTTTGCCTAAAAGGAAATTGAAGAATCCGAAACTACAAAAATACATATTGTAAACATGACTGTACAAAGAATCTCAAAAAAGAGGAATGAAAAGTCAAATGTTGAAAGCATAGTGATGTTTTAGTATCTTTTGCATGAGTCACAAAAACCTCTGTTTTTCCTTTCTCCTCCATATATTGATTTATTGCTTGATGGTATTCACACAATTCAAAACTTCTCTGGGCGATGCTTTAATGTTTATTTTCTTAAGTGCAATTTCTTAACCTCATCCTAAATCAATTGTTTTCTGCCTTCATTGTAGCTTAGAAATTTAATTGACAGATTGCTGATGAATGTCCCAAAAGAGAAAAAAATCATAAAAAAGAGAAAAAAACCTAGCCCTTTGTATTCCTGTAGAAGAAGCAGACTAACACTAGGGAAATCAAGCACTGAGAAGAATGAACAAAAACAAGTACAAATAAAAAGTACAGCCTTTGGGGACACCGAAAGGATTGCTGCTTGATAAAAAAAATAATTATTATTTTAGAAGGGAGTAAAAAATGAAGACTTTGTGCTTTGCAGCTTTAGATTTGGTGGTGACAAAGCGATGTTCAAGATAGTTACCTAACTGCTAACTCACAGCAGGGTCAACTAGGGCAGGTGGCTCAGGGCAACATTCAGTTAGATTTTGCTTATTTCCAAGGATGAAGATTTGACAACCTCTCTAGGCACCCTGTTCTAGTGCTCAAACACCCTCACAGTAAAAAAAAAGCTTTTCCTTATGTTTAAGTGCAATTTCCTGTATTTCATTTTGCGTGCATTGCCTCTTGTCCTGTAACTGAGAACTACTGAGAAGCGTCTGGCTTTGTCTTCTTTACTGCTGCCTCTCTTCAGGTACTTATAGTATGGATAAGATCCTCCTCAAGACTTCTCTGTTCCAAACTGAACAGTCTCAGCTCCATTCTTCAGCTTGTATGTGAGCATATGATGTGAAACAGTGTCAAAAGCCTTACTAAAGTTGAGATGAACCACATCCACTGCTCTCCCCTCATCCACCAAGTCAGTCATCTAATTATAGACAGTTATGAGGCTGGCAAAGCACACTTACTCCTTTGCAAATCCATGCTGACTACACCTGATCACCTTTTTGTCCTTTGTGTGTCTAGAAAAGGTATCTAGGTTTAGTTGTTCAATCACTGTCACAGGGGTCGAGGTGAGGCTGACTGGCCTGTCATTCCCTGGATCCTCTTTCTTGCCCTCCTTGAAGATGTGAATGGCATTTGCTTCCTTCCAGTCCTCTGGAACCTCTTCCAATTGCCATGACCTTTCAAAGATAATCAACAGTGTCTTGGCAATGACATTGGCCCACTCCAGGAAGTTGGGTGTCTAAATTCTGCAGTTCTCCAAAAAGTCCTAGGTTTTCTACTCTGTGGAAGCTAGAGGGTAAATTAGACAACTAACCACATGGGAATTATCTTTTTGCCTTGACGTAGATATCTGTTGTCTAAGTAGCCTTAGAGTTTCAAAACATCTGCATAGGTCTGGGGTATATAACACAGGACCTAAAGGAAACATACCTTTCTTGGTCAGGGTTCAGGCACGGGTGCGAGATGGACCGAAGGCTCATGCTAACATTAAAGAGATCTGTGAAGGTGGTGTGTTTGTGAATGAAGAGTGTATGTCCACTAGTGGATTTCAATACTGATCAACTGGAGAGGGTGGACAGATTTGAACTATTTGTGTTGTTCATGTCTGTCTGGTGCTGCTTGCGTTTATGTGGGTGCCAGCAAAGCCACATCTCTCTGTCTGTCTGTCTGTCTGTCTGTGTGGTTTGTGTGAGTGGTGTTTGTGTGCATGTGTGCATGTACTCTGTGCGTGTGCCTGTACACACTCAGCCTGTCTCCTGGTTGGGCATGATGGACTGAACTGTCTTTGGTTGGAGTAAGAGCAAGACATCTGCAACACATGTAGACATTTAAATGGGTCTTCCTCTTCTGAGGGCAGCAATAACAATATTGCAAGTGATTATACRAAACAGAATATGCTGTCCTAACATAGTCTGATGAAACAAGATAAAAATGGTTATGTGAAAGGTGAAACACTGTAGCCTTTAAGAGGGAGCTGGGTAAAAAGGAACTGGCAAAACAATTCTGAGAAACGCTTGAGAAGTGCTTTGATTTGTACTAGACTGCTCTTAATTTGGAAAATACGTCCTTCGATGAAAAAAGGTGCTGAAATTCTGATGTGATGAATACCAATGTACCAATGTAAGATGAACTGCCTTGTGGGTACTTAGGTTAGTGGTCTGCATGTTCTGAACAAATTCAGGAATTATAAGCTCTTTTCTGACCACWCAACTTTTTTTTCACAAGAAACTTGACCATAAATTTTCATTTTGAGGTCCCCAAAGAATTTGATGACAAGATCTCTTTTTTCCCTCCCTTTTTCTTTCCCATTTATTCCCTCTCTCTATAGATGTTCACCTTTTACTTTTTGCCAGTACCTGGAYTGGCAATACCATACCAACACAAAACAGTAAAAGATTGAAATAATCCCCCAAAAGATTGTCCTCACATTATGTCTAACTGGAGCAAAAATATGAACTGTTATCTAAGAGCATTTTCTTGTACAGCTTCACTAGTCCTGTTTATAGACATTTGGGTCTGGCCTATAGTAACAAAATGCACTGGTATTTTTACAGTATGCTTCAGCTCCAACCAATCAGTAGCAAAATTCTTGCAAGATGTCAAGGTATAAACACAGCCAGAGGGCAAATCACTGCAGCCTACTATGTGACTAAGAGCTAGATGTTTTATCTGAGTTAGCTGTTAGGTTTCTTCTGTGGTTTGGGAGGGGGAAGAGAAGTACATCAAAAAGGTGTTTGATTTCACCTAGTTCGTATGCTATTTCAGAATGAGATGAACTCACTTCTGGAGGCACCTGCCTGTCTCCATTAGCGAACACACTTGTGTGACTAAGAGTAACTTTTGGACAAGTAAAATTAGCCAAGACAAATCTCCTTGCCAAACTCTGCATATTCATTCACAAGTGTGGTCCACTTTTGCCAACTCGAGTTACTGAATATGTTTATTTTACTACCTGGTCATTACTGTAGTTGTAAGATGCATATCTGAAAATGGTGCTGAAAGCGGTAGCTGAGCAAGGCTTCCCCCTGCACCTTGATGATATTCTACAGTCTCTGACTGAAATTCAATTCTTCTTGACTGAAAAAATGAGCAGTCTGAATGAGTATCTGCTACTCTGAGGCTGTGATAGATTTTCTATGAACAACATGATGATTAAATCTTTTGCTCAATGTATTCACACCAAAGCATTGATCGGACAGTCTCAGCACAGTCTTGGTCTACACTTTAAGAGCACAGGTATCCAGCTGAGGCAACACATTTCTTTTATTACTGTGTCTGAAAATCCCRTGGTTAGTTATTTTCTTGTTGCAGGATTAGTTGATAACGGATGCTGGCATTTGAGAAGAAAACATCTAGTCAGAAAGAGCTATTGTAAAATGCAGAAGGTTTAGATAAACATGTCTAGTTTCAAACCCTTATCCTGCTGCAGAAACCATCCCAGTTTCTAGTTCTTTCCCAGTAACACCCATGCATGTCATTGTTCTGCACAATATAATGTGACAATTCAATCATCTTCAATAGATGTCTAGCAGAAAAATCCAGAATGTTGTACTCATTGAGGAGYGCTATGTTGTTCTCGTATCTTCCTGTGTGCTTCAAGATGCACTTTTCTGATATAACTCCAAAAGAAGAAACAGGTATGGCACTGWGAGAGAGTATCAGGTATCACACTTGGTTCTTTCAATGAATAGTATAAGGATTTCTTACAGGAATTCATCAACCAAGCAACGGTAGTGTTTTCCTGACAGCAGCAGTATGGGTATCAGGCAGTTCAAGTCTTGGAGAAGGTGGTAAGGTTGTTCACAAATGATGGGAAAAATTCTGCCATCTCTCACCCTAATACAGATTGCTTAAGGAGTCTACAGGAGTAGGGAGCAGTTGCAGTACTTATGAAATTCTCTATATTTTGGCACAACCTTTTCTACTGTTGAAACCAACTGCATGGGCYAAACATAGCTGGTAGATTGGGTTACTCCTTGACCTCCCTTGCAGTGATCAGGATTAAATCTGTACTGTGGATAGTGGCAGAYGCAAGTAAGCTCTGCCTGCTCACCAAGCTGACCCAGGGCAGTGTGATCACATCAGTGCAATGCAACACTCGCAACAATATATGCTGTTAAAAGAAAAGGCCAGGGCTTGGCTCCAAGCTGACAGACAGTTTTCGTATCAGAGCTGGCTTGGTCTAGGGGCAGCGYAGACTCATGCCAGCTTGCAAGAAATCATGTGGACAGACCCCRCACCACTTCTCTGTAAAACTGGTGCAGCAGGCAGTAGTGCAGCCATTCCGAAGGGACTTGGGGTTGAAGAGAGCAGCCAGTGCTTGGCAGGCTGGAAGGCTGAGGTATCGGTTAATTAAATTCCTTGCAGGTTTTACCTTCATGATAATGCTAAATCCAGGCATAAGTTGTCTTGGCAACAGCTCTGGCTACTGTTCTTCCCACCATTGCTTTTAGGCTTATGATTAAAGGTACTTGAGTATGTAAATCACCAGCTGATGCTGGTGGATTTATTTATTTATTTCATRGAAAATAGTCCCCACATTAATTGATAATATCATGCACTTTCGTTTGTGTTTGAATAATAAAACAATGCACTCATTCTTCAGAGCTCAATCTTTAGCCAACAATATATATTATTTATTGTTCCAAAATGTAATAAAGATACATACTTAATATGTGCTTTCCAATTTATCTTTATGACTGAGGTTTGACGATGGTTATATTTTTTGGCTGTGTTTTTTAATTTTCTTCAAATGCTTCCCTGGGAATTCAAGAGACAGCTTGAAGCATAAACATGTTGAATGTTGTTAAAAAAGTGCAGTATATTTTATGATCAAAATGTCATTACATAGATATGTGGAAACTATCAAATGTGGTGACTGAATGTAGGCACCTAACCTACTTCACTCAGTGTTTGTAATTTCAAACGAAGTCAATGGCACCTGAGATAAGTGGCCTGGTCTTTTTTTTTTTTTTTTCCGGGGGGGGAGAGGGTGGGAGTGGGGGAGTGGTGCCAATTGTCTGGTGAAAGCTTTGGATCCTTGGTACCCTTGCAAATCCAGTCACTTTTGGTTGTATTATTAGCCACACTGCATGCTTATTAAAGAGTCCTCAGGCATAAATGAAATGTACAGCCATGGATTTATGTTTCTCACTTTAGTTATCTCAGTTAATAGGTTGGCTTCTTCATAAAAATGATAATTTTAGTCACAAATGCTGTTTCCAGGTGCAGGTGAATAGCAAGCAGATAAAGTAGTTTCCCAGTGTAGGCTTGTGCAGATGTTTTTCCTCTTTCCTTTTCATTCTTTTGAATGAAAGCTGTCAGCAAATAAGACACTTCTGTATGTCTGTGAGTGTGTGTGGCTGAGACCATGGAGGATAGACTTTGCATTGGTGGGGACAGTCCCCTCCTGCCAGCAGACATGGGCAGGTAGGCAGTCAGGGCAGCAGGTACAGCAAACAGCTCACCGCTTGGAGTGCCTGGGGGATTTAGGAGAGGCTGGATAAGTGCTTCCACGGCTTTGTTTTCCTTTCAGAGAGCACGTATACTTTGCTTTAGACTGCATGTATACTGTGCTGTGTACAACAACCTGTAATAGAACAGCAATTCTTTTCTTTCATGCTCGAAGTCAGCAAGGACTTTGTCCAAATACTAGTCAGTGAGTGTATTGCAAGATTTGGGCTTGGAAGGACAAATGCAGATACTATAATTCATAATGATTGAAGAGTTCTTGAAAAAGCAGAGGGAAGGAGCATCTGTCATTGCAAAACTCAGGCAAGGAAYTGTCTACTGGGCAACACAGGCAGGAGTGTCAGTGTGTCAAACTGGCATGTAAMATGGCTCAAGGCAGATGACAGTGGTTGTGAAACAGAAATAGCCATATCACCCAATGCTAAGCACTTCACTTAGCTGGGTATGTTGTGAAACTACTTTCCTTTGGGTCTGTCTATAGCCAGTGGAGATGACAAAGGGCTGATCCTAAGACTCATCCTCCAAAGGATCCTAATTTAGGTACCTGAATCATTCCTTGGAGGGTTTTCTCTTCTCAGGCTACTGAAAGTCTGGTGAAGTTTGCATCAAAACTCAGCCCAATAGGAAAAAGAAGAACTTGAGGAACTCTATTCRAAGTATCCCTGCTATTTTCATATTTCTAATATGAAAACAATAGAAAATATTTCTGAGGATACAGCTGGCTGACTGAACTAGACGTGTATGAGATGACAGACATCCGGCTGGCTGGCAGCCCAGACTGCAATGCAATTGAGTGTATCTAAATGCAGATCTCCAGCAGTCTAAGGAGAAAAGATGCACCTATTCGGAATTCTATACTAAAAAGGATGGGAAAATATCTTCAGGAAACAGCCAGATAACAGGACTATGTACTTTCTTTCCAGCATGAAGTTAGGAAATGAAAATCTAGGCTGAGCAGGCTTCTGGCTACGGGAATCAAAGGATCTTCTGGAGATAGTGGGTATTGTCACTGATGTATGGAGTATGTAACCAAGAGAGAGCTCAGGAAGTTTCTGAAGAAGGGAGATATCCAAATGTCTCCCAAGCAAAGAAAAACGAGAGCATTTTGGAAATGAGATGCTGTCTAGATAATAGGGGTAGGGTTTTCTCTGTCATGGATTGTTGATCCTTTTCCTAAGGAGAGAGGGGAATGACAAACTTTAAGTTCTTCTTAGTGGAAGAGGAACCAGTTTTCTGGGGCGGGAGGCTATTACTAGAGGGAGTTGAACTAATGACAAAAGAAATGAAAATAAGAAGTCAAAACAAAATCAAAAGATGTTAGGAAGAAAATAAATCAAAGCATCAAAAGACATAGGAAGATGAAATTATCTAATTGGCTTTATGCCAATAACTGAGAGATGAAGTGGAAAACAGTATAGATTTGAAATTGGTTCTTTATAAGTGTTTATTAACCATCTGGGCTTTTAAAAAGCCTGGGAAGAAGATCTGTGCGACTGAAATTTAAAAAAGGCAGTGGCTTAGGTCTGTTTTGATGAACTGAGTATATAGGGACAGGTACTCTCCCAAATCTCACCACCTCATGTATGAATTCCCAGACCTTTGATAACTTGGTGCTACCTGCAATAGACCACCAAGCCCGGACAGAGTACAAGATGGCTAACATCTCCACTTTTATTGGGGGAAAAGCTGTTCCAACATACAGGATGGGAGACTATATGAGATATATTAGTGGTTTTGTGCTGGAAGAGATGAAAAATTCATAAGCTCTTAAAAATGGTAAGGGACATTTTCCTAACTCAAAACGAGTTGTATCTAAGCTGAGGGAACTCTATATTAAGCATCATCTTGACAAATTGAGAGAAATGGATGACAAAACTCAAAGTTAGGCATTGCTTCAGTACAAGTGTTCATTACTTGATTACATTTGCAAGCAAAATAACAGCACTAAGACCAAAAGCGTAAAATATATACTTGATGTTTTAAGATATTCTGTTTCACAAAAAATGAACAGTTAGGAAGTAATTCTGTGAGGAAAAGACTATCAACAGATACACGAGTTAGGATTGACAGCAGTTGCAGAACATTTCACTGGATGCTTCAAAAGCTATGTTATGACAGTGTAAACAGAAGGCTTTTCCAGCTATAAAATGCAACCAAAACAATGAGAAACTTGGATTAGAGTGAGAGTGAAAGCCATCTATAAAAATAATAAATAAAAACAACCGAGTAGTGGTAGGGGAGAAAGTTGATAATAACTGACTATAAGAAGAATCTGGATGAGAATGCTAACGTGGAAAACAACTTAGGTGAGAATATCTTTAGGTGAGAATATCTTTAAAAAATAGAATTCATGACTTAGGAGAAGAATAGAAGAAAGACAATGATTTTGAAAAAAGTAAATTTCAATAAGCCTGGAGAACCCATGGATAAGAGTTGAAGAGATGCAAGTCTAAGAGAAGGAAGTGTTTGAAGAGTTAAACAATGTGGAATAAGAATAGGAAGTGTGACCAGAGGGCAGCTTAATTAAGGCCTGGCATTTTAATTTAAAAAGTGAAGCAATGCAAAATCTACACAGCACACCTGGACACTGATTTAGAAACTGGTGATTGTTGATATGTCAGTGCAAAGTGGAGATGTGTTTCCAACAGGAAGATGGAAATGCATCCTTTACTGTTGGCTCTAAATCACACAAATCTTTTGCCAATGATTTGGGGGGAAAAAAAAACATAAATTTTGATGTTGATCAAACTGGCCCACATAATAATGAGGAAGTTAGAACATTGTTATTCGGACCACTTTACAATTGGGTGCAAGATGGCACTAGGCATTTCAGTGCAGCTAAACGTAGTCAGTCACAATACTACTGTAGGTTTTACCATGATGGTAAAACGTTAAGGGTAACCAGACACTGGTAATACTTCGAAAGAGCCATGATAAAGTTTATGCTGCAGAAATCTCTAGGATCAGGATTTCAATTGCTTTCTAAGACAAATGCTTTAGTTCAGACAGGGTTAATTCAAGGAAGTGTTATAGATCTTGCCAAATAGTTGGTAAATTAAAAAATGCAATATTGCATGTAGTTTCATAATTTATGAATTCAGTCTCAAAACTTCACACAGTAACTTCATAGATAACTAAATTTCCCATGTAATCTTATTAATAAAATATTTACTACTTTTGCAAAAAAAAAAAAAAAAAAAAAAAAAAAAACAAATGAAGCCTTTTGAAATGTTGCTGTTTGTGTTAAATGTCTCTGAATGCCTCAATGAAAGAGCCATGAGCATTAGTTTTGCTTAGTGCAGATTTTCAAGGAACCATGGAGGTAGGGGTAGGTGGCCGGTAGAGGACATGCAGAAGACATACAGGAGAATAGCTATTATAAAGGTCCAGGTGACAACTGATGGTATAAAGGGCAGAGAAAGACGACTGTTGTGGGGTAGCTGGAGAAGGAGAGACCAAAAACCTTATTCATCTTCTAGGTATATGGCACAGTGATTCCTCATATTGTTTCTAGGGGTCAGAAATATTGGAGAGCTCAATGCAACATCATGGTCTTGTAATGAGTTAAGAGGTCCAGAGTTAATTAGAGGGAGATGAAGAAGCTGTAAATAGTAAGGAGAAGATATTTTTTCTCACATTGTTTGGTATTGCTTTTGGGGAAACGAGTAAATATATATTTTATTTGGGGAGTCATCTGGCCATTTCTGAGCTTGATTTAAAAACCACTGTGAAAAGCCCTTGTACTATAAGGTCTATTGAGTAAAAACTTGTTTCTGGAAACTTAAGCTTCTGCAGAATCTGTAATATCATAGGAAAACTGAGTTGGAGGCACTCATGACACCAACTGAGGATAAAAATCATCTTTCTTCTTGTAAATATACTTTTATTCTAGCTGCAGCCTATGTTCCCTGAATCCTCTCTCTCTCTCTCCCCTACTCACTTCACAGTAGTGTCAGATTTTTCTTGGTGAGGTTCTTAGCAGAAGTTATTGGCTGTAAAAAGGAGTTTAGTGCAAAAGTTAGCATCTAATAACTTACTAGAACTTAGCTGGAAAGCAAACTGAGGATGYTTTTTCATACCCAGGCTGTCAGACAGGGGAAAAAAAAGGATTCTGCTGTCTTGGAGCTGCCTCTTTGTTTATCTTGTGTTTGCATTGCTTAAAGAGAAGGTTACAAAGACAGCCAAAACTAGTCAGGCTCTGAGGGGAGCTCTCCTCATTTGCAGGTGAGTTAGTGATGCCTGGGCCAGTCTGGGCTTCCAGAGCTACGTGGCATCTTTTCAAGCTGGGAGACAGCTGAGCTCTCTGGAACCAGCTCAGAAGAAGAAGAAATTACAGGGCTAGTATAGACACTTTTAAATTCCTACCATGCAATGACAGCATGTCTGAAGCCGTGAGGTTATATTTTTATTTTAGGGATGCTGAGCCTCTTTAATGTCCTCCACTTTTCTTCTGGGTCTGATAGTTTAAATCTATCCTTCATGGCTATTAGCTCTACTAATGACAACTGCTCAGCAAAGGCTGCTACCAGYGAGCTCTCAGTGTCTGCGTAAAGGTATCTCAATTATAATTTAAGACTGCAAAGTATAGTAGTTGGCATGGTGCTGTTTGTGAAACTCTTTGAGTACCCCTTGCCCCTTTAATACTGAATTCCTTCAGTGAGGGCAGTAAGAAGTCATCTGTGAGCACTTGGTGCCCATGTTTGCAGCAAAGTCTGGGGTAATTCCAGCTTCCCACCCTTGAGGCAAGGCCCATAGAAGTGGGCCACACTGTCCACCTTCCTGCTGGTGAYTCAAAAAATTAGATTTATTGTGATGATGCAAAGGGTGCTTGTTCCTTGCAGGTTCCCGAAGATAAGGATTGCTGGGCCACTCCCAGGCAAGGCAATTCATCTGGCTCTTGACTCACTCCCTTTCTTCTCACAAGTCCTTTGGGCATTGCCTCCCTGAGCCCTCAAGAGAAGGAGGGATAACTCTATCAACAGCAGCCTGATCTGGCACCTCCAGGGTCTCCCTCCTTTCAGGAGCACCTTTCACATGACAGAATGCTCCCACGAAAAATGATATCTGAGAACAGACTAGAGGAACTTTCCTGTCATGCTAATTACATCCCATGGGCTGTAAGTTGGTTGTCCCAACCCAAAGAAGGTTCTGGAGACAACAGTAAACTTTCCAGGTTTCATAAAGTAAAGTAAATGTTTACAAAATTAATCAGTGAGACAGTGAGACAACATCAACTTCCTCTAGATCCAAAAAACAGAGAATGTCAGATCCTGTATTAGTATGTTACCCAACTTTAATTCAGTAAGGTGGCCTCCAGCATAGGGAGTTGTGTTACTTTGTCTTACAAATTGTTCACGAACTTTACAAACACTGTAATATGCATACCTTCATTATTTCACAGCCAAGTTTCAGGCATCCTATCATCCTATTGTCATTGTCTCTCTAAATAGATGCTCCTGGCCTCCTTTTTTCTCTTGCTAAATTTCTTACAGTTGGRCATGAGGCCTTCATTAACCTTCTTCAGGAGGTTTCAGTTCTTCTTCCTTTCCTAGGACTCTCAAATCCCAAATTTAATCTTTCAGATAGTTCATTTCATTTGCAAGCAAGCACAGTTATCCCTTTTGTTCTTCCCTTGTTATGTTTTTTGCTCCTCTGTTCTCTTCTTTCCCTCTGTATAGTTAGTGTTCCCTTATGAGATCTTTCTCTGGAGCCTATTGTTTCAACAAAATTTGTTTGGATTTGTTTGGATGAAATCTGTCCCATCTGGATAGGCTTTWTGTACCTCAAAATGACATTAGTACAGCACAAAAGCAAAAGCTTCCTTCTTTTTGCTTAGCTCTCCAGCCATTTAGTGTAATCCCTATTCTGTCTTCTCCCTTTTTTGTTCCAATTGTACATAATCCTGCAGAGGTTACTTTTACAAAAGTCTTCTTTATCCTTTGACCTACAACTTATTATATTTCCTCTGAGTTGTAGTCTGATTATAGTCCAGATTTGGTGATGCTTGGGCCTTGAATTTTTTTTAATTTAGTTTACTGTATCTTGTTTTCTTTTACTCTGAGACTCCTTTGAATAGTGCTGGCAGGTTCCTTGCATCAACTGCCCATTACAGGCATACAAATGAATGAATTAATGGTATTCAGTTCACCTCAGTTCACCACCTTGCACTCACTAGGGCAAAAAGACAGCAACAACAAAAAAAAGAAAGATAACCTAATATATAGATAATAAAGAGAGGTATTTTTCATGTAAAACAAAATTATTCCACAGCTAAGAGACTGACCTATTTTAACATAAAGCATCTTATGGACATTTGTGATATGGGGATTTTTAGATAGGAAATGAGAGAGTTCCTCAAATCAACCTCATAGTCRGAGGTACTCAGCCTCTTCTACATCTTTTTCTCTGCACCAGGATCCTGTGATGACCGTGTTCTCACCTAGGCCAGCTGGAGGGAGAAAGCAGCTGTCAGCTACTGAAATCTCTCTATTACTTGCCAAGATGACAGTCTCTTCACCACTTCAGGCCAGGACGAAAGTTTGTGAAGCAAAGGATAATAAGTGCTGGGAAAAGACCCATGTGGGACTCTGGTCTCTGTGTCTGCATTTATCACTTAGATGTTCCTACATGTCAAGAATGTGAGAAAAGAAGTATAGGAAGGAGCCATAGGCCAGAAACCTCTCTCTTGACATGTTTTAGAGACAATACTTGGGGAAATAGTATATTTATAGAAATTAAATAAAATTTATAGAGCAGCACTTCTTCTTAACACCCTTCAGTCTATAGGCTGAGGGGCTTCCCAATGTGGACATTACAGGTGAATCTTTATGTCTAATACCACATGGTAAGTTTGCCATTCTTCTATGGCTATATAACTGTTTTAGTTTAACTACTGAGTCTTTTCTATTCCACAAAATCATTTTATTAAAGATCTTCACTGCAACTTCATGTGGCAAATCCAACCATATCCTCACTAGGCTCTATTCTTCTGCTATGCAAAGGCTCTGTATATGGATGTAAGGKATTCTTTGTGTCTTTCCACTATCCTCAGAAAAATGCCTAATGCTTATTTAATCCAGGAAGAGAGTTCAGCAGTCTCTCCAGCAAAACCAGGGCAGGGTTGACACTAGAACAGCCACCAAGAGAATGAGGAATATCTAACTGACTRATTGTTATACATTAAAAATTCTTCAGCAATCATAGATTATTTGTCTGCAGTTCCACTCTCATTTTTTYACTAGTAATTGTTAACATTATTTGACATTCCATCTTCCAATTTGCTGTGGTAATGGACTCACAGCTGACAAACAAAGTGATGAAATACTGCTTATCTTAGTTCTATTTCTTCTCTGGGTAAAACTCTGGTGGACACAAATGTCCAGAATGAAAAACTACTCCTTGTATCAAGGCACTTCATGATCATTCAGCATTCCAGCTCCTCAGAACTRATCCTAAGGTCCAAATTTTTTCTATATGCCACCACTGAGGTGAGAAAGCCAGCAATATTTGAATTTGCTCATTGGCTTACTATCTGGTTGTATGCATAGTTCATAGTGTAGAAAATAAGGTTTCTTACTAGGCCATTTGGTATGTTATCCCTGACAATTCAAATATGGGTCTCAAAGGGTTCTGAGCTGTTTATTTATTCATCCAAGTCTTTAGTATTGAGGACTGGAATCCCATGAACAAGTACAGGCTGGGGCCTGACCTTCTGGAAAGCAGCTCTGAGGAGAAGGACCTGAGAGTCCTAATGGACAACAAATTGATTATGAGCCAGCAATGTGCCCTTGTGGCCAAGAAGGCCAACGGTAGCCTGTGGTTCATTAGGTAGAGCACTGCCAGCACATTGATGGAGCTGATCCTTCCCCTCTACTCAGCCATGGTGARGCCATGTCTGGAGTACTGTGCCCGGTTGTGGGCTCCCCAGTACAAGAGAGAAAWGGAGCTCTTGGAGAAAGTCCAGTGAAAGGCTACTAAAATGATTGGAGGACTGCAGCATCTCTTATATGAGGAAAGACTTGGAAAAYTGGACCTGTTCAGCCTGGAGAAGACTGAGGGAGGATCTTATCAATATGTATAAGTGTCTGAGGGGAGGGTATAAAGAGGATGAAGTGAGACTACTTTCAGTGGTGCCCATCAATAGGACAAGAGGCAATGGGCACAAACTGAAACAGAGTTTCCATCTGAATTCTGTCTGAAGGTGAGGAAAAACTTCTTTACAGTGAGGATGACAGAGCATTGGCACTGGAACAAGTTAACCAGAGAGRCTGAGGAGTCTCCCTCTTTGGAGATATTCAAAATCCGTCTGTACGTGATCATGTGCAATGTGCTCTAGGTGACCCTACTTGAGCAAGGGGTTGGACTAGGTGATCTCCAGAGGTCCTTTCCAAAAAAGCCTATTTAATACTAGCTGGATGCTTGACTAACGTAATCCAAATGTGGCAAGATTTCCTAGTATTAGCTTTTCTGAGAAGGTTTCCAACCCTTCATGGGCTAGAAGCTTCCTCCAGGAAAGGTTTCGCTTGGAAAACTCTGTCAAGGTAAAAGGTAAAGCATRTATTCATTAATTTTTTTAAGTAAATTGCTTTAAATTATAAATTATATGCCTGTATTCTCTTTATATTTGGAATATATCTAGCTGSCTTCTATTCTGTTGTAATCCCTCCATGGTCACTGAGCACTGCRTAATGCTGCACATATGGTCTATGTTGACATATCTTGAGCTTTGCTTTTGCACTGGGTGATTAAGCTGAAAAAAGCCCAGTGCTTTCACATTTTCTATAAAAAGAGCCGACTGCTCAGAAAAAAAATCTTCCAGTCATTTCAAATTTTTGTTTCTGCATTCTGTTTCTGGGGGATACTTTTTCTTAGTTTTTGAATTTTTGTGGATTCCTGATCAGTGTTATCTTCCTGGATCTGTGGCTTCTTTTTTATCTGTAGATCTTAGGAGATTTGTGAATTGTGAGAACAAAGCCCCAACTCTGTGTTCAGCAGAGAAACCCTGCTATGCTGTAATAAAAGGGATTATATAAGATGCAGGAAAGGAGTGAATTATTCTTGTTTGCCATCTCTCAGACATATATTCTAATTTGCTTTTATGTGGACCAGAAGCATCCAACAATYAGGATCTTTTCTAAGAGCCAGACATAACTTTGGGAAAGTTGGATGGGGAGGTAGAAGGAATTTATAACAAAARAGATTGTTTATCTTTGACAGCAAAGAGATTAGCTGTTATGTTCTGTAATGCTGTGAATTCATGCCTGATATGCCAAGGATAGAAATGTAATAGATACATCTTCTTACAGAAGATGATTACATATTTTATTTCTTGCATGTGCTTGATTGCAAATTTTTTGAAATGTTGGAAGTAATAAATTGTATAATAATCAGACACAAGAACAACCATATCCAGATCAGAAAGGTTTGTGGAAAGTTTTTACATTTTTCTAAAGATTATCATAGAACTGGCTCTAAACATTGAGAGCTGCTTTAGCTCAATTTTAGTTGACATAATGTGTAACTTTATAACAGATAGTCTATGCATTGACAAAGCTGAAGTGATTTAATCTACTTATTTTTTTACCAGACAAAATACGCAGTATAATTCTGTCCCCTTTGAACCAAACTGTCATCTGTTGTCACTAACTAACATATATCAAATTTACCTTAATCTCAAAACCTTTGACACTATCTTTTTAGGGTAGATTTTGTTTGTTCATTGCTGTCAGCAACCACATTTTGACTGGCCTACTCATTAAGRTACCTTTTCTCCTCATCTTCATTAAACGTGTTCCACTAATTCTCAAGAAAACCCCCTGGAAATATGCTTGGATAGCCCTTTTTTGGCATCTTTTACTAGCAAAAACTTTGATAAGGCTGATGGGAATATTGGCTGCATGAAGACTGTAAATTCAGCTATTGTACTGCTAAAGTCAGAAATGCTTAGAGCTTTCAGACATGTACTGATCAAATATTTCCTTAGGATGAAACTAAGTCTCTACAGGTTCCCAGTCTTTTACCAAGACAAAACCTTCAATGCAACTAATAAAGAAGCTGTTTAAGGGCTTTTCTGACAGTRCAGGGAGGAAGCTGCTGAGATACCCAGCAGCCTGCTCCAGTGTTTCTGATTCAGCTCAGCAACAATTCTTGCTCAATGGCTGAGCAATGGCCGAAAGACTGAGGAAAGAGACTTTTCAAATTTCCCACTGGAGATAAGTCCTGTGTCTGTATTGGAGAAGCTTCAGCCATAGCAGATACTGGCTAACATTTCTCATGGAAAATTCAGGATAGAAGTGAATCAAGAGAGCTGAATGGGGAGTGAGGATGACTTCGTGCAGGAACAGTGTCAAAACTATGACAACATACAGAATGTATGTGTGAAAAAAGGTGGAAGTAGGGGAAATGTCCTTGGGAGGAAATAATATTCTAGTGGCTTTATCTGGCCCTGCTGGCAGAGAGAAATCTTAATCTGCAGGGAAGGGCAGAGCTGTGCCCTGGAAGCAAGTGGAAATATTTTTTTTTACAGCATCAAATACTGAGGGTTTCTGGAGAGAATCCGGGGACTTGCTACCTGCAGCTGGAAACCACTTTGTGCTTCAACAGCTCCATCTTCAGCTTCCAGTCTCCAATGCTAGAAATAATGCTGAGAGCTGGAGTAACCCACGCTGCACAGCAGCCAGTGAAAGAGTTTGAGGGGGGTAAATCAAACCGACCTGCAAATCACACCTCCTTCTCAGCTGCAAAACAACCAAAGTTTGACTAAGGGACAAGGGCTTTGCCTGGGTTAAACAATTCCAAACCAAACAACTTTTCTCTGGGCTAAGGTCTTGGCCCATCCACCCTGCCCATGTGACCCGAGTATCATGGCTAACCAGATGAATCTTCTCTAGGCATCTAGGGTTGTCCAGAGCCCAGCCTAGAGGTATGTAAATGTGCCCAGTCAACTGGATTAGACAAATGTTGGAAAAAGAAGATGAAAGTATTTTTCCTTAAGTCTTTTCACCTTAGGCAGGTGTCAAAGACAACCACAACCCTTTTGTTGTCTCTGAACATAGAACTTCTGGGTTTGCTCTTTATGGCCGATCCAGTAATGGAAAGCTCAGTGGTCTTGTTCCCAGTGATAGTGGTACTTTCTCTGGCTCCAAAGCCTTTGCACCCATTGGAAGCAAAATGCTATTAGAAAATGGTGAGAGAGGAGATGGCATTGTACCAGCTGCTCGGTCCTACAGACATAAAGATTTTTCTTGATGGATGCTAAGGAAAAATTTATTCTCTGCAAACTTTTAGAAACAAGTCCTGAAAGCTGATCATATGAATAATTATAATTTTCCATTGCAAACATATGTTTGTTTTTCGGTTTTATCCACACAGGAAGCAAGTTTGCAGTCTTTGTAATCACTTGTTTTTATATCCTTACTGTAAGACTCCAAATCTTTAGATAGAAAATATTACTTTGGAAGTAAAACTCTATTCTGTTTCTCTTAGAGTTTTCTAGTAGTTGATAAGTAGCTTTAATTAAGAATAAGTAATCTTCACAAGCACTACTTCAGCTAAAATAGGAACTTTCATTAATGGGATGGAGTTGAAGGGAAAACTAAGGGTTCAACCTGAGACAGTTTACTTTGGATCATACCTGGTCTTTTTCAGTTATAGATCTAAACTCCCTGAGCTTGAATAAAATCTGATCCAGTCTTTGAGCCCTCTGAAAGGATTAGCTGTAATAACTCTAAAAATCTGGATGGAGAGGAAGCAGTATACCCATCCTCATTTTATGAAGAGTGTTTTTGTTATTCTAAAGGTTTAGCTGCAAGGGGATTTGTCCCAGTTCCAGTTACTGGTGGTCAAATCTTGGTATTTGCTGCAAGTATTGCCTGCAAAATTAATGAGTTAGGTTCCTCCAAACCGTGAGACTCTTAAAATAACGTCTCATTTTTACTTCTGGTTTCTGATCCCTTCAGGTACACTGAAATCATTGCATTTTTCTGGGGTGCAATTTTGCAAAGCCAATTGCAAGCTCAAAAAAGAGAAGCAATGGGAATGGGAGAGATGCAAAAAGATGAGGATTTTTAAAAATACGTCTCTCAGAGCAAAAAAGAAAGAGAAYAGAAGAGATGGAAAGTCAAGAGGACATAGTTTTGGACATAAGTTTGTCTTGCTTTATTTTTGTGGAAAAGTGACAGCTTCACTGTGCTGAAAGAGGGCACTTAGTTGTTGGTTTAAATATGATTTTATGAAACACTAAAAAAGTGAAAATGTCTAGAGATATGTACAACCAAGATTTATCAATTCCATTTCTGACTCAGTATTTTTTCACTTTCAAGGAAGCAATGCACCTAATAAAATTGGAGCCAGACCAGAAAAAAATAGGTTGTTCCTTGTACTCATATATGAATCCAATAATATTTTGTCTGCTCATGCCTGGTAGAAATCAGAGGACAGCTATCACAGATCTTGCTATTACACATGCATAATCTACCCTAGGAAAGATAAAAATGGATGCATGAATTTTTATCTGCTCTTGTCAAAAAAGAACCTTGCACCCATCCTGTCAATGCGATTTACAGAGTGATAATAGGATTCTACTTCTTTGGGAAGAGAGGGTATTTTTCAAGGCATAAATGCTTGGGAAATGAAGTGATCATTGCTTCTAATCAGAAGAATTTAGACTCTAGCATGACACCAGCTAGAAAATACGACACTATCTGTGAAGAACATCAGAAGAAGAGAATGAACCTGAAAATGTGCACTGAGGTATCTTAAAATTTTCCACTTTCCATTCTGTGATGCTAGATGTACCTTTTGACATATAATAGAGAAATCTTAGGGCTTCTCTAAATGCCACTAATAACTGCTCTGGAASGGATGTTACAGCTAGCACTTACCAGAGTGAGTTCTTGCAGCTCTATCTGCTCTTCACTTCAACTGAGGGGACGAGAAGGAAAAGTAGGTCACGAAAAGACAGCTCAGATCTATATCATGTGCTCAAAAGGGTGACAGCATCCCTCTGAGAGTCTGTACAGGTATTAGGACACCTAATACCCTTTTCATGGACTCACAGAATAATTTAGGTTGTGTGGGATCTCTGGAGGTCATCTAGCACAAACTCCTGCTCAAAATGTGGCCAACTGGTTTGGGTTTCTCAGTAGAAAAAGTAAGAGGTCATTTCAAATGGAAAGTATTGCAAATACTGCTGAAGGTTGCAGTTGGTTCATTTGTTTTTAATATTGGAATGATTTTTATTGGATTATGAGCTGCCATTAGTAAGATGGGCATTTAGACTTCAGATATCTTGGACCTGGACTACTTCTCTTAAAAGTACTATGCCAGTCTTTTATGAAGACTTATGTTCCATCCAAGCCGACATATGGGAATAGAGTTGTAGTGGAGAGGGTACCAACATAACCTTTGTTTTCTTAGTACCACAAGAAAACGTGTTCCAGCTGGTTAACTTCCTACTTCTGCTTACTGTTTTTGGAAAGTCTCTCTTTTCTAAGACTTTATGTTTTTTTTTACTGTGTCAAAAATGTACAACATGAATCCTACATTCAAGTGCTCTGAATTCTGATAACTGCCAGGAAATTGCACATGTAGAAAAATGAAAAATAAAAAATAAACACAGAGAGGTTAGGGGTCCTCTACTGTAGATAGACTTAATCTCCAGTGTTAGGAAAGGATGAGAAAGGTGGTTCCTGTACTGTTAAATCAACTGACCCAATTTACACATGAATTCAAAGTAAAAATATAGTGCTTAAAACCATCATTTCGTCATCTATTTTACCTGTAGAAGCTCACAGCACATGTAAAAATTACTTGACATCAGGTGCAAAAAGCTGAGTGTGCATGCAAGACTGGAGGAGAGAAGTGAAGCAACAAACTGGTGATGGGTGATATTCGTGTAGGTAAAGYAGGAGAGAGACAGGCCTTCAAGCTTTTAGTCGTTGCATCTATTGAAATCCAGTCYCTGCAGCCTGCTTTAGCTAGATCAGGATATCCAAGGTTCATCAGAGCTGTAACTACTTTGAATCCAGGCAATTCATCCAATTACTGCTGTCTGCTGTGCACCTACCATTGGTCTTTTTCCCCCCTTTGCTTTATCTGTCTGATGTTAGCCACTGACAAACATATTGGTCTTTGTTTAGTATATGCTGCTCACACATATTGTCTGTATTAACACTCAATGTGCAGTATCCTTTTGGCCCTGGCTGCCACGATGCATGAGCTGCTCCAAGGGCACGTTCCTCTCCATGGCCAGATTCCCAGCTGGAAGGAGCTGCACTCATTTCCATACATCACTTTCTAAAAAGGAAAGAGCATTCAGGAGACAGGAGATTTTCTCTAGTGTCAGTCTAATGGCCCAGTGACTGCTGTCCATAAAGACCTTCAGCTTACTCGCCCACCCGCTGCCCGGCTCTCCGCGGCGTTGCTGAGCACGCAGCCCCTCTGCAGCCAGCCCCAGCAGCTGCTGCRCTGCTCATTTCACACACCGCTCAAGGGAGCTGCTGCAGTGGCAACGAGGCAACCTCAGGCTTATCCTCACTCTCAGCCCATCACTCTTATGTCAAGCTTAAATGCACTATGTGCCGGCTGGGACTTGCTACAGAGCGTTGTAAACCTCTTTGCCTCCCCCATTTAAATGGTTGTGGATCTAATTCAAATAGCCCCTGATATGAGAGCAAAATAATATTTGGCTAAGAACCAGCATGCTGACCTCCAGACTTGAATGAGTATTCAAACAAATATTTTGTGTGAAGAAACTCCAAAATTCTGGCTGATGAAAGCCTCTACATTTTCTTTATGATATTTAAATGCTCTTTTGGCTACAAATGCATCATTTAGTTTTACCAAAATAATCTGAGATTTTTTTTCTGGGAAACACCCTTACTGTAGCACACCTCTTTCCTGTATTCTCTCTTGGTATGTTCTGAGGGGAAATTAATTAAATTTCCTGAAGGAGATCCTTCTGCTTGCATGCATGCCTTCATTCAGAAATTCAGACCCAGCAAGTAAAGGTAATAGAAACAGTGATTTTCATAGGGAGTTGCATGGTATATAATAGAGTTACAATCTGTTTAACAAGAAGGGTTATATTTTCCTTTCTAGTGTCATCATTGATTTTGATATCTTATCTCTAATGCACAGGATGAATCATTTTATTTTGCAAATAATTGCATGATGATTTATCTTGCAAAGTCTCTGTTGTCTTCAAAGAGCAGCGTTGGGCTGCAGTAGCCCAATCCTTCTGTCATTCTTTACCAGAMATGTGGGACTAATTTGTCCCCAACTGTAGATGCTGAAGACCCATCCATCAATTGTACGAGGAAGTCTGTGTCAAGCTCTTGTGATTAAAATCATGAATATATTTGAGAGATGACCAAGATTGTGTCAGTTGATTAGGAAAGCAGATAGTGCAGAAACCAAGACATCAGCAGGACATTCCTCAGGCTATGCATAGGCCGGATCCCGAGGCCTGTGGAGCAGGAAAGGTGACGGGCGCAGTGTTTGTTCTCTGCCTCTTTACTCAAGTGTTATGTGAAATTGAAATTTTGACCAATAGCAAAACGTTTCCAAAGCCAAATGACCTTGGAGCTGAGTGAACTTGGAAGTGCAGAGGCATTGCCATACACTCAGTTTGGAGTGTAGGCACCATCTCTAGGTCCCTCAGACATGCAAGACAGGAGCAACTGGAGGAAGGACAAAAAAGCCCTCCCATACCATGTTGTTTTGGTCTGAGGACGCAGTATAGTTCTGCTGCTGTCCTGATCACACCTCATTTTCCCTCCATCTGCTCCCCACTTCCAGAATTCACCAGAGTCCTAAGGTAGGTCTAAGCATTAATTTCTTCTCTTCCTTTCTGTTTTTCTTCACCTCTCCCTCTGTGCTATCTTTGTACATAAATACCTACTTATATCAGAGTCCTCTTACCTGTTAGAGAAGTCTGCGCTGTCTTTATTCTGCCTGTCACTGTTAGGTGGGATATGACGCTTACTGTCTCCGGCTCTGAATTGGTCTCCTTTTGGACCACCCTAGGGAGCAAAGGACCTCCGTGTGTCTGTGTGGGGTGCTGCACAAAAGTCTTTCCCCAAACAATTTTGCAGCAATCAGGGCAGAGCGATACAACTAAGGACTCCCCAACCGGCAGGAAAGCACTGTATCTTCATATAAGCTCTAACTACCATGCAATTATTTCATTTTACTTTCTATTTTCACCCTGCAGCCTTTTCAAGGTTTAATTGCTGAGAACTAAACATAAAAGTAATTATCTCTCAAAGTAAAAGTGTGAATAGCTAAATATAGCATTATAAATGTAGCAGAAAACCACAACTGGAAGAATTTTGTTGTAATATTAAGAATATATTTCTCTTAGGAGCATTCTGAAGAATGTGTAGCAAGCAAAGCAAAGGTGTCAAGTGCAGTTCTTGCTGCAATAACACTGTCAAGCCATAGTCAATGCAGAAACAATRCTACTTTAAGAATCTCACCTAAGCATGCAAGACTATTTTTTTAATTCTTACCATGCAATGCTCTAATGAAATCAATGGTATGAGTATCTCATAATTTTCCATGGGACTTTAGTCTTCATTAAAAATACATAACAATGTTAATTACAGAGTGGTGAGTTTTTAATATGTTGCTGTTTACCTTTTCTTACAATGCTGAGGTCTGGACCATGACTAGTCAATTATATTGAATATGCAAAACTGTGTCTGTTTCTTGATTGCCTCATTCATTAGTGCTTAAGAATCTCTGTTTATTGTTTGTTYAGTTTTTTCTGCACCCTTAACTTCATTAAGTCCAAGTTTGGTACTCAGCTGCTCTGGTATAGTAAAGCAGCAAATCTGAGGCTTAGTCCCTAGAGACTATGGAATGAGGGGAGGGGATGAAGAAGAGCAGAGATTCAGCTTCCAATTTGATGTAAATCTGTAGCGTTTCTAATTAYGCCATTCAGTTACCCCTTCACACTGGAGCAATCAAAGACAGAATGCGGTCTATGAAGACAAAATAAATTGACCCATAAATAATTCATCTTAAGTCAGAGCAAGTAACTAAGGCAGTGACTGTCCGTTGATCTGCTCTGAGTGAGACTAGAAAATTTTTACACATTATGTACTCATTCTGTGCGTGTGATCTATGTTAAATAGATAGCTTACGTATTATTGCTCCTGTTTAGGACTTACCTCTCTCCTTTAGCTTTATAGAAGATTTGCACACTTAGCTTTAGTCGTAGAGAACTTAAGACACCTTACAAATTCTCCAGTATTAAGCGTGAATCACACTCTCATTCCCTGTGAAGGTGTGACTGGCAGGCACTATGCATAATGACAGATGAGCAATGCTGTCACCAGCCTTCGGAAATGGACGCAACATGGGAGTAAAGAACCGAACGGCAGATCCAACTTTATTTCCTACTCAAAGGGCTTGGTAGCCATTGCTCTGTCCCTCCTGACCCTAAAGTCTAGAAATATTCTCATTTTGATAAGAAAAAAAAGAAATTCTCACGTAATCGCAGGATGCTGGGAGCTGGACTTTGAGGGGAAATACCACCTATTGATATAGTTGCKGCATAATTAAAAAAGTCACCAACCCAGCTTCTGGTGGTGTAGCTTCTTGGCCCTTCCTCAGCTGTGGGCAAGAAAAGTAAGCCGCACTGAACCTGTTCTCTGCTGAGAGCAGGCAACCAAGTACTCCAGGGTTTCTTAGCTGTAGGCAGCAGAAGGCTGGAGCTCTGCGTTCAGTCCACCACTCCCTAAGTGGCAGCTGCAATTAGAAAAAGCGATGGCTGTAGTATCATGTGCTCCTGGAAAGAATAAGGTCATTGCCATACCCTTCCTCACTGCTGAGGGCTAGTGACAGTGTGGCTTTCGGAGCACAGGAGTTAGCCGGCAGCAAATGGCTGTATGCTGGTAGGTGAAAAGTTTTTAATTTTGATTTCTCATCTCCGGAAAAAATGGTTAATTCAGGACTACTGTTTGGAAATGTTATTAGGGATTTCAATAGAATTCAGTATCCACTCATTATTCTTCTGCATTAATATTTTCCCTCTGAGCTGCAGGAAAGGGTTTGAATAAAAGAAAAGGCAAAGTAAACTCTCATCCCCCTGGGACAAAATGTTCCTGCCATTTTCCTACTCTTTTACTTCAAAGCAAGAGTTTCAGGGAAAGCTATAGCATCTAGTGTTATAAACCAAGAGCATACTAATGTTATTCAGCATAAAGAGTGCCAGAAGAAAGTGCTCCAGGAATATCAGTCACTGTTGTACTGAGAAGGGGGAGTCAGAAYGGTACTTGGTGCAATACATCACTCTGAGCAAGTCACAGGCAGGCTCTGAAGTGAAGGTGTCACTCCAGGCTCTGCTTGCAGACATGATTAAACATGAGCAGGCACTAGTGTTGTTTGGTGTGGTTGGGTCACATTTCCCTGGAAATCTAGAATCTTTTTCACAGCAATGCTGAATTCAGAGTGGTACCTATTGAGCATTTCATTTGCAGTCTCTTATCTTGCCCCTCAGTTCGATACCTGGCTGCCTGATTCTGTGTTCGTCACATTTTAGTTGTTTCTTTTCTTTTTTTTTTTTTTTTTTTCAGTGAGCCATTTTCCAGAATATTCCCCAGAGCAGCTGCTGAAGGATTTTAAGGAAGGACCCTCTAAAGTGCATTTAAGGATAGACGTAGTATGGAGGGAATTTCCCAAAAGACACTGTTTTGGACTTTATATAGGTAAGTATGAGCACATGAGCATATGAATGTGTAAAGGACACATCCTGCATAGGATCATGTGGATGATATTCCGTAGCCTACGTGTGTAGCATCTTGGAGATTTGGTATAATACCCCTGTGGTATTATGGGCCAAGGAACTGCTCATGGAGCAGTCTGAACGCRTTTAGGTTTGATATGGTATCAGCACATCGTCCAAATTTCTAGCCTTCATCCTTTTAGCCACTCAGCTCCTCAGTAGCCCTTGTTCACCATCCTTTTCAGATCAGAACAACCTTCCTGGAATGATAAAACAGGTAACGGAATCCCTCCTTGGATCAAAACCAAATACCTGCTTAAAGGTAGAGCTGAATCAGGGCCCTGTAAAACCATCTGTGAGTGCACCCARTGAGCAGGAGGATTTTTCATATCAGTGGTGTGAAAACATTTGGTTCTGCTTTTTATTATTGAAGTGTTGTATTACGTGAGGTCTGCAATAAGCATTGACTGCAGGTATAACAGTTACCATGGATGTTGCACAGACTATTGACCCTTGATGGAGATACCAAAGATGTTTTGCTGCATAACATCATCCTTTAAATAAAATTAAAAATATTAATTATACTACAGAGAAGTTGAGGGTTTAGAGGGTATCCATACRGGGAAGAAACTGAGTTCCTCCTGTCTGACACAGTAAGGGCTGCACTGCCTGCATTTATACCTAACTGTGACCTCTCTCACTCTCCATAGGCTCTATCTAGACATACTCCTTAAAAACAAGACCCTTCAAAGATCTATCTCTGTTAGTGATAGTGATCCTGTTTTTCTTGAAAAAAAAGTGTTACATATACAGTAAGTTAGTGGTATCTCTTTCTAAAGAATGCAGGTATCATTTTTTTTCATACTTAGAACCTTTTCTCTTAGTAACAGTTCCAGGATTAATAAACTCATAGTCCTTGGACTATGGTGGCAAGATTTCTGTTATGGAGCAGATAGCACATGAGATGCCAGAAGCAGATGTGAAATTTGCAGAGAAGAATCAATGTTTAGTAGAGGTGGTGGAACAAGAGAGTGATGAAAATAAATGGAAAGAAGTTCATCTCAGCACCCATTTGCCAAAAGTCTACTATTCATGGTGAGACCAAAATCACTGCTGACATTTTCTGTAATGAAAGTTCTTCCAATTTGCTCAAAATCACAATTTACACTCTAACCCTTCCACCTTATTCCTGGACTGGGTATATATATCAAACAGATCTCCTGCACCTGCAGGACCTGACATCCTCATGCAAAATACACCTCCTAAGAAGAGCTGGGGCACCTGGGTACATACAGATCTGGGGCTATCCATTTACTGTAGTAACAAAAAAATTCCAGCTGAGAAAAATTGACTCTSTGCATGCATTCTGCCCTATTTTTTTAAAAATAAATATCATTTATACTTTTTTTTTTCTGAAGACTTAAAATAGCCATTATGTCATTTTTTTTTACTTTTCTGTTTGGATTGATTAGTGGTGCAAGTACGCATAGCTCTACTGAAATTAGTGGAGTATCCTAATTTACACCAAAGGAAGGGATCTGAGGCTTGAAGTGCTTACTCAAAACAAAATAGCCTTTTACAGAAAACAGTACTGGGTAATGAGGCAACAAAAGCAGCTAGAGGTTTTAGAAGTGTATTTATGAGCCTTAGAGACACATTTCTCATTACTAGGAAAATAATATAGGAAAATAATACCTGTTTTGTCACTTGTTAATATAATTATTCCCTATTTTAGGAGAATTAGCAAGTGGCGATGCATGCATTTAGCAACTGCTGCTCTGGCATTTTATAAAGTTGAAAAAGGAAAATACATTCAAGGTATTTAATGTTCCAAATTGTATGTTGCCTTTATCTTTTGAAAAGATTCTGTTACCCGTCCTTCTATACAGACAGTAATTGATCCATTGGTGTGAATAATTTGTTTTGCTCTGGAAAATTTTATCTACAACTAAGATTGACTAAGAGGAATTGTTGTTTCAGCAATAATCTCTATTGATGTGTTGTGTTTTAAGCAATAAGTGGCTGCTGAAATTGATTAATTATTGAGGTGGAGATGAGATTTTAAAGCAATTTCAAATTCCATTCATTGAGCTCACTTTTGTTATTAAATATCCCCTCATTGTGATGTTAGGTTACAAGAACAATAGAACTTTTGTATTAWACTTCTCAGTGTCATATGTTATTTTCTAAATTTCTGAGATGTTTGAAAATCCCTGATACAGACAGCTCCATTTCCAAACCTTCACTGATGAAGGAGAAAAGGATAACCTTGTCTTTKAAAACATATTAGTTTGTGATTTCTTGTGTGACAGTAGACTTCTTTTTCTTTTTTCCATTTTTCAATATATAAGACAAGGAGAATCACTAGAGCAGGTCAGATCCAAGGTTGATGAAGGCTAGTCTTCTGCAGCTGGCAGCAGACTGCACCAGCTGCTTCAAAAGAGGAAACTAGAAGCTTCAAAGCTAGTGGCAATTTGAAAATTAACCTTTGAGAAATTTCCTCCCAGCTTCCATGGGTGGCACATTCATTTACGCCTGGAGACATGAGGGTTTGCAGACCTTCCGTAACTCTTGTTCTTTTCTTTTCTTTCCTTTCAAGTTTGCTACTATAATTCTGGCTACTCTTACTACTCTTATAAAATGCTATGCCCTTTCTGATTCCTGGGAAACTCTTGGCCTCAACTATATACCATGCAAAGACTTCCAAAGGTGAATTGAAATTGGTGKGAAATACTGCATTCTTTTATCAGTACAGAATATGCCACCTTCCAGTCTCAGCGTATCTACTGTGTTTCAACAGTTGACGTTATCAGTGCCTGGTTAGCTACAGGCTTTAGGCCACAGTGTTTTTTTTGTTGCTGCAGCCTCTTTCCCCTCCTTTTTGCCTCTYGTGTCCTTGCAAGTTCTGCAGGACTGAATTGTCTCTTTTATAAGGCTTTTACAACACTCAGTTCATTGTGGATGTCACGTATCTGAGAAAGAAAAACATAAATTAATTTATAGGTTAAGTTACTTCTAAGGGAACTGCCTGCTCTCCTTATGTATTCTAGCTTTGGTTGAGTAAATGTGAGTAGAACAAAAAATGCAAATGAACACCTGTGTTTTTTGTTGTTCTCTACTGATGTCCTTTTTTGAAAAGATCTTTAGACCCACCGAAAACTTGATGTACCGGTGAGACTCATTATAGAGATTTCTACCATGTAGCCTGTTACTGTGTTTAATTTTGCCACCTACTRACGGTTGGTTGAACATGGTGCATGTAGGGTATGCACATACACAATAAATATAATGTCTGTTTGCATGTGGAGAGTAGAGATACACGTGTATATCTGATCACACTGTGAATGTCTGTACGAGATTACATAGTCCAACCAGGATGGCAATGCTCTGGCTGATCTTTAACGTCAGCTCTCAAGCTATATTAAAATTCAAACTAAATCAATGCCAGCCTTGTCAATACATTTTCTAATCCAGCATAAGTTCAAGCAAGGGTATGGTCCTGTACAACTGATACAATTGAGAYTGGTTCCATTTGCTGTCAGAACCTTGGTAGTGATTTACACCAGCTGAGACTGGACCAGGACTGACTGCTCTCAGAAACATGAAATTTATGATCTCAAAACAGAGATTTTTACTTGTCTTTGTGTCATAGTCGCATGTCTTCAGACTGTCTAATAGCCACTTCTGTGCTGGTTTGTCAAGCCTTGAAATAGATTTGTGCTAATCATTTTTTTGCCAGAAAAGCAGCCTATTTATTTCAGCCCAGACAAAAAACTCCACTGGAAAATTTCTTTCTATTGTCATGGATTATCACCATAATATTTATCATTAGATAAATAAATATTAGTGGTATCCCAGGAGTTTTCAAATGCAGAACTTCTGATGAAAAGAAAATGAGAGAGCTAATTTTTTCATTTGTTTATTTTTATTTTTTTATTTTTATTTTTTTTAACTCTTCCCATTCTCCTGTGAGGTTGATAACATTTCTCTGGATATGCTTCTTGGCCTTTACATGTTCTGATCAGGGCTAATATGCCTGTGCTAGAAGCACTTTTTGCACAGGCAGAGAGATGTGGGAGGCCTGGGCAGCAGTCAGCCCGTTTGGAGGCTTTGGGTACTTCAGCAAAACAGGAATTGTGTGTGGCAGCACAAGGAAGCCAGTGCTCACAGTGGGAGAGGAAATATTTTGCTACATATCATGACCATTTTGAACCTCTTGTACGACAGTGCAGTTCTTCCCCAGAAGTCCCAAAGTTTAAATCACTTCAAGCACTGACTGCATTTTTATATGAATCAGACGGGATTAGTACTACTACACTTCCATGGAAGAGGAACTCATACATAATCCACTACATCTTGCTAGGCCTGGAGGAACTACAAAGAGGGAACTTGCATTTTCAGAGGAGGAAAAATAATCTAGTGGTATTGATTAGGAGAATACCTATAACCTAGGCCTATTTCATATCCCTTTTTCCTCTCTGTCTATTAAGGCGCTGCACAGTGCTTTATCAGTCCCCTTGGCAGAGCTCTCTCGTTTGTGGTTATTTGACTCTGCCTCATTTTTATGCCCATATCATTTGTTTATTGGATTGGACTGTTGACTACAAGCCATCCGGGGAGACTGTCAGCAGTAGAATACCACATTACTGAGGTGAACAGAAATTCAGCTCCTGTAAATTTTAATGCTGTTCACTGAACTAAACCGAAACATCCTGAGATATTTCCCAAGAGCAGAAAATTTGTTTTTCACTCAGATACAGTCATGTTATCAACAACCAACTGGACATTATTAAAATAATGTGCCCCAGCAGCATAAAAACTCCCATAAAACATGAATTAAAGAGGTATGAAGAAGTTAGAATATAGCATAGGTAAATCTAGCTTACACTTCAGCTCCCACTTGGGCCCTGCTGATGGAAGGGCACATCAGTGTAACCCATAAAGGGTACATTACAGAGAGGTTTTCAGGGGCTCACATTTACCACAGGCTAAAGTTGTGCTTAATGACTACTAATCTAACTAATCCAGAAATGCACTGTAAGCTCTCATCCCATAACAAATTCTCCATGGGACTGATACTCTAAAATTCAAAAAGTTTGTGTTCAATCTTGGCTCCTGACTACAAGTCTGAGCTGAGTAAGTAGCTGTAAAGTTTAACTGAAGCAGCCCTCTTTATTGCAAAAATCCGTTCTCAGTTTGAATATGATTCAGTGGTGTGTATGGCTTAATTTCATGAATGGAAAATTCTAAAGAGAGAGACTCACCTGCCAAGGAGAAAGAAATACAATAAATTAAACTAACATTGACTTTGTAAACTGTACTGTCTTCATGTATTTAAATCATAAGCCACATGTTCATCTCGAGAATAAATCAGTGCTTGTGCTATGTGGAGTATGTAGAGTCAGGGGAAACTAAAAATAACTTAATTCTCTTGATCACTGCAAGATCTTTTTATCATGATAGAATCATGCATAAGAAGGGCACTATGTGGTGAAAAGGTATCCAGATAGACTGGTTTCAGAAAATAAAACGAAGAATAAAGGGAAAAATTAAACAGAGACCCTCATAACACTAATGTCTTGCACTGTGAAACAGTCTCCCCTAGGAAGGGTTAGTGTATTAAATAAATCATTTAAAATGATCTGAAGAAAACTGTTGGAAAATATACTGTAGGGAACAATCCTGGAGACAGACTAGTAGATATTTCTCTTCATTGTGATTATCTACATTCATATTTTTACTGATGTTCAAAGAGTGGAAGTGAGGTAAATGCAAGTTGTTTTTCTTCAGTTGTTCARCTACACAAGCTGAAAAAAATCAGTTTTGATTTCTTAATGACATTAATTTAGTGAAGAACACTGACCTTTCCTTTAAAAAGTAGAACTAGAGACACATTTATAAACTGTACAGACAATAAATTGCCAGCATGTCAGTTTAAACTCAAGTAGGAAGATCAAACACTGAATTCCAATGCTACGACAGGAAGAGTCCTTAGACACCTCCAGCAGTAATGTATGTTTAATAAAAGAGGAACAATTTTCTTCTTGTAAAAGTGCCTGGAATTCCTAATTTTTGTGTAATATTTATTGCAATATTTGTGCAATATTTATTAAAATTTTGGCGAAGGATCTTGCTTTGGCATGCTTTTCATTTTCTCCCTATTCTCAAGTATTCAGGGGCAACATCTTTTTTTAAAATGCTTTGGTCTTGCTTCTCCATTAAATGTTACACAGCTCTGGTGGCAGGGAGTGGTCTGTGTGTGCAAAGAGAATAAATTAGTCTGCTTACTTTGCTATTCACTTGATATCTGTGTTATGCTGTTAGAATGGTATACATGATGGGAACATACTTGATAACTGAGGCACTTCAATTTTTAAATGATTTAAATGCAAGAGGATAATGGAATAATTATTAACTTCAGTTAGGACAGCTTCAAGCCTTGAGCTGGGAGAAAGAAACTTAATGCYCCTCCTTTCCCCCATTACTTTGTAAGAGACTTCAAACTGTCTTGCCAAAAATTTCCTATTACCTTGCTAAGAAGAACAATAAAGACATTACTTTTGCTAAGCAAAGTACTTGGGTACAGAGAGACGCTTTGGATCACAGTTAAATTTTCAACCTCCCCCCACCTTCAGAACAAACAGGTTCACTCTTCCTGTGACCCACAAGATTTTCAATCTGCCCAGTTCCAGTTCTGACCCTTTCTCAAGGGCTCTGCTAATGAACTGATTTTTCAAAATCAAACTCTTGATTTCCACCGATCAATGCCAATGGAAAAAAGTGGGAATGAGATATGAGCTAAGTAGAATTACCCTCAGTCACCTGGAAATCAGGACAGTCTTCCAAAACACTGAACAGTGGTTGTTAAAACCTTTGGGCTGGGCAAAGTAGTCCAAGACTGTGGTAGGGGTTCTGGTCCAGAGGATGCAAACAGACTCAAAGGACCAGTGAGGACAGAGAATACTGGCTAGTAATGATTTCTTCCCACTTTGTACTTCAAGTGAAAGAGTGCAAAGTTGTGCCAGATTTGGTGACTTAATGACAAGTAATGGCAATAATGAATTTCCTCAATGATTTTTATATCAGGATCAGATGAACAATGTGTTTGGTAAGGCAGTCAGGTGCCTTTTCTGGCAATTCAGGCACTGTCTGAGTCAAAGAGATCTCAAAGAGGTCAAAGATGAAGGACCTTTTGTAAATGCCCACGTATATGTATGTTTATACATACATACACATATAAACATAGAATTACTAGTCTATCTGTGTGCATAAAAAAGGCTTGTGAAATAGAAGGCAGATGCCACAGGGGCATCAAAGATATTTAGACTAATTTTAAGCCTAAAAGCTTTAGCAGTGTCCTTTATCCCCAGATAAAGATGATCCAGATTTAATGATTCTAATTCTTCTTCCTAAACCTGTATGAATGGCAGAGACTAACATTTTTTAGATTAAGRAGAGAACTCCTGCTCAAATATGGGCTTGATTCTTTGTGACAGACAAGTGGATATCAGGTAGGTACTGCTCTTGTGCAGAACAAAACAGTTTTGTGCCAGGCAGCGATGTGCTGCATGACCCTCTTGCCCATTAGATTACGAGGTCTTTGGAGGCAAACCTATTTCCTGCTGTATATGGAATAGAGCAGCTTCCCAGCTGGGAAGCTCACCAGGGGCCTCTCAGGGCTGTTAGGCTGCCAGCAGCATTAAGAACCTCTAAATGGCGTAAATTGAAATGTTGCTTAGGCCCATCAGTATTTGAAATTCCTCTTACACTGCTAATCCTCTTGGGTTTCAGGGAAGAGCAAGTGTTCTTACCCTACCGCCACCTATAAAAATGTGTGTGTGGCTGAGAGACACCAGATGTGTGAAAAATCTGGGTGAATGAGGATGCTGGGCTCCTTCATTCCCTCCTCCTCCCAGCTCTCGGACAGTGCTGCCCATCAGTTCTCCCTTCCCAAACCAAATCCCCAGGGTCACAGCAGTTGGCTCACCTACATCCCGCCACTCTTACCTCTGGCCCCCGGTTTTCAAACCTGACCCAGTAACCCTCCTTTAGCTGGATACACATCTGCAATGCTGGCTGAAACCTTATGCAATGCATTCTGAAGCAGGCATGCAGCAAACAAGAGCCAGGAGWTGTTGCCTTGCACAGGAAGCAAATTACTCGTTCTCCAATTGTAATTCTAAAACATGCAGAGCTCAGAAAAAATTGAAACACCTGGCTATGATCATAATGCTTGTAAGCCCATGCAACTTACCTCTTCATATGGTTTAGTTTTGCCACCACAATTAGGTCATGAAGAATCCCGAAGCATTTCAGATGTAAAATATGCTCCATAAACTTGTTATTCTCRTGTCTGAGAGTCTACCCTACATGCTACAATATCCAGTTAAAAAGAAAGGTTTCTTCCTAAGATATACAATATCTTGTATAAAGATTATACAAGATATAAAAGATGTTAAAGCAATATGGGAAGAATGCCCACATGCTGCCAATAAAAGCTACTCATTGGAAACCCCACTATTTTCTTTCTTTTATTTTCATGATTGGTTAACTGTGAATCTAATTGTTTTATTTATGAACCCTGAAGGACTGTGTCATCCAGAGAGCATTGCATGATCAACTAATAGCTCAAGTTTTATTCAGAAGAGTACACGCATCAACACATTTGTTATATTTGATCATAAATGTGTTTTGACACTTCAAGAATTAAGGGACTAATCTTGCTTCAATAAATAAATGCATAAGCTCGTAACAACAACAGTCTTACATAAACCTGTTTGAATATCAATGTAATTGTGCAGTAGATATTTGGAAACAGGGGATAGCTGATCTTTGCAGATAAAGCATTATTATGCTGAAAAGGGCAGTTGAATATCCAGCRTCCTCAATCTTTTCAAATTGAATGAAGTAGAATCTGGCCAAAGAGACTTTGCAAGGCTCACCGTGTGGCTCAGGTTGCAGGATTGTTTTGAGCAGAAAGCACAACTCTCTGGATTAAAACAGACCAGAGAATTGGGAAGAATTTAGATCCACAGACAGAATCTCTCTTGCATCCTAATTTTTAGTGCAGCCATTTGTCTCTTACTTTGCTTCCATAACTCTGATTAAACATGCTCAGGGTGAGTATCWTAACTTACTGAGGTGAACTAGTGGCTTTTCAAGCCCTGGTATACCTATTACACAGTCCTCTCGAAGGGAGAAGAAACCTTCCTAGARCAAATCTGGTGGCTTGTCTCAGCACGGATGAGTGCAGCCAGCTACAATGCAAATGACAGCTAAATTGCTGTTATCTGGTACCTGGCAACTGCTACCTGGTAGGAGCTTGGCTGGGAGGATRCCTCAGTGCTGGGCTGGGGACGCTTGGGAGCCAGGGCTGCAGGAGGACAGAGGCAGCCCTGGAGCCATCATGTCTGAATCCCTTACTGTTCTCATTCCTGTCTGTGTCCAGTGCTGGGGAGGAGGAGGAGGAGAGAATTCCCTCTGCTTCCTTCAATTTATATTGCATATAGGTCCTATTACCTTATTACATGTGTCGTTTTTCTAAAATTATCAGATTCTCTGCTTAAACCCAGCTGCAATTTTTGACTCAGTTCCATCAGTAACAGCTGGTAAGGAAGTGATTTCGTGTTATATTTCAATTAAATATTTTGATGGTTTAGCTTTTTGTTGAATGCTCATTTTTGAACTAAGTTATTTTAGGTTTTGGTTGTTGAAAAGAAGAAAGTAAGTTTAGCTTTTTCCATGAAAATATATTCACATAGGAGGAAGGGAAGGAGATGATGTGTCTGTTTGGTGAAAAGCATTTTTGCATCAAACTCTGAGAACGTTACACCAGTGTGCCATTAGCACTCTGGAGCACTTAAAATCATAGAATCATAGAATCAGTAAGGTTGGAAGGGACCTCTGGAGATCATCTAGTCCAACCTCCCTGCTCAGCAGGGTCACTTACAGCATGTTAGCCAGGRTTCCATCCAGGCGGGTCTTGAAGATCTCCAGAGAAGGACACTCCACAACCTCTCTGGGCAACCTGTGCCAGTGCTCTGTCACTCTCACAGGGAAGAAATTCCCCCTCAAGTTCAGGTAGAACTTCCTGTRCTTCAACTTCTGCCCATTGCCTCTTGCCCTGTCACATGGGACAACTGAAAAGAGTTTGTTCCCGTCCCCTTGACACTCTCCCTTCACGAWCTTCTACACATTGATAAGATCCCCCCTCAGTCTTCTCTTCCCCAGGCTGAAGAGGCCCAGCTCTCACAGCCTTTCCTCATAGGGCAGGTGCTCCAGCCCTCTGATCATCCTCGTAGCCCTACGCTGGACTCTCACCAGTAGCTCCATGTCTCTCTTGTACTGGGGAAGCCCAGAACTGGACACAGTACTCGAGATGAGGCCTCCCCGGGGCTGAGGAGAGGGGCAGGATCACCTCCCTTGACCTGCTGGCAACAGTCTTCCTAATGCACCCCCAGGAGACCATTGGCCTTCTTGGCCACAAGGGCACATTGCTGGCTCATGGTCAACTTGTCATCCACCAGCACTCCCAGGTCCTTCTCTGCAGAGCTGCTGTCTAGAAGGGCAGCCCCCAGCTTGTACTGGTGCCGAGGGTTATTTTTCCCTAGGTGCAGGACTCTGCTCTTGCCCTTGTTGAACCTCATGATGTTCCTCTCCGCCCAACTCTCCAGCCTGTCCAGGTCTCTCTGAATGGCAGCACAGCCCTCTGGTGTGTCAGTCACTCCTCCCAGCTTCGTATCATCAGCAAACATGCTGAGGAAGCACTCTGTCCCCTCATYCAGGTCATTGATGAAGAAGTTGACCAGGATGGGACCCAGTGCTGAGCCCTGGGGGACRCCACCAGCCACAGGCCTCCAACTGGACTCCACGCCRCTGATSACAGCCCTCTGAGCTCTGCCTTTCAGCCAGTTCTCAATCCACCTCACTGTCTACTCATCTAACCCACACTTCCTGAGCTTATCTAGGAGGATGTTATGGGAGACAGTGTCAAAAGCCYTGCTGAAGTCAAGGTACACAACGTCCASTGCTTTCCCCTCATCTACCCAGCCAGTCAYTCCATCACAGATGGCTGCCAGATTGGTTAAGCAGGATTCATTTTTGCATGCTGTTTTCACTCACAGTAAGTCCAATAAGCAAAATAACAGCCCAGGAAGGTTTTTCATCCTGGCTGGACATGAGTGTCTGTTAACCTCACACCRCATGTGCTCAGAGCACTACCAGTTGCATGAGGCTTTGAGAGATGGTGCTAGATACTTCTCTGAGAGGAGTTGTTGTGACATAGTGCCTGTGACAGTGATGGTTGAAACCACAGGGCCCAGGTTTGCCTTGCTGTGCCCCCTGCTATTGCAAGACCATGAATAAGGAAATATAAGGAAAAACTTCTTTGCTGTGAGAATAATAGAGCACCGGAATAGGTTGACCAGAGAKGCTGTGGAGTCTCCTTCTCTGGATATATTCAACATCTGTTTGGATGTGATCCTGTGCAACATGTTCTAGGTGACCCTGCTTGAGCAGGGGGGTTGGACTAGATGATCTCCAGAGGTCCCTTCAAACCTCAATCAGTCTGTGATTCTGTGATTCTGTGACTACAGTTGCCCTGCAAATCTGGCTGCTGCAGGCTGCAAAGGAGAGTCTGTCTGGGCTGATGTGATCCGTGGTCTATGTAAAACACAAATTAAATAATATGACGTCTCCTCATCTTAACAAAATGTGAGTAAAAGAGCTGGGGGTAGGCAGATGACTTTCCTTTAGCAAGAGGGGTAGCACAGAGTGTTTCACAGGACAAAGCTTTGTGCCTCTTTGCTGTTTCCGAAGCATTCCTGCAATCATACTGCAGAGCCTGATGACGATACGGCTCTTCTCCCAGACCAAGTAAACAAACCTCCTTGTACCTTATTTTCCCATAAGCAAGAYAGAGTATAGATACCTCTGGATATAGAGGCTGTGTGTGGGTTGTGGGGGTTTCATCATGCCCTATGGAAATGGGAGCAGGTGGGTCACAGTCACTCTGTCTGGTGGAAAATGCAAGATAGAGCCTGCTAGACAAGCATAGTCACATGAYGCCTATCATTGAAAGGGGAAGGCGAGACACTGATCTTTTAACAACACCTAGAGTTAGGGTGTGAGACAATTTTCAGAGTTTTCATTTGATGTTATTTTGCTATTTCTTACTTTTTTTTGAGTGAGAAAATGGCTCACTATTCCCAGAGGCAGAAGTTCTCCTCCTTGAAAATTTAACCTGAAACATTGAAGTAATATTCTGTTTTAGCCCCTCTAGACCTCAAGCACAAATGGTTTTCTTTGGCGTCCAGCTAATTAGCTTGCTGAGAGATGTTAATAGTTAAGCTAATAATTACTACACCTATGTGACTGACCTTGAGGTAACTTTAATGATAAAAATACTTTACAAGGAAAATAATTATTTCTGGATTTTTCTTTGTCAGAATAAAGTTGTTAGCATATTTATATTCTTTCACTCTTTCATGTGATCTGAGCGAACCAAAGCACTTGAATGTTCAATGACTATTGGCAATAGCAGAAAGTTGCCAAGTTTCAGCATGGTTGATAGAGAAAGCTGGAAAACATCTTTCATCTGCTAATTTAAAGTCCATTTTCAATTTGAGGTAGTGGATGAAGTGTGCAAAATAAAATACAAAAATGAAATCTGTTGCAAGTATAGAAATAGAGAAAAACACTCGTCCCCAAGCTGCTGTGAGGTCTTGCTGTTCATTATCACTTTCTATGTTCAGAGTCATACACTCTTCTAAGGACTAATAGGACCGTTTTGTTACCCAGGACCAGGGTTACCAGAGACCTTGGATCCCAATTTTGGAACAACCTCAATTTGCAGATGGGGAAGTTGGGGCACAGAGTCATTAATTTGCTTCCCTAAGCCTCACTGTGACCTGTTACATGAAGCTGGCAGAAACGGAAAGAGAGATTGTTTCTTACCCTTCCCAGTAACTGGAAGCAAAGAGCAGAAGACTCCTCTCAGCTTTGGAGCTGAGGGACCTTTTTTCTGATCCCTGCCATCTAGGGTTATTGCACAGACGTGATTTATGCAGTAATTAAATTCACAGAATATAGTTAGATGCCTAAATGCCTTTTAAGATGGTATTTAAAAACCAAGTCTTGGAGACCCGACATTCAGAGGCACTGACCCCCTTCAGTTCCCACTGAGGCCAATGGGACCGTCAGTGATTAAGTCACTTCATGGCCTTCAGCCAGAGCATTCAGCACCTTGTGGAAACAAGCCCAAAATAGCCTTTTCACAATACAGTGCTATCTATTTCATGCTAATTTGTATGACTTTGAAGCAGGAGGATAGCATGGGACAATCTATCTGCATGTTGAATAGCACCCTTAAAATTATTGCTGTAGGTAGGCACTGGGAGATTGACAAGTGAAGTGCTCTTTTCTCAGACCAGCCAGTGTGCCGGCACACTGATTATTTGCTATATTTGATCTGGCATATATCTGTAGCGTGACTCATTCTCTGCAGCCCCAGGAAAATGTGTTCTCTATAAGCATGTTAGGAGCTCTGCTGCTCAGTGTTAGGAAACATAAGGAAATTCCTTCCAAATATGTTTCATCAAAATGGAGGGCTAGATTTTCCTAAGACATCAAGCCTTTTATRAAAGGGCAGTGGGGTGTGGGGAAGAGAAAATGGCATGCTTGTATTGCCACAAAAGGAGAATTTAGTTTGCAGGCTGAGGCTGAGAGATAGTGAAACCATATTGTACTGAAAAAGTCATATTTTCTAAATATGCCAGGGAGCAAATGATTTCATGATGGCTTATTAAGGTCTTGCATCCTCTCTTTTCCCTGCAAAGAAGTAAGTTGAAACACCACTCCATGCCTTTAAAACCAGACTGGGTGCTATGGTGATTTTATTGCCTATGCTATCTTAACAGCTACAGATCTGCACAGGACCTAGCTCACTGCAGCAGGAGCTGTGCCGGTGCATGTTTAGAAAGGCTCCTGGCTTGTGTGTCAGGCAGGACCAACACCTGGTAAAAGCAGATCCACTGAAACTGGGAGAACTGAGCACCCAAACACTGTTACTGTCTGGTCCTGATGAATCAGGGGTGAGACAAGATGAGGGGCCAAACAGCTGAAAACCAGATTTGCGTAAGGCAAAAATAAGAGCAGTTATTTGAAATGCAGGTGGTGATATTTTAATATATAAAAAAAATCTACATTATTTAAGATGAATTTAACAAATGGATCTATTTTAGATTTGCAGACATGTGAGAGAGAGCAGAATTATAACCACTTCCCCCTATATGGCTTGGGGCTGTGCTGCGTGTTCAGACCTGTAATAGTGTATGTCAGCAAAGACTCAGCTGGAAAATTATTTTCTTCTTTGGACCTGGGGAGCAGGGAGGAGCTGAGAAAGATGTATGGGATGGATGTACTGCCTAAGCCTTCTATTTGCATTTCTGTGATAAGACTTTACTGATCTTGRTGTGAGTCACTACAGAGACAGGGCACGCTCTGTGGTTTTAAATACACCAGACCTCTGTAGTGGTGCCAGATGTTTTCCAACACCCCCAGCATTTTCCCATGCCATCATGGACAGAGCTTGTGCCTCGTATTTGCCATTTCAGTCTAGYTTTTTCAAGGAATTGCTCTTCCCCAGGCTACCAGAGAGGATGAGGAAGAAGTGCTGTAAGTAGGCTTGGTGGGAAATTTAGCAAGTTTCCCCTCCACCGACCTCATTCCCAACTGGTTTCTCTCAGTTGGAGCCAAGGAATGACACTGGGCCCTATGCAGAGGATCTTGTACTGCTGCTAGTCACCAGTCTGGGGATAAACTGACCTTTTCTTTCTCCAGGGGCGGCTAACACTTACAAAAATGACCGATTACACAGTAAACCTTAGTTTTTTTTTTTTTTTTTTTTTTTTTTTTTTTTTTTTTAAGGGATTACAAGCATCTTGTGATAATGGGACGAGGGCAATTTTGGAGAGCAAAGAGGAGATGAGTGAGGGCAGACAAGAATCTGTTGTCATTTAGTTACTCTGCCCATTGCCTCTCCTGAAAGGTGGGTGCCACATCCCTGAGACTGTCCCTGCACAGGTGAGAGAAGGTTCTCAGCACATATATTCCTTGAAACACTGAGCCATGCAGACAAAAAGGATTTTGGCTTACTTCCCAAAACACAGGCCAACCAAAAATCATTTTAGTATTCTGCAGGTTAAATCTGAGTTCCTTTCTCCCTTCTTTGTGTGCTGTGTTCTGATCAGTGCTCCTTTGTCTTCCCAGGCGACTGCTATTCTTAATTTGTACAATAAAATCTGTTGTCTCCTTGGACCAGAAGCTTTTCTTTGAACTACATAGATGCCGATTGTTATTGAAATGTGTGACATTCATTTTGTGTGTTTGTTCTCAGGAAACTAAATGAGCAGATTTTTCATCTTGTTCCACATGTTTTTGCCAAGCTAGCAGGCCATATTTTATCAGCCACAGAGCTGTAAGCATCTGCTCTGTTGACAAATTTAAACAGAATTCCTGCTCTCCTCATCCTCAGTTTAAATATGATAACAAGGAGCAGGAACTGGGGATCTAGCTTTGAAAACATCTCATACTTCTGACATCATGCTTTGCAGCATGATGGGGACCCTCAAAGCAGTCCCTAGAGGGTAATATGATTATACATGTTTATGTTGGGGCAGGGGGGAAACTGAGGCACAGCCTGGTGGTAAAGCTGGAATAGAGCTGAGAGCCTGYGAGTCCAAAAGCAGTGCTCTGTCTGCTGTGTCACAGAGCCTTCTTTATGGTGCTTGCAATGACAGAGCCTGATAACCTCTCAAACATCCTGAATTTGCCCTTATTACACATCCAAGAGGTGCTGATGCTTTGCTTATGCAGATGGGATATTGAGGCAAATGTGTGCATATGTGTTTTGGCAGTGATTGGGAAGAGATATAGGAGCACATATACACAGAAAAGAAGGGAGAAGCATATTGTAAACACTGATCCAGTAGAGAAAAGGCTTGATTTATTTTAAACATTCACCTTCCTGCTCTGCTCAGTTAGGCCCAAAATGTTCGATCCTTAAACAGTCTCTCACTGATTTGAGGCCCTGATATTCAGTAAAACCTGTGATTGCTCTTAATCAGGACTCCTAGAGTGAGACCACCGGCAGGCGCTGCTCCACGCTGAGTGCAGGTTTAGCACCTCTCAGCATGCCAAGCTTTGCAGAACCGCTTCCCAGTCTCTCCGTGCTGCTGATGGGGTTTTCTGCTGGGGGTGGCGAGAAGAACAGCACGGATGATTCCTTTGGCTTTAACTTCTCCAGGCGGAGTCAGTTCTTAGGGCAGATTTCTTCACGCAGTCAAGCCTTGGGCTTTCGAGCTGGGGTTTTGGAAAGGCGATGTCATTGTGCTGTGTGAGACTGCTGCTACTCCCATGCAAGACACACTGGGTGGGGGCACCTGCAGCCTGCATTCTTCTCAGATACCCAGATACCCGGGCACTTCATGCAGACCCAACACAGCAGTGTCCCCATCTCAAGATGCCCACTGGAGTCAGATAAGGGTGGAAAAAGTCACCAACTTGCATTCACAAGGATCCAGTGATCTCAGGGCTTTGAAACCCCGATGTGGGAATGAGGTTGCTGTGTAGCAGAGAGACAGGGCGAGAGAGTAAGCAGCTCCTCAGTATGGCTCGTGATTTGGTTCTGCCTCCCCAAGCATCATCTTCCCTCATGCAGAACCTGATTCTGAAAGATTCCCGTGGCTGCAGTGAATTTCAGCCTATAAATATATTAATTTTTATTTTATGCACTCTGCGCATCATTGCAGTGCTTCAAATGTTGTCTCAGCATGTTGTTCATTACTGAATCATTGAAAACATATAGAAAGAAGTATGTGGGCTGTGAAACATTTTGTTTTTGTAATGCTTGACTTGAGTCTGTGCAGTATTTAACTTCCAGTCTATGTTTGAAGCATATAGGTTGTAATAATGTTTGACATGGGTGTCAAATCTGTTTGTCTAGCTAGAATAAATCCTATTTCACTTCTACATTCTTCTTTACTGGTCCAAAACCATGGGAAAATTTCTGTCAAAAATGAAGGCAAAGCGTTTTCTTTCTTCACAAAAGGACAAAATAGAATATCAATTAATCTATTCTAAGATCAAAATTACAAGAATAAACACAGCATTATCATAAGTTTGACAGTTATGTTACCTTTCCTGAGACAAAAAAGAAATTTCAGAGACTCTTACTTGGTTCTTCTCCACAGAATATATCTACATGTTAGAAATCATGCTACTAGAGATATTTTTAAAGTAATCTTTCTTTTCCATGCTAATATGTCAAACTACTTTGAAAAACAAAAAAAAAGAAGTTGCAATGAGCAATGCAGTTACTGGAATTTGATTTTTAATTTAACTTTTGTTAACATTGCTGAAATATAGCTATATGTATATATAGGTTACAGTATATCTCTGTATTTTTGCTTGGGAATGTGAAAAAAAAGAATGTTGTAAGTGATGTCGGCAGCAAAAAGGAAAGTGGGAGATAGAAAATTATTGTCAAAAGGTTGGTCAGGAATTGTCCTTCAAGATGTCTTTATAGTGAAAAGCACCCTTCTGCATTTTGTGATTTACACTTTTCATACTGACTTGGAATGAAAAAAATGCTGACAAAATATGTAAAATAGAAATTAAAATTTTTAGACAACTCTAGTGCTTAGGTACTTTCCCTAAAATGCCGAATAGTCAGAGTCTGTCTTACCTTTAACAGCCTCTCTTATTTATGTGATTTCTGGTTATATTTTTCATYATGACTCAACTGACAGACCTACAAGGCTCACAGGTTCAGTGGTTTAACTGCCTGTCTGCGGGGAGAGTTACCCAGCGTAGCTCCARTTGAGCTCACTCAGGAACAATAGGGGAATTTGTTGTCTTGGTTTTAATCCAGACTAAGCTTCCCAGAATGTCTAATTGGAGCCGGTTGCAAAATGGAGACAAATTTCCATTAGAAAATTGGCAAGATAAAACTTCTCAAATTTYTTTTTTACCTCTCCTCATCACCATGCCCTTAAGCTTCAGGTAGTAGTAATATGAATAGAGGAATCGTGGAGCTGTGCAGGTGTATTTGCAAATACAGTCTTGGCTGTTCTCTTTTAACGCATGGAAGGATGGATGCTTACAGGAACTCCAAAAGAACTGAAAACAGTTCCTGCTTTTGTGAATGACAGCGAATGCTGAGAATCAGCTCCAGTACTTAAGTTAATGCTGACCTTGGTCTGCTGCAATTTATACAATTCTTCCTTTATATCTCTTAATGCTGGAGAGATTGATGTGTTCTTATGAAAAATATTGATTTATTTTTTCCAGATCTTAAAACTACAGCTCCACACAGACATACAACAGGGTCACAGAGGCATTTGTGTAAAAAAAAACAGTGATAATGAAGTGACACACCTAAATAAGGTCATCTTTCATGAAAACCAAGAAATTAAGTCTTGAGCCCTGACTTGGGTGCACACATTGAAAATGTTGCCATTGGTTTCAATAGGAATAACTAGACTAACAGTAAGAGCTTTTGAAAATCCTGTCCCAGAAATAGAGGTTGCTTCTCACAGTGGTGAGTAGTTATCACTGAGACAAAAGACATCTCCAGTTGCCCATTATCCTGAAACTGTACCAAAACCAYTTTAGTGCTGAGCAGATCTGAGCAGATGAGAAGATGAGAAATATRTTACTAGAGATGGCCCAAATGCACTGTGATCTCTTAACTGTGAGAGTTAGCAAAAGGAATAGAAGGATTAAAACTCCTGAACTATTTGTTTTCAGTCTGATTATGAACTTTGGTCTTTGGTAGGACATCTGGGATTTTTTTTGTCTCTTTTCTGAAAGCTTTGAATGTGAACTCTATTAGCAAAAGCAAGGTCCTTACTGGTCTAAACAGAGTCTTCTGGGAGAAAGCCTATAATTCCTAATTAGTGTCAGAGGAATTGGTACATGAAAACGGAGGTCATAGGCTATTTCCAAGAGTTCTTTTACATGGCAAGGAAAATTAATTTTTCAGTTACACACAGAATGACTGCCAGCCCCTGGTAATCAAGAGAAAATTCATAACCGAGACATCAAATATCTGCATACAGCAGATATGACTACAGCTGACCTTAAAGAACCTTAGTGTATGGCACTATACTGGGAAGTATAAATAAAACTCTATTTTCAGATTTTCTTTTCTTTCTTGGTGATTCCCAAATCAAATGAGTTCAGTTCACAAATGCGGCAACACAGCACCAAAGTCTAGCCTGAGGTTATTTTCCTGGTTTTGGGCTTTAAGCGCTAAGCCCTGAAAAGCTCAGCATACAGTGCCAGAATTAATGTTGATTCTTTCTTCCATCATGTGAAAGACAAATTGTGTCTTCGGTGACACTTGTCCAGCCATTTTTTTATTCTTCTATCTGGAGCTGGATATGGCAGGACACTAGTGAGTAAGTCAGTGGTAAATGAATGAACAGAACCATTCCTCTTTTTGTCTCTTGAAGCTGCAGTGGGTCTTGGCGGTTGAAAGCAGAGAAAAGCATCAAATTCTCACTCTCATCTCTGCAGATTATAGAAGCAACCTTAAATGCAACTCTAGAGGTGCCACATAGGAAAATRCTATTTTTACAAAATTGCCATTTAAAACTAGCTAAAGAAATTCAGATTATTCATGTTTATTGTATTTTTCTATGAGTGRGAGACAAGAATGATGGCCAAAGGTTTTCCAGGAGGGTAAAGCAGAAGTAGGATGCTGAAGTTACTCTTTCTTATAGTTTACAGGGTGCACCCACACTGAGGTCCCTTAGTAATATGTACAGATTCCTTGATCCTGCATTAAACTTGCTGGTTCAGTTACTAACTGCAAGCTAGCAACATGAGTTATTTTACTTTGCTGARCTTCCCTTGTATCTTGGCAGATTACAAGGGATTCTGCCTTGATGCTCTTCCAATCCCTATAATAGGTCATTTAAAACTAGCTTGGTGACTCTACACTGTACTGTACTTGTAATTTCCATAGGCTCACATTCTCCCTCTTCCTCCTTGTGATTTGGAGACTCGTGGAAAGAAAGCRTTTCTGATCCTCCCAACCTCAAATTCAAAAACTACAAAGGAGGTGTCCCAAATCATGAGGCTTGTTTCGAACCTGGAGAAATCTTAAAGCATTCAATATCCAGTTATTTTCTAAACCACATTTTTTCAAACATCTGTGATTTACTGACATCACAGTATTCCGGTTTCCTCCAAACCCATTACTATTTCTTCTTCTTCCTTTTTTTTTTTTTCCTAATGACAGCTAAGATTTGCTCTTTATTCATTTGCTCAGGGAACTGCAGTTTCAGAGCTAAAATTTACCCTGCCTCCCACAAGTTAGTCCTACTTGTTGTGGCCCATGGGAGCAGTTTATCTAGCACTTCCCAATTAATTTATTGGGTTTCAAGTGCAACTTTCAGAGCCTTGCACTAAAAGCCTCTTCCTTTTGTCAAATTTTACATATATAGTTTACTTTTTTTYCCCCAAGATTAAAGTTTAAAGTCTCTCTTTTCTTGATTGTATTTTCTCCCTTACAAAAATTTGTCCCAATGCCTAAAGCCAGGAAGATAATATTATAAGCMTGATCAATAACTGAGGTTGAAGAGTCCATTTGCTTTTGCTCTCCTCAGACATCATCTGGAAAATGATGGGCTTTCTGTGCTACTTCTTGAGCAGACACTTTGTGAAAGCCTTGCTCAAAATAAAGAATACTTCTAATGTTGAATAAAACCCTTGCAATATAGAACTTTTGGATGAATCACAGTTCTATAAAGTGAGATTTTGCTCATATGTGCCTGGTTTGAGTCTTCCAGACTTCTGTGCCTCTCATGGGTGAGATGCTGCTCAGTGAAATAGCTGTTCTGAAATCAGTAGGGTTAGTTTTCTGGGAAGGTTTGTGAGGAAATGATTCACAAACCAGTCCACTGCATGTTTCACTAAACCTAACTCAATTTCTCTTGCATATTAATCTTTCYACAGAAATCACAGTATATTTTTGGAAGTTCATTTTTATACCAGCTTGCAGGCATGTGCTTCTTTATGTAACTACAGTGCGATGGACAGAGACTGACTGGGAGTTTCCTTTCTCCTTCTCCCCCTAACCCTAGATCAAGAGCACATTCAATAACAGAAGGATGTGGCAAAATCAGAACTTCATAAAGAACATATCTTTTCTTACAACTGTGTAATTTAAGCCAGAACTCAGAGCTCCACCATGCTATAGAGGCCAGAAGCATGTAGGGAGGTCAAAGTAAGGACTGAAAATATATAGGGATAATACAAAGTGATATGCAATCCAAAAAGTAATATTTTGGAAAATATGAAGCCCTTTTTCCTTTGGGTTTAAGCCCAAACATGATTAGAAATTAGAAGGAGACTAGAGGTTCGAGGTAGATTAAAGCCCATCTGCCTAGTCTGGGATGACTTTTGCATTCTTTTGAAAGATAGGATACCAGCTCTTGCCAGAAATTGAAATGATGGACTGCAGTATGGTGTTGTCCTATTCTGACATGAAAAAAATAACTACAGATATTTTTATGTTTGAAAAATGCATGCTTATAGTCATGGCAAAATTCTTGTTGTTGTTGTTGTTTTTTTTTTTTTTTAATGAACTACAGGGAGCTAGTCCTTGGAGTTCAAGCACTAAACTAGAGGGAAAATGGACAACACATTACAAACAAGCAAAGGAAGCAAGTTAGCTTAATGACACCACTGGCTRTTTAATTATGCAAAGAAATTATCTTTTCCCCTTCACTGTTTGTAAAAATGAGCTTGCTACATTTAGATTTTAAGGAGCGTCTCCATAAATTTAAATCTAATGCCACACTACAGCAACTTTCCCAGATAATTCAAAAGCCTATGTCTTCAAAGTCATTGAGTCTGTCATTGTGACTAGACAAATTTTATGTTCAGTGTTTAATAGCAGTGCAGGATGATGGGAGCTGTACAGAGAGAGCTTCCAAACTTTGGAAAGATCAGTGTGGCTATATGATTTTTTTTTTTCATTTTTTCCCTTGAGGCACTGATATCACAGGTTTAAACACAACAGTGTTACCTAATACCTTCTTCCTACCAGTGTAGGCACAATGTGAAGGACCTAGATCCTCATCTGCTGCAGAATAGCAAGGCTCTATTGAAGTTAATATGGATCTATGAAGCTAATATGGTGTAATTCCTGATTTCAACAGAGCTACACTGGCTTGTGTTGCCTCAAAATCTTGTCCAGCTAAGGTGTACACCAAGGCAATTCCTTTAAAAACTGAGCTGGGCACTTTTTAATTGTCTCTGAAATTTTGTTTCTGTCTAATCTAGTTATCCATTAATTCTATAAGGATCATAGTACCAGGATGACAATTAAAGGTCTGAAATGTCCTGATTACAGAATCACAGAATCACAGGATGATTGAAGTTGGAAGGGACTTCTGGAGATCATCTATTCCAACATCTCAGCTCAGGCAGGGTCAACTACAGAGGTAGCTCAGGGTCATATCCAGATGGCTTTTGAATATCTCCAAGGAAGGAGACTGCACAACTTCCCTGGGCAATCTGTTCCAGTACGCAATCACCCTCACAGTAAAGAMGTTTTTCCTCAAGTTCACATGGAACTTCCTGTGTTTCAATTTGTGTCTGTTGCCTCTCATCTTGTCACTGGGCACCACTGAAAAGAGTTTGGCTTCACCTTCTTTACACCCTCCCTTCAGATATTTAAACACATTGACAAGATCTCTCCCTGAGCTTTCATTTCTCCAGGCTAAACAATTACAGTTCTCTTAGCCTTTTCTCATAGGGGAGATGCTCCAGTTCCTTAATCATTTTAGTAGCCCTTCACCAGATTCTCTCCAGTAACTCCATGTCTCTCTTGTACCGGAGAGCCCAGAACTGGGCACAGTACTYGAGAAGTGGCCTCACCAGGGCTGAGTAGAAGGGCAGGATCACCTCCCTTGACCTGCTGGCCACAGTCTTCCTAATGCACCCCAGGATACCATTGGCCTTCTTGGCCATAAGGGCACATTGCTGGCTCATGGTCAACTCATTGTCCTCCAGGACTCCCAGGTCTTTCTCTGCAAAGCTGCTTTCCAGTAAGTTGCTCCCCAGCCTGTCACRGTGCATGGGGTTATTCCTTCCCAGGGGCAGGACTTTGTACTTCTCTTTGTTGAGCTTCATGAGGTTCTTGTCTGTCTCTATCTCCAGCCTGACAAAGTCCCACCAAATGGCAGCACAACCATCATCAGGTTTATCAGCCTCTCCTTTCCATTTTGTATCACCAGTGAACTTGCTGAGCGTACACTCTGCTTCATCATCCACATATTGATGAATAAATTGAACAGTATCGAATCCAGTATTGACCCTTGGGGTACACCACTAGTTGCTGGTCTCCAACTAGACTTTGTGCCACTTATCCCAACCCTCTGAACTYTGGCATTCAGCCAGTTTTCAATTCACCTCACTGTCTACTCATCACAACTGTACTTCATCAGTTTCTATGATTATGTTATGGGAGACAATGTGGAAGTCGAGGCAGACAGCATCCATAACTCCACCACCTCGTGATCACTGCAGCCAAGGCTGTACCTGACCTTCAAATCCCCAACTAGTCTTTCYTTTTTCATAAGTGCATGATCCAGCATAACATATCTCCTTGTTGGCTCCTCTATCACCTCTATCAGGAAGTTGTCATCGATGACCTCCAGGAATTTCCTAAACTGCTTGTGCCCTGCTGTGTTGTCCCCCAAGCAGATATTGGGATGGTTAACGTCCCTGATGAGCCTGCAAACATGAAACTAGTTCTAGTTGTACAAGGTTTCATCTACTTACTGCAAACACTCACAACCATGTCACTCATATTAGTCTTCCCCTTATTCTTCACCCATAAGCTCTCGACTGCCTCCTCCTCCACCACCCCTAGGCAGAGCTCGATGCATTCCAGTTGCTCTCTCACATAAAGGGCAACTCCCTCCTCCTCACCTTCCTGGCCTATCCTAAAGAGTCTGTATCCATCCATTTCAGCATTCCAGTCATGTGGCCAGCTAGATCAAAAATTCCCTCCACTTTCGAGTGGGCAGCATTGCCTCGGTGAAGTGATTCTCCCAGTGCTTTGGGGACCCTTTGAGATGCAAGAACTGGAGATGATACTGGACTTGGAAAGACACTGGAAAATGTATGCTGTGTTTAGTTTCTAGAGGGGTAAAAACATACTCAAACATAAATAYTTGTTTCAGCACCCTACTGCAAACTTTCAGCACAGTGCATGGGGATTTACTTGCTCAGCTCCCATCAAATATATATTAATGGAAGTTGCACAGATAAATCCCTAAGCTTCTCTCAGAACAGCTCTTCTGTATTTATTATTCCTCTTGAATTTCAACACTCCTTAAAGATTAAGCAGCTTCAGGTTTTATTTTATTTTAGTAGGAGTTTGAGTAAGCCATGATAACATCTTGGGAATGTGACAAGTGTGATAAAGACCATATTCTTTATTGGATGGTTCACATTGCTTACATATTGAGTGAGAACACTTTCTGTTTCTTCCACCTCTATGTGCTGATGTAACATTYGCATCAGTAGCAATCTGCAGCTCCCTAAGAAAGAGTAAAGAAAGAGGTTTTATTTTTTTGCTCCTAATAGTGATTTTTTCCAGTAAAATTGACTTAAATTCTCTTGTGAAATGCAAATTGATCAATACAAAAAGATGAGGTTGACTAGGCAATGTCAATAGCTCTAAGATCCTCAAAGGTGTCTGAGGTTAACAGCTGGTTTTCTCCAGATCTAGCTTACAAATCTCCCTTCAGTTTATCACACAGTAACTGGTTGTTAGCTGTATGCATTTAATGGACTTGTTTCTCAAGAAGGAAAAAAAAACACTTTTTTTTTCTTTTGACCAATGATCTTTGAAAGTATAGGGATACATTTTGAATTACAAGGTTGCTCATAACTGTTTCTAGGTTAGGAATAGAATTTACACTACCTCAGTATTGATTAAAGTCATGCTCTCACTTTCCACCAGTTGCAATGAAGACACCATGACTGTGGGCTGCCYGCTTTATTCCTGTATTGCTTCAGTACTACACCAGAGATGAAGAAAGACTTCTGCTGGTCATTTTTTTTTTATTTTTATTTTTTATTTTCTACTACTGTGAATCTTTAAACTCACTTTTCCTGTCTTTGTAAAGAATTTCTCCAGCTCCCTGATTTCTGGAATTGCTGAGTAAAAATTTATGGTCTGTGCTGTGCATAAAGACAAGTCAGATGAGGGAAATGATCTGTCTAACCTATTCATCTATGTAGAGTATATGTATGTTGAAGATGGATGTTAAAGAGAATCTATGCTTTAGACCCCTTTTAATGTGTCTGAAGTTTAACCTACCAGGGATAGATTTCACCCACTAGACCAATATCTGAATGGAATCATGTGACACTTTCACACTAAAGGTTGCACGTTCACTTTACCAGCACGTCAAAAATCCTTTCTTTCTGRGAGCAGGAAATAACATGTCASAAGAACAATCTCTCAAAAGTGAAGYGTTCTCYGTTTGTCAAAAGGCATGTCATACAYAGCACAACACGTAAAAGCAATAAAGGCTTGTCTGATGGTGATTCTTTTACCCAGTAGTTTTTCTCTAAGATAATGGACTAGTTACCTAAAGCTATGTAGGACTCAGGACCAGAAGAATTTTGTTACATGACATGATCCATTCTTTAATGACATTGGCTTGGCATGACCAAAAACCTTACAATGTGTAGGTTACATCTACATTGCTAAGTGCATCTGCTSCTAGGAATAAGTTCTGGTTCCCAGGCCGGGTGGTGCAAAGTGTTTCTGGCTGCATTGCTCTCAGCTCCTTTAGGAGCAGACTGACTAAATCCTTGCTACATAGTATTTGGCCCTGATTCCCTTCTGTGCCACTGTGATGCCTCCATGATCTTAAGAGGTAATTACACATTTTGGGTACTTTTTCATTTTAATTTTAAAACATAATTTCAAATGCCTAATTCCTGAAACATTGGTAAGCTTTGCTTACAGACAAATACAACTGTAAAAGCAACATTTTAAGGTGTTTGTTGCTCCCTGCCTTCTCAGTGATGCTAGATTTTCTTTTATTCCTGCTTGGCATTTCTCCAGTGCTACCTGTGCCCTTTTGATTTTCATTTCATTCTCTCCTCTAAAGTGATGAGGGTTAGGGAATAAGCAATAGGGTAATTCAGGTATACTGGATAATTTTGAGTTAGTGGACRCATATATCTGCACGATACATGACACAGCTTAACCCCACTGTACTATTTCTGCTTAACACTGTGGTAGCGCAGAGAAGTGTTGTGTAGAGCCATGTAAACTGACTTATCCCTTAGGAATCCACTTGCTCAAGAATTTCTGTATCATTTTGCATTTTTCAGGTAAGACTCATCATTGAGAATGTTCTCCTGAATCACTACCACTGGCAAAGATACACAAGAAAAGAAGATATAAGAGTGAACTCCCAGATTCCAAGTACAGTTTGCATGGAAACTTGTACAATATTTATAAAGTCAACATGTTTGATCTGGAAATCATTAAGAAACAGCAAACATAGAACTCTGTTCTGTCACATTTTTTTTTTCAAAGTAAAGCCTTACTCCCTAGTATAATGTATCCTAAAATACATTTACCGTTCATTTTATTAGTATTACTGTTTACAAAATGAGAAACATAGGAATACAACCGATTCTGTTCAAATCACCAGAAAGCAGAAGCATACAGAAGATTGCTATGCATTAGGGAAGCCTAGTGCAGGACTTTTATTCGTTTCTAGCAAAGATACACATACCAAGAGTTTTATTTTCTTACTTATTATGTAATTAGCAATTGTCCTTCTCTCAACAGAGTTTTGATTAGCAATGTTTGACAAAAAAGAAGCCAGTCCTTATGAATGCTGCACGAGGTCTTAGAAATCAATGTTTTTTTTTTAAAAAGTCAGGTGTAAAAGTCTCCTTTTACAAATCATAAGCATTAACAAAGAGACATCAAATTCTTCCTGCCTGCTCTAGAAGGTCAGAAGCTTTCAGGAAATGGATGGCCCAAAGAATATTAGAGGGTCTCTAACATTTTTACAGAGGAAGATAAGTGAGCTTTCAGAAACTCTTGAGTTTACTGACTTTCTCTTCAAATTTGAGCTAATTCATTAGCTTCATAAAGCCTTTTGGCACTCTCTCAATATTTTTCCACRTAGTTAAGTTCTGAATTAGCGTTCAGCTCTCTGAAGAAAAGTGTGTGTTATAAACACTCTTTCTAAAGAATGRTGCTGAAAATCCCTTCTCCTGATGGAAATAGTTTGAGGGGAGGGGGGACTTCTGTGATTCCTTTTTGGATTCTCTTAYGGGATCTTTCCATGCTTTTTGCTCCCAAGTCAACTGTAGGTAAGATTAATACAGCACTAGAACATGTGATCACTGCTCTATCAGAACTGTAAGYTTTCATTTAATCTCTTCAAGCAGTGTTTGTGGTACAACAAATATAAAATTTCTTTTGTCCCCAAAAGGCAGCTTAGTGATACCTTGAGAGTCCAAGGCTTGCCTTTATTCGTAAAAGAATGAATAACATATCCACGTTTAGGCACCTCTAAGCTTTCTAGATTAATGACTTCTACAGAAAGACTTTTCTATTTTGTCTTTGCACTCCTTTGCCTGCTGGCTAAGAGATGAAATAACTCAGTCAAAGCTAGTGGAGTTCTTCCATCTTCTTAATGGCAAAAGCACAACCCCATCTGTAGAAAATGAACGGTTGTTATCCTCTCATTTGCCACAGAGTGACCRTATATTCTATGATATTTAAACTACTTGGTTGCCAGAATATTGGCACTTAGTTGCCACTGAGGTAGCCAAGCTCCAGTGAAATCTGTTCACTTTACATACCTGCATGCTTGGGTAGATCTAAGCTCTACTGCTTGTAGAAACTTTTCTCTGTTTAAGATATGCTCAGCCAATAACACAGCACTCTGCCTAATAAAAAGGTCTTACCATCATCCACCCTCACACTGGTGTGTGAAACAGATGCAAAAACCRCAGAGATGCCTGTCTTACCTCTGCAGTGTTAGGCTGGCAAGGGTGCTTTGCAGTGGTTTGTTACTGCCATAAATAGCTTATATGTGAGAGTGAAAGGCCTGACAGGAGGATGTATTCCCTACATTTCCCTGCACTCCACAGATCTGTTCTAGTTTTAGTTTACTCTGTCATCTAAGGGCTGTTTCTTATCTGATTTTGGACAATATTAGAGTATGAAATCGTTTGACTAGGCCAAAATCTCTGGTGAAGATAAAAGTGAGAACATTTCATCTTTTTTTCCCCTATTTTTTGCCAAATTATGACATACTTGTATGATATTAAATATTGTATCTTTATATAAATATATATAAATATTGTAAATATAAAGTATGACATTTCAACACTATTTTCAAGTCTGATTTATTCTAGAACTGTATGCTTATACTGGTTACAATATTTCCAAAGTCATTAATGAATTCTGCTGGAAAACAATYTATCTTTTATTGCAGAGCAATACTATTTCAAAATAGAGTAAATACCTCAGTTTGTCATATGAATTATCACATTTCTTTCCATCTCCATATTCAAAAAATAGTTTTAATTCCTCAGAGGTGATGTGAGAAATACACTTGTCACTTTACCTGATTTTTGATTCTACTTTGAAATATTATTTCTATGTATGTGTGTGCATGTGTCTGCTTGCATACTTATAATTAATGTAACATTCATTGCTAATTTTGTGTCTTGCATGGGAAGACTGGTGAAACCACAGCTATGTGTTATCCTAGTGATACAACTCCTAAAACTTGTTATATTGGAAGGCTGAGTTTGCCATTATGTGGATCTCAGTTTGAAAGACCAGTATAGACGTATTTAAACCTGACATATCTTACTCAGCCTCTACTGGAGCTAAGTGAAAACAACCATGTGAAGGTCATATACTGTTACAGTAAGGGAAAATAAGAAAACCACCCCARGAATGATGCCATCCAGCAATAGGAAAGCAATAGTGAGAACGGGAGAGAGGTCCTTAACACTAGGTACGAACACAGAGGCTAAGAAATTGTTTGACAAATTGAATGTGTGGGAGAAAGAGAGGAGAAAATCAGCAGAAAGCCAGAGAAGCAGCTGTGAGTTTGTCTGTGAGGAAAAGTAGCAAGATAGAGCTTTTAGGGAATGTAACACACTGGAAAAGTAGGTTTGGAAATTGTGAGCAAAAGAGTTGTATGCTGTCATTTGTTTCTGCCTACTCAGAGGAACCGAGCTTTGATGATCCTTTGCAAAGAAATAAGATTTTATCAAAGATCATACCTGTTTCACAGTAGTCATTTCTTTTTCTTTAAATGGAAATACTACCACAGGTTCTCATTTATTTCCTTGCTGCTTTGGTCAAAGGGCTAACAACATTTAAGCCTTAAGAAAATGCACCAAAACAACGTGAGGAAGACTATTCTTCTTTCTTTTGGTATTGCACAGCTGCTTTTTTTTTTTTTTTTTTTTTTTTTGTGTGTGTGTGTGTGTGTGTGTGTGTGTGTGTGCAGGTAGTTTACTTCAATGAACACTACTACTACAATTGTTCAGCTACAAGCTTGTGATAAATGAGGGTCAGGAGCTTGTGGGGATGTTTTAAAGAGCAGTTCCTGCAGGTAATGCTTTTCCATATTTCAAGCTTTTGTGGAATATCTGAGCTACCTGGCAACGAGCACAATGGATTTACARCTATGCTTACCTTAAATCACTTCTTTTTATATAGATATCATTTTTAAGTAATCACTTGCCTCTTGTTTAATTGTACTGCTGTTCTCTAAAAAGAAAGCTATGCTATTTGATTAACTGTGGTGGTAYTTCAGCTGTACCGATCGGTACAGTTTTATTCACAGTGCATAATATATGCACTAAGCAGGGCAAAGAAGGGCAGAGATTTTTGTTTTGTCTAATTGTGAACCTCCTCAAACAATATGGGTTCAAAAGGTCGACTTGAACATGAATGTTATTGAGTACGCAGGAGAGAACTTGAAAAAGAAGTGATAGAGATAAAAGCCATGAAGATCTAATCAATAAAGTTAATGGAGTTTGGAGATTCATTCAGCTCACTCCTCAGTAGGCAGCGGGAGCTCAGTCCAGCTGATTAGACATAGGTGTCCAAGTGCCAACTTAAATGATGTCTTGGCAACCGGAAGGAAACAGTTCCCTACAGAGCTATCATGTCACATTAACTAGCCTTGTGGGGATGTCTCAGATATCCAGAAGCCTGTCAAATGGCTCTGCAGACCTATGTTTAGACAACCAAACTGAGCCTTAGTTGAATTGCTGCCCATTGAATTGATGAAAGCTTCAATTCTGTCCTCCACTGATATACGTTTAGTACTATTGGAAATATGCTGTCTTACTCTGCCTGGTCTCCAGCTACACAGGTTTCCCATAAGTCTTGTGTCACATCTACCAGCCCTATGCAGACAGCCTAAGCCTCCAATGACTTTATACACTTGTGTTGGGCCATTTGACTTAAGCTCGAATATCTTAATCTTAACTAAATCCCACCTTAGGTATCTCAGCTTCTGCTCAAATCAGTGGCAGATTAGGTGCCCAGTGCCATCCCTGACTTAGCACCTGTGACTGGGATTGACTGGGACAGAGTTTGTACAGGAATGCTGGAGGAGAAGGAAAGGAAGGGTAGTTAAATGTACCCTGTTAAGTCACCAAAAGAAGGCAAAGACATGAACAGTATTGGGTGAGGGGAGTTGAAGCCAAAAATAGGGTTTTATATTATTATGATTGCATTATTAATGCATTTTACATTATTTGTTTTTTCTTATTATTCTTTGTATCTTCAAACTTCAAGTAAGCTTATGGTACTATCATGGGGAGTACCCAACTAACATATATTAAGGCATGATCCAATCCTATGAAGAGTAGTATCACTAAATATTATGGGCATGACAACTAGAGGGTTATGGACTGGTTTAGATTTTCATTCCAGCTGTTTTTTTCAGCTAGCACTGGTAGGTAAGACTGACAGGAAAAAGAAGAGAGAAAGTTAGCAGTAGGATTTCCTAGCTTCCACCCATGGGCCTTCCTCACAACTATGCTGCAAATTCTTTCTATCTTGATGATTTGAAATAGCCCTGACAAAAAGAAGCCAAGCTGTGAAAATTAAAGCAGTAAACAATGCATGCATTAATGGAAGAACAATAACATAGAGGAAAAACATACCGTTTACTTCTTGTAGCCATTTAAAACAAAAGCAGCACAGTCCTAGACAAATAAGCAATAGATAAAGATGACACAAACCATTGCTATGACTATCATATCAGTCTGAAGTGCAGACAACACATTCTTCAACTAGAACAGGAAGAAAACATGCTGTTTAGAACCATACCAAGAAATCTGTCTTAACCTAAGAAGACTTTCTTGAGAGCTGTTACTCATGTGGAGACACTGCTCTTTGAAGCTGATTTTTCCATTTGGTATATTTATAGTTCAATTAAATATTCTTACTGATTTGAGGATTCAGCATTTTCCTTAGGAAAGGTCTAATGAGAGAAGGTGTCTAGTAAACCCTTCAGAGATTTGAGCTGCCTGGATGCTGACTGAGGCTGACACTGCTGGAACACTGACTGTGATGTTCTGCCTGGCTGCCCACTGTGGCATGCCTTTAAAGATCAGATTTTAGACCAATTAGTTAACTTTAATTGTGCTTATATTAATTCCAATTAGCCTATCAGATGCAATAAAAGTCAAGACAGCCTTTTACCTGCATTGTAAAAATAAGAACATAAATGAATCAAATAATGTTTCATGGTATGTTTGGCATTTGCTTCAATGTTTTGGAAAGGAGATAAAACATTAGTCTTCCTGGTCATAAACCAGCCTCAAATAGTTGAAATAAGACTTTAATAGAATGAGACTTTAGCAGAAGCTAACTCTCTGTTCTTTCAGCTGGTGGTTTCTCTGTTCCTTTCTTTTAGCTCCATTGCAAATAAAATTATTGAAATTATCTATGTCACATAATTTAAGAACTTGTATCTCATATTCAAAAACTAGCTTTAGTTTTGGCACAGTAGAGAGAAAATAGCAGTGACTTTCTGTGAAACTTTGGGCCCAGGCAAGGCTGTCTTAAATATGGACATTCAGCATCTCCATATCCTGGAAGTTTTTAATCTAAGTCATTACTTGGTATATGAAAAAGGTACCCCAGCACCCAGTGCTTACTGCATTGGAGCCTGGATCCAATGCCCTGTAAGTCAGATGCAGTGAGAAACTTCATGCTTTTGGACTGGAATTCCCACCTTCTGAGTAGATGAATCTGTGATGTAGTTTATTTTGTACTATAGACATTACCAAGAAGTCAGCAGGCAAGGTCTATTTTAACTTGGAGGAAGATAGATTGAAAATTCAGAATTCTGAAACTCATTTATGTCTTGAATTAACTTTCTCTAGAGCTGTAAACAAAATCTCCCATGGTCAAATTCTGTTGTCTTTAATATCTTATCCCACTGATTAGCGACATACTTTATCCTACATTTTGCATGTACTGTTTATTGTTTGAAAGCCCATAGTGAAGGATGTTGCTTATTATCCTGTGGCTGAAGAAAATCTCCTTTGGACCTGTTGAATACCATGCCCCTGTAGGGGAGGAATAGCTAGGTTTCATTCTGCCCTAACTCCTCAGACTCACATGAAACTGAATCAACCAAACTGTCCATGATGTTTGGCTCATTAATAGTGATCAAAGATATTAAGTTTGCCTCGAATTATAGGGTTTATATGTAGCCATAAAATGTTGCTGTTTTCTCCAACCAGGCTCTGAAACATAAATCACAGCTTGAACCAAAAAGGAGTCTGTGACATTACAAATGTACATATCTCTYTTCCTCTGTGAAGAGATGAAAATGGGCAGCAGTTACAAATGTTCTTTGCATACAAAGCATCTGTTTATGCTGATAGAGATTATTTTTCTCAGTGATAAGTAGATAAATAAATTAAAAACTATAATTTTCTGCCTGGGAAGAGATTCTGTTGCAAAATACAGTAAATTAATTCATTATGTAAAAGTATTTCTTAAGTGATTGCAGAAACTAGCCTCTGTAACTTGAAATGATGCAAGGAGCCACCAGGGGGTGTTTTAAGGACTGGTCTAAACCTAAAATTAACATCTGCTGATAAATCTCAGTTATGATATATGTCAATATCAGCAGGTTTTTCTCCAAGAATTCAGAGTAATATGGGCCAAGCCCATGAAAAAAAAAACAAAAAGTTCAAAGCTGCAGTGCAGAAATATCCCACACCCAGGCTCACGGAGGTGATGACACCTCAGCTCTCASGGTCCTGTAGAAGGAGAGCTGAACATGATGGCCCCAGCCCTTGGCTGCATCTGACTTGCACTCAGCATAGTCCGACTGTGAGTAAATAATGCTGTGAGTCCCATCACCAATCTTATTTGCGTGAGGTGGCCGGTAACCATCAGCCTCAAAAATAATCCAGATTTGGGATTTTCTTTGTCATGGTCCTTTGTCAGAAAGTACAAGTGACAGAAAAGTAAGAGGGCCATGTGCCATCTACATCTCTTGAAGACTCCACAGTTATGGCTTTTCTAATGAACCAGTGTTACTGCTRTGTATAAATTTTTTCTAGCTATGTCTTTGAAATGAGATTTTTAAAGTTTTTTTTTTAATTTATTCAAGCGTATTTAAATGGTTTTAAAGCCTGTACTAAAACCTAATCCACTTACTGAAGTGCATTACTAGTAAGGTGGTTTTAATTAATATAGCCAGGATTTCACAAAATGGAATCTGTGCTTTTAATAAGGGAAGTTTGAGGAGCTTGAGAACATAAATCTTTCAGGCTGCTGCTGCTGATAATAAGGGATGAAGTAGGAGACTGACGTGCTCTAGGACACAGATGAATAGTGAGGACAGGTTTATGATTCCAGAAGGTATGGCCATATGGTCATGGTCATACTATTATGATTCTCCTCATGGTGTGGTGAGAGATTGAGTTCCCATRCAGCCATTACATCCCTTCCTTGTCCACATGAGGCAGAACTGGGGGAGGATGAAGTAAGCCCAGGCTGATCTCTGTCTGCCTTGCACGAGGCACTGCTACAACCAGCAGGAGCTACTCCCCATACTTTCCCTCAAAGCAAGAGCAAATGCATTTGGGAAACTGTAACWCACAGAGAGGCAACCTACCACTTAGCCCAACTCATTCCCATGCTGGGAAATGGACTATGGACCAGATCTTGGTCCAAAGATGGTGAGGAGGGCTCCTTATTGTGGAGGCTCTGACACATAATGCTATCGCAAAGCTTCAGCCAGTGGTTTACCAATGTGCTCCACTGAACAAGGGCCTGGGCAGTGCTACAGCATCTTCTCCGTCCAAGCGTACCCTGCARATCTTGGACAGCTGCTGAGCTCTGCAGATGTTGCTTAGTGAATAACTCTTTTTGTAGGTGCTGCCTAATCCACGGAGCTGAAGCAATGTGGAAGAAAAAAGAGTGGGTAGAGAGGATAAATGAGCTCTTTTAAGAGCCCTGCATGGGGTACCTTTGGGGCTGTAATTTGGATGTCAGCTGTAGGTTAGGTTTTTAGCAGCTAAGATTTTCAAAGAAACAAATTAAGCTACAGCAAGCTGGGCTGAAAGCTTTTCTCTTCTCAAAGCTTTCTATCTGTTTGTTTATTTAGTCTCCTTTCCCCCTCCCACCTATCACAGTGTCAGGTTTAATAGGGCCTGAAAATAAGACATTATAAAATAGTGCTGGTAAATCTGATGTAGGTGTGACTAGCCCTTAGCTACTTTATCTCCAAATTGAAATATACAAACAATATATGGGTGTAACACTGAGTGTTGTGGCCATAAATAGCTCTAGGTGCAGTAACTTACAACAAAGCTGGAAACCACGTTTATAGACATAGCTAACTCCTTTTAAAAAAATCCCTTCATTTTGAAGTGTATTCCCATGCAGAAGAAAAAAAAAACCTTAAAGCAATCCTTAGAATACCACTCTGAAAAGCAAATGGTAAACATTTCATATGTCTTAAGTAAAAAAATGTTATACCTGTAACTCATTTTTCACTTACTAATTTCCCATTCGTTTGCTTGTGTAGCCTTAGCAGAAAAAAAATCTCACTAAAAGCCCTTGGAGTCTAAAAGCRTCCAGTGATAAACTATTCAGATTAGCTAAAAAGTAATTATTCTTCTGACTTTTCACTTTAAAMATAGTATTTGTTTAGAATGATTCTTGCTATTACATTATTAGCACTAACATAATGAAATAACAGGCAAGTTACTGGGCAAACATTTTTCACTTGAAGTAAGTAAAAATGTTATATATACATATATTTTTTTAATAAAGCAGTGCTGAAGGTGAAATAGTATAATAAGGTTAATGAGTAAAGAAATAACACAAATCTGCTTTCATCACACTTAACAGATCTAAATCACAAAACAGGCAAAACAGATGCTTTGAAATGCAGCYGAGGAGTTGATCGGTAGAAGCTGATTATCTATTAATGAGAAGTTTTTAGTGGTGTAAAAATCACTAGACTCTATTCAGCCAGCCATCAGTTGCAAATACTATATATATGAATCACTTGATTGATGTACAAAATTCAAACCAGATTTTCCCCAGTGCCCTGCGGGTTGTCATGCACTGATGCTCTCCTATCTGTTTATGTTAATGAAACAGGATTTTTCAGTAAGTAAATATGTGTAGTATTTAATTAAACTCACTGCTGAGCTCTACGTGAAAATGTAGCCCCATTTCTCAGAAGTACTATCTGATTGCAAGTCTTTGTTTTCACCCCTGTTTGTCCTCTCCAGTCGCCTGACTACAGAGGAGCAGGATTTGTCCCACACTAAGGCCTTGTGAGCAGCAGGACATTACGCCGTGGACAGTCTGCCAATGCAGAGCTGGTCGCTGAAGACATGATCTTGTACCACTGTCCTCAGCTGGAAACTGCTTYTAATTTCTGTAATAGTAGATGCATGCCTGACTGTCTTCAGGGTCGATGGCCTGACAGGGCTGACTGATTTTTCATGCAGTTTGTTGCCTCATTGTGGAGATGAAAGCTTCTCCTTTGCAAAGTGTTTTGACATTGGATAGTTAGAAAATGTCTTACAAAAACAATGTATTACAATTAGAGTAGGAGTGAAAGCTCCTGATCCCTACTTCAATACCCTACGAGTGGGCAGGACAATGCAGAAAGAACCAGAATCAGAATAAAAGTCAGGCTCAAGGCTGTAGGCTGAAGCCTGTAAAAATATTTCCCCCAGCTTAAAGAAAGACTTTATACCTTTTACTAAAGAGAAAGAAAGATTATTATAATTATTATTTCATTATGCTGCATTTCATTATGTTTCTCTCTTTTTTTTTGTCATCTTCATGATTGTTTTCCTAAATGGAATTGGAGCAGTTCCTGATATGCTCTGCAGCACCTCATGGTCCATCTGGCATGATATGTGGCTTTATTTATTGCGGAGCTGGTATTAATAGCTTACGTTTATTAGTGACTGCATGCCCTTTACTGCAGCATGCGTTTGCAATTTTGATTAGCCACCAACAGCGCTCATGCGTTTTATTTAGATTATCCTATATCTTTCCCCAGCTGTCTATGGGTCTGTATGAAGGAAAGGCTCATTGAACCAGTTACTGGCCTCACATTTCCAAGAATCCAGAAGCTGCAAAAGCCAAGTCCAGTTTAGATCTCTACTCTTCTTCCCACTACGTAAGACATTAAGGATCTTTCTCAGACTAATACTAGGAAGACTCTGCTGAATATGATCTTTTCTCTTGTGGCATCATTAATCAATCGAGAAAGCAATTTAAAGCTTTGGCTATTTTTTTCTTTTTTTTTCAGAGGTTTGCTTTGGAGGGGGGCAATGGTTCAGAATTCAATTAACTGAAGTTACTGGGATATTCATGAAGAGCTGCTTCTTCTGCTATAGCCTCGCTAACATGAGAATAAGTATTTGAGAAGTCCTCTGTGCTCATGGATACTTTTCTTATTTTAACCAAGGAAAAAGCTTCTCAACCAGTGTCATTGAAGATCAGTGATACTTCGCACATGCCTGGGCAAGCAGAAAAGCCTCTTGCAGTCATGACTGTGTGTACACTTTGTCAACATGTGTGAGACAGATGACTTTGGTTCTATAGAAAGCAGATTTTTCCCCTAAATGAATAAATATGCTAACAGCATTTCATTCTCTTGCGCCGCAAAAGTTCTACTTCCACAGAAATGGGGGAAAACACCTGCAAAGGATATGTATTCTCTTTCTGCTACTACAGTAAAAGCACCAAACCTAACATTAGCTGGCTGGTCATTCAGGGATGGGCCACTGGTGGAGTTACTATTGTCCACTAGATTTATGGAGACTTTGAAAGCTGCTTAGAGATTACTCAGCAGAGCTGGAGAAAACATACTGAATATTACTTGCAAAATAGCCTTCAAAATAAATCCCCAAATTGCCTTTTACTGTGTTTTTTTAAATCATTTTGTGGTCTTGTTTACAAACCTTCATGCAAATGGCATGTTAAAACATGGTTAATTTATGAACAAAAGAAATCCAAACCTTCCAATTATTTCATACAAAATGGAATACYTTTTACATCCTGAATATATTCTGTATTACCAAGCTCTGAGCTGATATGAGATGACTGGCTTAAATTCTTAAGGTTGTAGGTATATTTTGTGTGAAAGATCATATAGTTAATGTTCATTAACTATGAACTTTTGGAGCTTTTGGAGTTCTGTAGGATTAATGTTTCTAAGCTTTGCATGTACCTGTGTGAACTGCATGTATATTTGAAAACCGAGAGTCTCCCATGCTCCTCCTCCTTGTGAGAGATGAAGCTTTAAAGATACCAAAAATAGTGTGATATTAATAAAGARATCATTAAATTTGGCAGTTTCTGAAACAGGAGATGAAATGCTGACCCTTAAAACATCTATAGCAAAACCTCTGATTATTTTTTATGTAGCCTGGATTTTATCCCATGTGAAATCAAACGTTTCATCAAAAGCTGCATGACAGTGAAAAAGATGGCAAAAAGAGGACAGCTGTGATTAGATCTATAAAGGTTTTAGGTGCTGGATGGCCACYGTATGCATCTGAATCCAATATTTAGTTCCTAAAAATTCTTGTCTAACATCTGAAATATGAAAGAGCCGATATCCTGCATTTCTGCCACCTCAGTCCCACAAACATTCACAATCTAGATGATCTTTCACAAGACTTTTGGGCCTAAAGAGAGAGAGATACAGTTTTTTCATCTTCTAATTTAGGGCCTATACAAAATGCTAGTGTGAGAGAGACACTAAGAAGTTATGCTACCATTAACCTTTAAAAAATAACTAGTGTAAATTAAGTCTCCACATACAATGTTTCTATGCTACAAACATGACCAAACTTTGGCAGAGGTTTCCAGAGTGTCCTGGGCAGTTAAGGTGTTCTTAGACGGCTCTCACAGTCTTTCATATCAAAGGTGCTTCCCATTTAACAGATTGTTTAAATATCCTTGACTGTGGTACAGGAATGTGACCCATGCTGGGACTGATGATGTTCTAGGAAAAGAAACATCTATTGTGATGCTAGGCAAGACTGGTAGAATTAGTACTTAATAAAACCATCATTTAGAAGAACAGGTATTTTTTTTCCTATTTTGGTATAAACTTTTTGGCCAAAATTACACACAGTTAAAATAAATTTACATTACTGAATTGTTTCAAACAAGACCCAATCTGCTGCAAACAGATCAGAGAAYGATTTGTCAATTCCTCCAACAGGATCTTGCTCTCATGACAATGGAATATCTTCAGCACGGTGAAAGATCTCTGCCTGTGATGGAGATAGTGGAATCCGAGGCATTTTCTTAAAAGTGCTGTGTCTTCTGTGGGTGAAAGCAATACTACTGGGGAAAGACAGTAATGAAAAACAAATTCCTCAATTTCTTACACATTGACTCAATTCAATAGAGTAACTGAATATAATTTTCCATCAGTATAAGAGGGGGATGCATGAATAAAGTGAATGCATCTTGACATATGCATATATATTACTGCAGCTTGCTTTTTAAATTGGAAAAGTATGCAGGAAAGTGAGATTAAATTAGCAARCTCACAGATGTGTCCTCACATGCTGTGGTCTTGTTAGTCTGCAGATGGAATCAAATTCTACTTTTGTTAAGCGTGCATTTATTGTAATTTTAAATTTGCAAACATAAAAGCATACATATTCACCGAACTTCTGTGTGTTTAGGTTGGGCCTTAAAGGATTATTTTATACCTGGATGCTCTTTGATTTGAAGTAGTATGAGTCATAAAAAAAGAAAGGAAAAAGCAACTTGCATGCCTTTAATCTCCCTGTTCATAGTGGTCAGGAAAGGTAAAAGCAAGCACTGGATTTCTTGAAAAAGAAAGCGAGAAAGGAGAATGTTTTATACCAGTAGAGAAATTCTGTGCAGCTCAATCTCTGCCTTGAAGAGTTTGTGTCTTAAATAATCGAATGATCAAACCCTACCTCTGGCACTTAAGATGCACTCAGGTCACAGGGAATGACACGGCCACAGATATCCTGGGTGTTTTTATGGCAGACATAGGACATGACTTTTAATCTTTGGAGTCCAGATCTAGCATCTGCACCACAAAATAGGTAGAAAGAGAAGGACTTCCCTATGACTCTGAGACAGGGAGACAAGAACAGGCCTGGCCCTTTTAAGTGCTGCAGGCATCTTGGGAGGCTCCCAACAGCTTACAGGATTGTACCCACAGGCAGGCAGAACAGACAGCACAAGGAGATGAAACATCAAAGACTAAATTGCTTTACTTTTCTTTAACAGGAAGATAATACAATTGCTTTTGATCCTTAAGTTTAAAGGCAGTTGTGAAAYTTTAAAAAGAGAATCTGAGATGATCCCTGCTGAATCACTTTATTTTGATTGAAAGAATCATACTCTTAAATTCACAGTCCTCACTGAATCATTCTCCTGGACTTTCCATAAAAGATGTAGCATAATGATCTTAATTTTTATTCTTTCTTCATTTGAATGATTTCTCAGCTGACAGTTGCACCATTTTAAGGGCCTGATGACCAAAAAGACCTCTTTCAGAGTGTCTGCATTAGAAGACATGCCCAAGGCGTCGAGGAAAAGACAAATGTTTTAACTATTGCTGGTGACCAAGATGCAGTCTAGACTGTGCTACCACATTCATCTGTCCTTATAGGAAGCAGGCCAGTAGGTTTGTGAGTTAGGTCAAGATCTGTGATTGTGGACATACACGTGAGAGCAAGATACCAGAAWACACAGAGAATGGTTAAGATTGTTCTGCTTAGCATCCTCTTGCATGTTGTAGAAAATGAATCRAAACAAAAATTCTCCACCTAGGCCTCTTATGTACTGGCTTATCTCCATTGGGATGTTGCAGTCATTTCTCATCAAGACAGTAGAAATATGGAGGGAATTAGGCCTCTTTTTACACTCCAAAAGGGGTAGAGATTGTCAGAAATGGAGGGAATTTTCTGACAAACAAGCTTTTAATTGTTTTGGTRAAACTAAAGCTGTTTAGTTGGGAGAGGTCAAAAATATTCTAGAAAAGTTCTCTGTGTTCCAGATGGCTTAAATTTTACATTTTTGTAAGATATTACGTTTTAAGCAATGAAAACAGTTTTTCTTTCAAAATTTAAATTCATCATAGTAATTAAACAACRTGAACAAAGAGTAGTCAAAGCAAAATGAAACATTTGAACTACACTCTAGCAAAATCTTTTGGTACAAGTGGTTTGCAAGTATAGTTGAGATACTCACTTCTATAGTAATTTGGAAAGACGTACATGTTCAAAAAGAACCCAAAACCCAAGAAAACAGGTTTTTGCCCAACTGCATGAATGTGCTTCTGAATGCTCCTTGCTTAACATTTTTTTCTGGTTTATGACAAAATTGATTCCTAAAACCATTCTGATTACAATACAAATGGTACACAATTGAGATACATTCCGTATTAACCTCTTTCTCTGTATTTAACCTAGTTTGCAGGTGTCTTTCTCCATATTTAATCAGGAAACTGCCCAACAGTGTAAAATTCAGTCTTATCACAGGCTTTTATTCATCACAGACAGTTGGAATGTATACGATGCAGAGGGAGGTTTCGCCAAACACTGCTGACCTGCTTTCAATGATGCTAATCCCCTTTCTGAGTAGAGGGACCTTAAAAAAAAAGTCCTTTTCACCCATCCCTAAGAAGTAAACTACTAGGGAATGCTAAGAATAARATGTTTTTAACTGGCAGAAATATCTGTTTTGTGATGTTGGTCTGCACCCTCTATTTCTCCCGCACAGAGTTCTGGGCTTCATGGACTGGTTCATTTTATGAGGAAGCACTGGTGATTTTATACAGCATACTGCCCTTCCAGTCTTGTAGGCACAGACAGGGTAGAATTCATTTCAACTGCCATTGGGCATGTGGTGGAGATGTTTATGTCTGAGCTAATTCCCAGGCAGACTTTACAATCTACAGAGAGAAACGGGCAACTCCAGGGCATGAGTCATTTTATCCCAAGACAAATACCTAAAACAGTCAGATGAAGTGCACCTCAGAGACACCTATTTCCCTCTATTGGTTGCAGAGACAGTTTGGATGGGAAGATGCTCTAAAATTGGAATGGATACCATTGGAGATGTCTTCCAACACAACACCGAGGATAGGTGTTTCTCCTGAACTGGTTTTGGCAATATTCAGACCTCATATCCTATGCTGCAGTGTTCAGAAAGCTCTACATAAAAGCCTGCAAGCAGGAGTTATCACAGCATGCTGTTTCCAAGAGAGGCTGTAATATATTTCTCTGGCCAGAGTAGAAGTCTTTGGTATGCAGGCTGACTATACTAGAAACCTAACCTTGAATACAATATTATTAGTGCTTCATTTCTCAATCCTTGATATTAGCATCTTCCTTGTAAAGCTTATTATTAAGAAGTTATTGCAAGAATTTAAAACTTAAGTTGGAGTTAAAAGGTTTGTTTAATGCAGTGTTTTTGAAAAAAACATAAAATACATGTGGGTGAGTGCACATACATAGATACATTCTATTGAGAACGGTTTATTTAGCATAGTTATTTCTATAGTTGAACTAAAATATGATGCCGAAGGAAATCTGTAGTCTTCAGTTCCATTATCTTAAGATTTTTTTCCACAGAAGACTCATTTATTATAAGCCCTAATACAAAATAATGAATATTTGTTTTAAGTCAAGTCAAGACCAGCACTTATCTCCCAGGGGATATGTATAATTCTGTGATAAATACAAAAGACATTATWCTGGAGTGAACTGTACTGGATCTACTGCTAGCATTTAAACTGTGCTTATTGGTAACTTAGCTTCTCTTCAGCAGAGCACTAGGGTGCTTCTTTTTCTTAAGGATGCAGGAAGTCACAAAGATTGATTTCAATGGATCTACTCATAAAATCAACATGACAACTATTTCTGCTTATTTTATAGATCTAACATTTCTCATTTTAGGGGAACAGATTTTTCTAATATTGTAACGATATTTAGTTCTWTACACGGATCCCAAAGCATTACATAAAGAATAGTACTAATGGGATCAATATAAAGAAAATGGGTCTGCTTATGAAAATTAATTTTATGAAAACAAACATTTTATAAAAACAAACATTTATCTCTTGATTAAACCCRCAAATCTATAGAAAGGCTTCTTGTGTGCTTGCTATACTGTAGACCTCAATATATCTGCATTATACTGTTGTCCATGMTGTAGCCACAAGGTAAGAAAAGCTTCCAGGTTTCATTTTTTGCTCTAGTTGAATAATTGTTGATATATCTGCTAGGGACATTTTATCATGAATGCTAAAATCATCAAGAAATGCATCTGCTTTTACGCAGATTAAAGAGTCTAGATCTCACACTACAGATTYAGAACCTCTCACTCACAGAAAGGCAAAGTAAAGGTTTCCTGCAGTCCTGATGAGTCTTCCACTGAAGAGATCCAATGCGGAAGGCAAGCTATCATTGCCTCCTCCATCTCTCTTTCTCAGCAGTTGGTGTCAGGGCTGATACTGTCTAATATCTTCATTAATGACAGGAACGATGGGACAGACTACATCCTTAGCAATTTTGGGTGATGCCAAGTTAGGGGAACAGCTGACCAGTCGGCCCTTCACAGACTGGTGAAGAGGGCTGACAGGAACTTTATGAATTGCAAAAATGGAAATTGTGAAGTCCTATGCCTAGGGAAGCCCTGAAAAAGCTTGGAAGTCAGCCTCGCTCTGAGCAGCAAGTTGTACTGGATGGTCTTCAAGCCTCCCTCCCAACCTGAATCATTCAACAACTCTCTAACTCTGCAGTGAGCTGTGGAAGCATTGCTATGTAGGAGCAGTTCTGGTGATACTAATCTCAATCTGACAGCAAAGTCCCTACAGAGGCAAAACTTAAAACACRGATACTCCTGAGCATTCCCACTTATAACTGCTCCACTGAGCAGACTGACTTTCAAGTCCACTCCCACTCTACATCCCCTAACTACAGACAACAGCCTCATGTTCCTTATGTTGATTCTTCTTCTGGCTCTGTGGATCCAGTCTTCATAGCAGTTTCAACAGGAGGGGTCTACCTACTCATTCACATTTTGATCTCTGGCTGATGATTATGGTCCCCTGGCTTCAAACTGTTGTAGAGGAAGAGAGGAGTATCTCTGGATATGCAGTCCAGTTTGTTTCAGCAGTCCCATATGGGAGCACTGCTCATCAGTAGGCCCTGATGGAGTCCTAAATATTGAAGATAACATAGTAATGTAAAGGGAACTAGATGTCTTGGCAAGCTGGGCCTATGGAGAAAAAAATATACATTGGTACCAAGAAAAAGGGAATGATGCTCTCTGGAGTGAGAGGCAGAGGCAGGACAGACTACTCTATCTGATCATGAAAGAGCTACACGTCACATTGATGTGCAAGCTAATTGTCTGATGGGCAGAGGTTGAATTGCAATTTTGGATTTAAATATCTGAAGCTTCATTCTGGTGGGGTGGGGAGAGGGCAGGGGAGAGGGATCTGCCTCTAAAACATGAAATATCTTGCCTCTGAACCAAAAAGTACTACTAAGTTCTAAATCTAAACTTTGCCTTGTAATCACTGGTGGAGAGGATCTAAAAGAAAACAAAACCTTCTAGTGACCTTTCTTCTGCTGCCATGTTCCCTCACAGCTAAAGAGCAATTAGCAACCACCTGAAAAGCATATGCAAGGAGGGTAGCATAAAGACTTCATTCAACACTGTTGTGAAGCAGCAGGGGACAGAGCTGCAGCTGCAAATGAACCTGTTCTTTGCTGTAGTGAAAGTTTTGGCACAAAGATCAGTACAGCAAGACCAAAAATAAATTGCATTTTTGCTAATATAATATAGGAGGATTAATGTAATTTTTTCGGGGTTTAGAACTACACTTTGGAGCCCACTGGTTAAATACGGGCTCCTTAATAAGATGCCCAGATCCCATCTGGACACTCAAATTAGCATATTAGGGGCAGAGATCAGACATTTATGTCTAAGTGCTCATTTCAGTGTGAGGTCAGAGCACTCTGTTAAGACCTATCTGAAGACTAGGCTGAGCAATGATGGCTGGAGCTAACAGAGATATGAACAGAGATATGAAYTACTCAGTTCATTCAAATAAGATATGCTTCAATTCAATAAAATTTGAAACTATGTACTTTGGAGTAAGAAACGCAGGCATTTGCTAAAGAGTGGAATAATGTGTCCCTGTACGACATGACTCTGAGAAAGTTCTAGGGGTCATGGTAAGTGAACAATTCAGCCTCCATTTCCAAAGATGTTCTGAAGTAACAGAAAAAAAGAGACTTAGTATGATCTTCAAGTATACAAATAGGGTAGAGGGGTGTATGGAGGTGACATATTTCTGCAGATACAGTGTTGTAATATTACTGAATATTTTGTGTTCTCAGAATCTGCATTATTTGAAAGACGTTTAAAAGCTGTGGACTATGTAATAAATGGTCACAAAATTGTGTCTCAAAAATCTGAAAAAATCCCATGCCTAGCAAAGTTGGAGCCTGATTTGTTAAAAGGTAACTTGATTGTAGATTATAGTAAGAAAATGCCAGAGTTAAATGTCTGTTTAATGCCACAAGGGAAAACATATCAAGATCCTATGCCTGGAAGTTGAAGGGGATATGGTGAAGTGAAGAAGAGCAGTGGGGAGTACAGGGCTGGTCACTGGAGCACAGCACTGCAGGAGTGGCCAGTTTCTGTCTCTTGTGGTCATTATGCTGGGAATGGATGCCATTTTGGAAAATTCCTATCAATCAAACTGAAAGAGATGCAACAGAGGGCTGCCTGGCAGGAAAAAAAAAAGTGGGGAAGAGGGAACCTTTCTTCAAGTTGAGTCTAAAAGTGCTTGGTGTATTTAACTTAGGGATGTAAGACTGAGAGAAGAGTACATGAGAAAAAGAGAGAGTATTAAGGCTTGAAGAACCCTATGTGGATGTGACCTTGTCATGGGTAAAAGCAGACTGGAGATAGGAGAAGCTTCTAAGCATGACAGCAGTGAGGACCTAAAATAGCCTTTCATTAAGAGCAACAGGGATGCTCTGAGGAGAATGTTGCTTTTTTAGGACAATTACGTGATACAGCTGCCCACAACAATGGACCCTGGACTTACCCACAGAGGTTCTTTTCAACTATATAGTCCAACARAGCACAACAGAAGAGGTCAGGCTAGACGATTTGGTGGTGCTTTTCATCTTTAAACTCTGCAGATTAGTAGGATGGACTGTTTGCTCTCCACACACTCCCTTACAAAGAAAACTGGCTGTGTTAAAGTCTTCCATTAATTTCCATCTGGAAGTGAGGACACTTGTCATAGAATTTCATTCCTGTCTGTTTTGAAGACTAGAGCACGAAARAAGGGGGCACTGGAGACCCTCTAGCCTGAGATAAGACCAAATATTCTTGAAATGAATACATATTGTTGAAATGCTTTTGAAGAATTTTAGAAATACAACGTGCTAAAAATACACAGTAAGAAAGTATTACTGTAAAAATCATGGCCACAGAAAAAGTATGGCAGAGGTAAGTACCTTAAAATTCCTGTGCATATCTGAATTGTCCAAATGCGTAATATCAAATGACAAAGCTGACAAGCAAATAAATATTCTAGTACCAGGAATTCTAGTACTTCCCGGTTTTCATGGATCTGAAATATCTACAGGAACTGCCCTCTCCCTTTATTATGACATTTCCACTTCAATCTCATCTTGAAAACAGAAAATTAGTGATTACTAGAGATGATATCACTTAACTGTGCTTTTTTTCCCCATTATTAAAACAGTTCATCCAAAATTTAAGCCAGTGCTTAATTTAATTAAATTATTTCTTTGTCATTTTCAAAAAAAAGTTCTTTTGGCAAAGGAATCTACTTTTATTTTTATTTTTATTTTTTTTTTTTCTGTGGCAGGCTGATGCAGGCTGATTTTTTTCTGATGCAGGCTAAAATCTGCATCTTCTGTAATTCTTTAATGCTCCTTCTGCTACTTGGAGGTCTAGTTTAACATTACTGGCTTTTCAAATGTCATGTTCAAAATATGCTTTAGTTTTCTGATGATAGTGAATACTGTTGGAGGTAAGCCATCAGTATAGCAATATCCATAGAGTTGGCTGGACCAATTAACACACTTCTATATTCAGCACTTCCACCCCCAAGAATATGGTGAACATTTATGTTAGCCAGTGCCTCATATATGAGGCTGTCAGAATGTGTTTCTTATATTTCACGAATGTAATTTTTTTGAGTATTATACCATTTGTTGTATTAATAATCATCCTTAGAACTAAAACTATTTCACCAAGTTATAGGAAACTATTACGTGATTTTGGAAACACAAGAAGATATTTTCATTAGTCTTTTGAGCTTGTCAGGGTTCTATCTAAAGTCCATTGGCAGACTATGTAGTTTAATAGGCAGATTAGGCAAAATAATAATATAATAATGAGGATATGGGAAAGAACAAAAAACTCTTGTCAAGAACTGTGGAGATCATATCTCAGAACATAAAATGCAGAAAATCTGATATCTACAGATTTAGAAAATTCACAATTCAAGTGATTCTTGAATTCTTGTACATCTTACAGCATCCCAACTTTAATTATAATGAAGCTGATGACAATTGTGATATTCTGAAAAATGCAAACCTGCAAACAGAGATGCTGAAAGAATATTAAGTGAGAACTTACCTTTCTTTTTCTCAGCATTGATTCTAAAGACAGACTAAGTCATTTAAACACTTTATTCACCACCACTTCATTTTTGATTTTCCCGTCCTTTTGCCTGTTGTAGGTAGCCAATTTTTCTGATGTTCCACAGAGGCTAAAAAAGTTTGCAAAAAAATAAAACTGAGGCTTTTGAATATTCAAATAGATATAAAGGCTGTGTGTACAGATGTAGCATTTTATATTAAAGTACCTCTCACTTTTTCATGTGTTACAATARCAGTGTGAGGAAAGTATGGAGAAGCTTTTATTTCATTTTGAAGAGGATGCCTGGACCAACCAAGTTGTCAAGGTGGTGAATTCCAGTTGAAACTCATGATATTTAAARCCTGAATACCTTTGAAAATTTGGACCTGAAAGACTTGTGTACATGAAGCATGCAGAAGAATTAAGGGTCTGAACCTGTGTCTCCCCAAACTTAACCTCATATCTAATTCATTTCTTTTTCTTCTGCTAGTAGTATTAGAAAAAAATGTGCTTAGTATGGTCAGTCTTCACAATGTTTGACTAAAATTAATTAGACATCACAGCATCCTTAAAATAACTTACTATTGTTTGTTTATTACCTAGTAAACTGAAGAAAGGATTAAAATTACTTTCCTAAAGCCACACATCAGGTCAAGATTAGAACTTCTATTTCCATGTTCCCAATTCTGTACTCTAACAGTCTGATTATACTGCTAGTAGTTTACCACCTTGCCAATGCAGTATTACTCCCCAAGGTCTCCTTCYTCCTACTAGTGGTTAACTTTCAGACCATGTTGAATATTCACCAGAATGGTGGATGACAGAGATTCGCTAGAATTGTTACTCTGATTCTTTTACAGACTTTTTACAACTAACATATTTTTTTTATTCTGTGGTTGCCTAGAGGTAGGCACCATTATACACCCCAATTAAGGTAAACTTGAATTTTTCTGAATTGCTAAGTATGATAATGCTCAATTAAATCAACAGAAGAATTGGTTGATGAGCACCCCTGAAAACCAAGAAACTTTTATTTAGCYGACTGAAAGCAAACACATCTAAAACTCATGACCTGACTTCTAAGTGACCTGACTCACTTCTCATTACCAAGTGAGAAAACAGTTTTCTATGCAGTACATTTCAGAATAGTGCTGGCAGACTCTTTTTTTTTAAGTAGAAAGGGCAGGTTTCCAAAATATAGTGGCATGTTTTTAAATCTAGTGAGGTAAGAATAAATGTGAGTTTTTTCTTAGGGAAATTTAGTTTGACACAGTAGTTGATAGGCAATACAGGATGCCTATTCTTATGAGAACAAGGAATATATCTGAGAAGAATTCTCCTGGACGCAACGAGGCCATTTGTTAATGCTTTCCCCAGAAAACTGTGTTAGTCTTTATCAGATATGGGGACTGGGTTTTTCTATATTGGCCTGCCCCACTTCTAGTATGACACTTTAGAAGAAGGGAAGGAAATATGTGAAATAAAATTAAGTTCAAATACACAGCAATAGCCCTTATGTGTTAACGAAGAAAAAAAGATAATTCTAGTCGAAAAAGCAAGGGGGGTTGGCAGACAAATAGAAGGTTTCTGCCCTGTATCTGCTTAGGAAAACATTACATTTATATTTRTATTGTAAATTATTTAAAATAGTGAGTATCTTGGGTGCCTTAAACACCATTCCAGTTCCTCTTGCTATCAGGACACCCGGTTACAGGCTAAACATCTTGCCTGTTTCAAAACTGACTCTTCAAAGCTTCAGATTTGGGATAGGGTTTGTACCACTTTTTTAGTTTTTCTGAAAGGCATGGGTATGTGAAAGGGATGTTTTTATATGTGYTTATCTGTCCCAAACAAGCTAGTTCTGTTTAAAGGCTCATATGATGTCTCTATAATGCTAACTCTTCCTTTCCTGTGCCTAAGAGAGATTAAAATGGTAGCAAGACCTCCGTACTATCCCTCTACTGAAGTGATCTTCACCCACAGCAAAGCTCCCGATCCAACAACATGCGGAGTCCCCCATCGGCCAGTGCCCCAGGCACTCTTCTGGTGCACTGGAGGCACCAATGATGTGAGTGACATCCCTGCTTACTGATCTGAAATAACGGGACAGGGACTGCCAGCCTGATTTCAAGTCGGAATGGGATTTTGTCAAGGACGATGAGGATCTGGAATGGAACTGCCTCATAGTTTCACTACAATATCTGACCAAAAATAGCCCAGCAGGGCACACAGGACACTGGAGTGGSATTGTGCAAGTGCGCCTTTTCTGTTAGTCCAATCTTGATGTAGGTTCAAATACAGCAGGTGCTGCTCTGTACAATCCTGCTTTTTCCCTCACTCCCTTGCAAGCAACATTACAATTGCCTCCAGCTATAAGCACAGCTATGAGGCATCCCTGTAATTACAGTAACTTACGGGCCTTTTGCAATATGCTTATAATCACTTGCGGGCACAGAGCAATGCAACCCCTCTGCATGCAGAGTGAGACAAGAGTGTGAGGTACATGGCAGCAGACATTGGCTGCCACAAGGATACTTAACTTTGTTTTTTAAAGCTTCTTCCTGCCCAAAATGTTGTCTGGTCAACTCTTTGCAGTCTCCAGTACAGAAATGACCTATCGCTCAGCATTATTGAAATACTGCACTAAAAGGACAATCTAATTAGCTAACGGCTCCTACCTCTGTCTTGGATTTTAAAGAATCTTTCATAGAGAGATTTAATTTGTTTCCTCGGGCATTGCTAATATGATCTGATTAGATATTAAAGCTGCAAATTCAGTGATCAGATATATGAGTATTTAAATGAAACTGTATCAGTATCTGTGCAGCCTTTTCAGGTTTACATACTGTTACACCTAACTAGATGTGACTAGATACTGAACACACAAAAAGTATTTTACATCCAAGGTCTCATTCTACGGACTCTGCTTATTTGCTGTTGTATCAGAATTTGATACTTGACTTCTCACAGCCTATCAAAATGTGTTGAGCTAAATTTTCAGCTAATCTAAATCAGCACAGTTCCATGTTAGACAAGTGGAGAATATGTCCCACTACATACTGATTTTTCAGGCCTTGCAATAAGTTGCTTATGAAGAAGTTCCCAGCCAATGATTATTCATAGGAACTGGAAAATAACTCCAAATATAAAATAAATCTGCCAGAACAGAAATCTATCTTCATTCTCTCAGTGAACAGAGTTGAATTCACCATTTCTGAGAGAAACATGCTTTAGCCAGAGGAGTCTGCCAGGGTGCTTCTTTCACTGGGTAGCAATTTCATTGTCCAAATCCGATAGCCAGATGGTTAGGGCACTCTTCTAAGTGTTGGGAGATGTGGACTTAATTTGAAATACACAGAGGAAGACTGGGAAGTTCAGTCTCCATGTGAGTAGTCTGACTTCTGGGCAAACAAAAGCACAAGATTCCTTACTTCTTGAAAAAGTGTCCGATGAGAACAGCAGAATTTGCCTCAGCCATAATAAAGATAGGAGAGACAGGAGGGAGGATTTTGGCAACATTTTTGTCCTTTGCATTATCTACAAGCTACCTGTGGACAAGCACATATTCAGTGCACAGGGGTCTGACAACACCATGTGCAGATGCCCAACTGTCCTAAGCGCTTAACTGGGTAGAGAAAATACATATGCTGTGTTCTTCTCTGAATGTAATATACCTCACATCATGGCTCTGCACCTATTTCTGTCCAATGTCATGCACAAAAAGTGAACACATGGTCCCTTTCCTCTCCACCTTTTTTTCCCTCTTGCATCTTCCTACACACACACACAGAGGTATGTTTTGGGGGCTGACAGAACTCTTTTTTAAAGCTGTTCAGATCTCTTACGGCTCCAGTACTGTTCCCCTGTGACAGAACCATCGGGAGCAGTCTGCAGCTGGACAGGCTCCTACGTGATCCCTGAATAACCTATGGGTTGGTTTCAGTATACTGGGTCAAAATGGCTAGGTGTGTTAGAGTGGATACAGAGCAAGAATGGGAACTTAGACTCTTGTTGGGATGTTGGGGCATTTTAGAAAAGATTAGGATTTTCTCTTATTTTATCAGGCTGTTTGGCAACTCTGGTTGCAGCAGCTGGCTTATATATCTTGGCTCCTAATGAACTATTCAGAAGTGCCCAGCTCTTGTTAAAATCTAGGTCATCTGTTCTTGCCATTGGCTTGTTCTGTCCAACCTCTCTTCTGAGGCCACTGCAGTATTATTTCCAGATTATTATCATAYCAAAAATCTAAGTCTACTTATTTTTAAAACTAGCCAGAATGATTTTAATTGGTTCAGAGTAACTTCATCAAGGTAACAGAAGAACACAGATGATTTGAATAAGCAGGTTTCTCATTTTTAAACTAACCTCTCTCTCCTCCCATTGTTACTTTACTGAAGTGAATCAGTGTCTTCTAGCTTCCACCAGCACTAATATTTCATTTTTAAGCTAACCACATTTATTATGTCTACTTAAACACAAGCACACATTTATCTAAAGCCAGTGACCCTTTCTGCTTATTTTGAATTCCAGAGTGAGAGAAAGATAAAGACTGATCTCAGCCTCAGAAAAGCCAACCACCAAGCAAACAAATTTTTTCAGGAAGGGATAACTGCTCTTTGAAGAAATAAATGCTCTGTGTCTTCATTCTGCTTTTGTATCCAGGCTTGATGTTCATGTCATTTATAAGGTGACCTCTTTATTTCTATACATGACTGGGCTTCTTCTGTGTTCCTGTTTGATGTCTTATTACAAGGCACCAGTTAAAATTCTCTTTAAAATCAGAAACTCACCACAGGTATAACCTTCTTTTATATTCAGTAACAAAGACATCTACCATTTGACCTTGTCATCTAGACATTTGTCTCTGCCAGCTCAGGATTCCAAAAGGAATTTTCTTTGAAACACTGCCCTTCTCACTTCTGCACTAAACCCTTGCCTTGAGAGACCAGCAAGAGCTACTGACACCCTCATAGACACCACAGTTCAGAACAGTAAATCTTTTCTTGCAAATACTGAATCAAATACAACAGCCTTTTCATGAAATTCTACCTCCTTGGGAGCAAACCAACTCATCTTTCCAAAATTAAAGAGCCAAATTCTCATTTTGAGTATATCAAGAAAACAACCATGGAAATATGTAGATGGAATTTCATGGCCCACATTATGCTGAAGGTCAGACTAGGATGGTCTAATAGGCCTTTTTTGCTTTAAAATCTATGTCTCTGTTGAGCCATTTCAGTGGAATCATCTGAAATGACATTAGCTGAGGTTCTGTCCTATTTTTTTCTTTTTACATTTTTTCTAGAAAAGGGATGGTTTTTATGCCTGTAACTGCATTTAGTAACCTTAAATTTTTCCTTCTTGGAGAAAAAGGAAAGCTCCCCTTGCTCAGATACACTGACTTTAATTATTCCTCAAAATAGGTTTTTTGAAAGGGGAAAGGAACATATAAATGAAAAGGCCACAGATTTATCCTGTATTTGCAGTTATGTACAAACACAGTGTGCCCAACACTTTTTAGTAACTCTTATCGTAAACTCAGTATGTTACACCCATTCACATGCAACATTTCTTTCATTCAACTTATTATATTATTTTGTTCTCAATTAAAAAAACTGAGAAATCTGTGATCTTGGAATGGTCTATAATAGGATACTTAGATTTATTTTTAACATGTTTAAATATTTAAAGTGTGTAAAAAATGCTAAGTCAAGAAGTGACTAGACTAATACAGATAGTCAACACATTTGAAAATTATTTCTTCACTTCTATTTCTGTTTCTTTCTTTTTGTGTGTTCTATAAATCCGCAGAGATAGTCAAACACACACACACACAGATCACATTTAAAAAATACAATTAAGATAAAAAAATTGACATGGATGTTACAGATATCCCCCAAATAAATGGAAAAAAAACCTCAATAAATTTAGAGTTAGGGTTATATGTAAAAGAAAGCAAGGTACAGAAATGCACAGTAAGGCGTCCAGACAACATAAATGTATGTTGATGTAATGAGATGAATATGCATCAGGATCAGTATACTTTAACTTTGGTCTCATCTTGTATTAATATGATTTATCAGGCCCAATAAGATTTTTTTTTTCCTTTTTTCTTTTTGTGATAACCATCTAAGGTAGAGTTAAAGTTATTTGGACACTTTCTCTGTATAAGGTATGATTCACTATTTTTTTTTCACAAATGTAATTTATCGAGTCCAAGAGAGATGAGGAGTAACTGAAAGGAGAAGATAATACTGTGCAGTAAAGAGCAGAGAATGAAAAGGAATGTATATATGATACTCTGCATTGACTGATTTCCCCTCCACTCCCCCCCTGAAATGAAACAAAATAAACACCTTTAGGGATGCTAAAGTGGGACAGTCTAAATATCTTTGCCACCACCAAGGAGTAATGAAACGAATTTCTGCAATATAAGGTATACATAAAATGAGTATTAAATTTAACTTTTTACTGCTGAAGTACTGAGGAGGGGACTCTGATTTAGGTGACTTGCAATTTTAGAGGATCAAAGTAAATAACTTAATTAAATATTACACAATGGCCTCCAGGGAATATTACCTATGTTTTAAACAGAAAGAAAAAGAAAGTTTGAACTTATTAATAAGCAGGTGCAAAGATTTATGCTTTCACCAAAAGAAACAGTAAACAGTGCCAGAATCAGTTAAATCTTTTTTATCTAGAAGCATTAAGAATAGGACACGAGCAACTATACTATTTAAATTTTTAATAATTATTAGTGTGTTTCACCTTACTCAGGCAAAAGCTCTATATCTTCTTCTTGCAGTATTATAAGCTTCAAGGTACAGTTTTTAGCTAGTTGTCCCCTCTTGAACAATAATAATGCACARCATTTATTTGGATGATATTGCAGAAATATTGCCGTTCAGTTCACAGATAAGTTAGAATTTTGTTAAGCAAAACACTTGTGCTGCCCTGGCTGCTTCTGTGTTAGTACTTCAACAACAATTTGCTCTTTTACTAGCTAGATGAAATTTTTGTCAGCAGATGCAATCTTTCCTGTTTGGGCTCATAAATAATATGTTTCTGGAGTGTAATATATATAAATATTTTACTAGCCACAGAGCTGATTCTTCTTTTTTAAGTAAGTTTTGGAATTAATTTTGTACTGAAAAAGTTGTCTGGTATGAATAAATTCTTTTAGTATTTAGATTGCTGTTCAGATTTCAATATTCATATTAGAATTCATAGCGTTTTTTCCTTTTCAAAGGTAAAATGAGAATGTAAATGCTTGCATCAAACTCCCAACATTGTAGATATAAACTTATTTTTTCCACAAATCATAAGCGTATAGAATGTCACATTTTATTCCTAGGCCTTATTTAAATTCTTTGACTGACTTGAGTATTTCAAGCTTGTGAGTTAATCTTAAGCAACTCTAGAATCACTGAATTCTCACCGGTGACCAACTGTGTTGGTTGTTTAGTCACAATAACAGCAACTACCCAAAAGAGGGGAACTTACACCATGATTATTCTTTTTTTTTTTTGTTAATCTCAGTTTTCTTAAGAAATATATCCCCTCTGGCCTGAAAGTCTGTTCTTCATGTCCTGTGGTTTCCATGTTGCAGATGCTTGGAAAATAAATTAGTTTAAGGGGGCAGAAAAAAAAACAAAAACCCTCCAAATATCAATAGCATAGTCAACCATCCCTTGCTATTTTACCTCTGAGGCTCTTTTTAATTTTTAATAACCTTACTGCTGTTCACATTCATTTGGACTACAGTGTCATTAGTAAAGAAAAATGCCAGCTGGCATTAAAGAAATGTAACGAATAAGCAAACAAAGAAATAAACGGCCTTTTATGAAAATACTGTAAGACTTAAACTAAGATAACACTGGAAAATCATTTGCAAAAGCATTTTTCCTGATTTTTAAAGAACCTATGAATGAAAATTTGCTGTGTGTTCACTGTACACCAAATTCTGAATGTATACAATGTACGCAAGTGTGTATTTCTTCATATATAACTCTTTACTTGTCAGTTTGTCTCTGTTTTACAATACTAAAATTATTTAGCTCTAGACAGACAGCAGTAAAAAATTTAATTTATCTCTCTTGTCCTAATTAAAATTCAACTGCAACCATCTGTCTTGCACAACAACCATGAGACAGGACTTCTCATGCTATGAATGAGCAGGTTTGCTATCAATATTATAAATATTTGCTTTCATATAGCTCTTCGCTTGCATACACAGTGATCCAGTAAACAATCCATAGACCCAAGCTGGTAGTTTCCAAGATGGCTACTATTACAATCTAGGTGTGTAATTCCACATATGAACCCAGAAGAATACTTTTTAGGAACCTACACAGGTGTATATTTATTCTCTTGCACGGAGGTGGTGCTTAGGTATCCCTGTCATGGAGGTATCTGATCATGGTGTGAAAATGAGTAATCAAGACCAGCTACTTGCCCCACAACATTCGTAATTTAAGAACAGCCCTCAGAGCCTATTTGAGTTATTAAATCTCAGCACCTAGTCCATGTATTTGAATGCATCTGACGGCYAAACAAGTCAAGAATTGTTGACAGAGACAGGACAGTTAATGAGATATTTACTTCTTTTGTCCTGCAAGGCAACATAATGTTGGACTTGGGCTGTTTGGTTTTTGCTCTCAGCTTGGGGGCCAAGCAGAGCAGACACATAGCTGGCCATGTGGCTGCTGCAAATCACAGCACTGCTGTGTTAATATTGAAAATCACTGAAGATTGTCAGTTTAGCACATTCCCTTCCTCTTGCCTTCAGTGACTTCCTTGTGAGAGGGAAAAACTTATAGAAAACAGCTTCTGGGACATCATTGATTATTTGGTACAGAATGAGAATATACTGTTTTTTCTGTTAATTCTAAGAAATAGAAATATGCTATCTAAGAGTCATTATTTTATTAATATTTGCAGTCATTTAAGGACAGGATTTGCAGAACCTCTTTTTGCTAAAGTCAATGTCTTTTTTTTTCCGAATACTCTGATTTATCTGATTTACCCTGATGAGAACAGCATTAAAGATTTTAACTTAGTGGATATTTAAACACGCCAACCAGGAAACACAACTTCAATTCCTTGCTCTGATAAAGAAATAACTTTGGAAAGTCACCTTACCAATTGGTGCCTATGTTTTCTCACTCACCCATTGTCTGTCTTTAGAGAGGAAGGTTTTGGTTTCTGCGTATGAGGGTGATATGTGAAACTGCTATGTAAAATTCCTAGCTCAGTGCAACACCAGTCTTAAATGGGACTAAAAAGACTCATTGTCATTCCATTTACTATCACTAAGAAGTGCAGCAAAAATATGGCAGGTCAATAAATAGGGAAGTCAGTACTTTCATGGTACTCTTGACATAACAGCAACATGAAATAACCCATACATCAGCCATATCCAAAACTTTTGGGCATCCTGAATTTCAAGAGTGCTATCACCCATACATGAGATCATTCTGAATTTTAATCATTCTTAATTTATTTTATTATTTTCCTTTGGTCTGCTGCCAAAAAATTGAATTGTATTTGAGAGTAGACATGGTATGGGAGAGAAGTGATGAACTTTGATCCAGCTTTGTGAAGGGCTCTGGGTTTGCCAGCTCAAGTGTCAACCCTATTTCACTGGAAGCCTTGAACTCCTACATCACATTTGCTACACTTTTTGGGGGCTGTTGCCTGGGTTGAGTACCCAGAACAGTTGTTTCCTCACAGTTGGTATCCTCTAGTGGTCTGAAAATGCTACTTTATTTATGATTACTGACAGCATCTTTTCCGTTTGCAAAGCCTCATGGGTTTGGGTACCAGTTTTCTCTTGTTGTTGTTGAAAAATGTTTTGCTCCCACCTCCCTCACACTGACTATGTAAAGAGGCACATCTGCTTTTGTTTATTATGCAGTTCATGTCAGCTGTGTTTTGCTGTACATTTTTTTCTTGGCTACCTCCCAGCATGGAACAGGAAGGGGAGACAAAGAGAATCAGACATGCACTGAGTCAATTATTACTCTGTCTTGGGGACTCAACAGGCAGTTATGCTATGGTACATGGAGCATGGTATAATCCTGAGAAATATCACCTATTCCTTCTCTGGAACAGAAGAAATTGCCAGTAAAATGAGTGTGTTTTAGCAAACATCAGACTATTCTGATATCATTTTCTTTACTGACTTTTCTCAGTTTCTGTCATACAGAGTAGAAACATAAACTCTTTTGAAAATTATTCAGGATCCTTCAACTGACTGTCAGTAGAGTCATTCAGCATCTTTCCAAACCAGGAATATATTAACTTTACATCAGTGCAACAAGGCAAGTTCCTGGTACACAGAAAACAAACATCAGTGCCATGTCATTTGAGGTTATATTTATCTGCTGAGCTTGTTTACCATGCGATTTTTCACTTCTCTCAGAATGGAGGTAAAAGCTGGCCTACAGCCATGCCACCTTCTCCTGTCATCCCTGTCAGGTCTCATAAGTTTGCAGGATTAAGCCCAGTGTGCACAAAGGTGAGTCTGTGCAGAGCAGATGGTGGTAATGACTCTGTGCCACTCTTTGCACCCAAACAGTATGTCATGCTAAAGCATGCATTCAGGTAAAAGCAGTCATAGCTGAGCAGAAGAGAAGAGGGGAGAGGGCCCTACAGCAACTCCTAGTATTGCACTGTAACTATTGTAATTGTTCCCATGAAGATTCCCTGGTGCACGAGATGAGACCATGGAGGGTGAGAAAGGAGACCATGCCAGGTCCTACCTCTTCTGTGCTGCATCCAGCCCTGAAGCACTAGAGACAACTTGTGTCTGAGAATTACAATGTATTAATCCAAAATCTGCTTCTTCCTGGTAAAGGGTAATAAGACTTCACAGCTTTTTGGAAAAATATGTTCCATGCACTGGCCTTTACTGCAGGAAAGGGACAATGCTATTTTATACTCTACTCACCTTTTAGYGGAAAGTGCCAATAGCATCTTTTAAGCACACGTCTGTGAAACGTTACCAAGTCAAAGTGTGTCCAGTATAGAAATAGCCTGAAAACAGAAGCTAAAATTCTTAAAAACTAATTGTGAGTGTATTTTAGAAGCATTTAAAATGTATTACTAACTGCTTAATAGGGATTAGTGGCCTTCTACAGATGTGAACACTTAAAATTATACTGGGAGGATAGAATATGGAAAGTCTTAAGCCCTGACTGCAAATGGGACTTTAGGTCCGTACCAGTATAAAACAATTGAATTCTCATTTTTCATTACCAGTTTATAGAAATCATACATGTATGCACGTGACCACATGGCTGCTTGTGTCTGTCTTAGGAAATTGGAGGTTTCTTTCTCCAGTCATTGCTCACAGTATGGCCAAGTAGTTGTCTGTGTTATGTGTGTGCCTGGGCCACCTGCACCACTTTATTCAGTTATGCCAACATAAGAAAATGTAGAGTATCTGATGGACTTACATGAAAACTTCACATACAACCTCGCTATTTTATATTTCTCATAGTCTGAATTTCATATTCATTGTAAAATAAAATTATCTCCTAACACTTAACCAACATTCTTACAATATCTTTTACCAAAACTGATACACATTTTGAATGTTTTGTGGTTCTAACTAGTAATGTTGATCTATATTTAACAACAAATGTTCTGATATCAAATATTTTAATATCAGGCAATCCTATGTTGCATTTAAATGACTTCAGATATTTTTCGTACCTCTTGATTCACAGCATCTACCCTTCTTTAGGTTTTGTGAGCCACATAAGGAACAACTTTGATATTCACACTGTCTCCAGTGGACATAAGCCTGCAGAAAAGATATTCTAAGTCAAAAATATAAAACAAATGTAGACATACTTCAGAGATACAATGGCTCACAGTTGCGTAGCCACACAAAATAGGATTAGAAGGCTTAATACAAGGTTCAAGAAGTTCAACAAATCTGGCTGCAAAGAAGGGAGGAAAACCAACCACTGCACATGATGTTTCAGTTCCAAACAGTAACTATAATTACAATAATGAATCAACCATAGGTAAATACATAAAGTCTCCCCAAGTGACCAGAAACTACCTTGGACCAGGGATTTCTCATTAGAATCAAAACATGCAAGTACAAGTAATAAAGATGATTTTATCAGATGGAATACTACTTCCCGTTAGGTACTTACAGCATCTCCACAACATTAATTTCAGCCTATTGACAGGGTCTACCCTACATTAAAATCAGCAGCTTGGCAATTAGGAAAAAAAATGCTGTGTTGGCTTGCAAAGAAAATGTGATTTGTGAAACTCTCAAGGTTTCAGTCCATGAGTTCCATTCTAAATGTGCTGCCTCCAACACTTTAAATTCTCAGATGAAAACAAAGTGCTCCTCTAATGTGACATGTCATTTTGCATAGTGTTTTGTTGGGTCCATTGCTCTTATTATTGTCTTTCTAGGAATAATACTAGTCCCTGCCTCAGATTTGTAGGATTAGCAGTAACAAGATAGAAAAGAAGAGGGCAGCTGTTTCATGATGGCATTTAGAGAGCTGATCCATCTGCTTCCTAATCCATGTCTATCCTCTACATAGCTGGTCAGCATAAGGCAACCTGCTAAAGCGGTTTATGCGAGAAAAACCCTTTAAACACAGGTATGTCTACTAATCATGCTTCCTCCCCCAGAAAGAGAGGAAATTTATTGCTTTGTAATTTCCCTCACTATACTGACAGCTTTCTTCAGTCTCCTGCACTATGAGAAAGTTTGGCTTGAAAATCATAGTGTCTAACACTCACACATTTAATAAATTCTAAATAGTAAATAATAAATTTTTAGGCTTGTGAGGCAGACAAAAAGTCTTTCTGGTTAAGTATTCACACTTTGGGACACCTATTTCTAATGATTCATAGCAGTTTGTGACATTCTTTTTGTTGTGATGGGGATAGTCACAATAATTGTAATATCAAATTTTGATGACTGTGAAAGGTTCCCAAGGGARTCAGTCAAGTGCTCAAATACCATTTAATTTTAGTTCGAGCTGTAAATCTCAAGAGCCCTTTGTAATACAAGTCTACCTGTTACGAATTTATCATGGAGTCTGCTGTCTCTCTCTTATCAGTATTGCAGGAAGTGATCAAGTTCTTAGACAAAAACTGACTTACAAGTGAATAATGCTCAGATTTTTGTTTTTAGTTTTGGTTTTCTGTTCATCTTAACTAAACCATTTCAATAGAAGACTTCAAGCAACCATGGGGGAAAGCTGTAACCAGGTCTAAAGTCAAGCAGTACAAACAAGATTATTTAGGGCAAATTAAAGGTCACTAGAGGAGTGGAATGATGAGAGTTTTCACTCAAGTGGAAATGTCTTAATTATACAGCAGATTTCCAGGAGAGGAGACTGGAAACTATTATCGTTTTTCTCCATTCAGTGCTTCAGATCATGTACCAGCCCCACATTGCAATGCTTTATATCTGTTCAGAATACAGAATTTCACCTGCAGAGAAAGCATGTAACCTGGATTGACTAAAGTGTGGTGTTGTGTGCAGAGATCACTGGTTCCTTCTTATTTCCTTGTAGCCTTTTTGCTAGAATTGCTGCACCTCAGAAGCCTATGTACCTCTTATAAAATCCTCAAACCTCTTACTTTCCACTACTTAATCAAGGGGAAAGAATATACTAATGAATAAGAATTGTGAATCTAATGAATAAAAATTGTTGTTTTCCTTTCTGTAATGATTCATTTACTTGTAGACTATTATTCAGCTTTGTACATAGGGCTCCTGGCATGGAAAAAAAACCCCTCTAAACAATGCAAAAAAACCCAGGCTTCACGCTGTGTGGAAATCAGCTTGTTTATGTTGGTACACTTAATAGATATTTTCTTTAAAGCATACCTTCATTTTAACAAGATTTAAAATTCTGTGTATTATGACATTCTTTCACATTCCTTCTGCTTTTCTTAAATTTTAAGAAGTTGGTTGAATAATGCATGATATCATATGAAGCATAGACTAAATTTGTTAATCAATGAGTACAAAATTAGAGATGAAAACATTTTTTCAGTCCTCTAGCCATCTTTCTCTCAGAAGACTTTTCTCCCTATAATCACCAGCATTTTGTCCCGTTTCCCGTTTAATTTAGTAAGCATTTGGAATTTCATCACTGCATTTGTGGGAATGAATTAGGATTTATTCTTCATACAAAATCTACACTTCCCTATGCTTTTGGTACACTTATTTAAATTAGATCTCTTTCGGATATGCCTTTACAAATGACATTTTATATAGCTTGTTCTGTAGAAATATGTCCACTTTTCCACTGCCATTAACTCCCTTCAAATGTAATCTGAATTCGCTATTTATGGTTCAGAAATCAGTGACAGTTTTGCTTCCACACAGTGACATCTGCTAAATAATTAAATCTTAAAATGCTTTTTCAGAGATTTTTTGAATCACATCTGTTACTTCCTGTAGGAAATTTCCCTAACATCTGTTTTTTCCCCCCTATTTCTTTCAGCGTGGTAATGACATCTTAGTCCTGCTCCAGTTAAACTTAACAGAGCTAAACTCCATTAGAAACTTCTCAAGCAGTGTAAGGACAACTTCAGCCCCAGATAAGAGGTGGCAGGTGCCCTGCCCCCACTTCCGGCAGAAGCCCCGCCCCTATTGGCTGTAACAGGTGCATTTGCCCCGGATGTCCCACCCCTCTTTTGTAGCATGTGGGCCACATGCTCCGCCTCTTCCTGCCCACGTGTCCACATACTGTGCTGTGATTGGCTGTCAGGACCAGCTGCCCCCTTCCTGTCTATGCTGGAGGGTCATCGGAGTGGSAAGTCCCGGCTGCTCAGTGCACCGAGGCCTCCATCTTGTTTCRGCTGCCATTTTATGTCAGGGAGCCCCTGTTTGTGACCAGGTCACAAAGCAAATGTTTTCGTACTGGCCTGCGCTTRCCTGGCAGGGCCAGCTGCCCCTTCCAGTTTACCCAGAGGCATGGCAGGCCCTGCCCGCTACATGCTTAGAAGGTGCTGTTTTTGGACAGCGTCATACTCCATGTTTTTTCATACTGCTACCGGGATGCTGGTGGGTGCTACATATGTTCCTTTATCCGTGATGTTATATTTCAAAACTTTCTGGCTGAGATGAGAGAAGACGTGTGCCATGATCAGCAGTTAAAGGGAGGAGAAGGGGCATAGAAGGAACAGCAGCATTCGATCTAAASAGGAAAAAGGCTGGAGAAGCCTCATTGTCAACCAACACTCCTCATACCCTGTTAATGAAGTTTTGCCATGCATGAGTTAAATTCGTTGTCCAGTGTTTTCTCTCTTACATGTGTATAGTAGCAGTGTGTTGGTAGATATATCTGCASCACTGCTTCTGTTAAAAGACGTTTATTGTGTGCCTGAGGAGGCAGGAAGCTTTGGGGGCATACATCRCCTTGTTGAAGCTGCTAAAAATTGCTGCTGTCTGAACAGAAGCCARGAGGCAACCAGACCTGCAACACTGGAAGCTTACAGCTTACACAAGGCAGCAAGAAAGCACTTTTACAGAAACAAGGTGATTGTGGCAGAGGTGGATGCACAATGGCAGGCAGACTTGGTGGATATGCAACAGGTTTCCAAACACAACAGTGRTGTTAAGTACATCTTAATAGTAATAGACATATTATCCAAGCTTGTCYGGGCCACTGGTCTGTGAGGCAAAATGGGTTATGAGAGAACTGGGGCTTCTACAACAATTGTTAGCAGGGGGTACATTTTCAAGATTAAAGACTGAGTGGGGAAGAGTTTTTAAATCAGCCATTAAACAAGCTGTTAAATCAGTATGAAGCTCTCCATTCTGTGAAGACTGGTCACCATAAAGGAACTGTTAAGGTGAAGTCTCATATCTACCTGTTCTGTGGTCCTACAAGACTGTGGTATATAAAAGATCCATCACTTCTGCACAAAATATCTCCTAGCTATGTACATAAGACTGTGCAATGTCACTATTTTTGTATCTGCAGGAACAGGTTATACTGCTTATTTSCAGGTGTCGTATCTGTGTACAGTTTGGTCACTTTTTTGATAGGAGTCTCCTGAAGGAGTTTCTGGGATTCTGTACTGATTGCTGTTCCCACTGCTCCCAAACTGTCCCACACTGACCCATAGGAAAGATCCTTCCTTGCTCTGCCCTTGCTTTCTCCTTTCCTCTCCCAACCCTTCTTGCCGCTTCTCATTGGGCCCCTTGTTCCAAGCAATCCCTGGTCAGCAGCTTCACTGCCTACATAGCCCTCTCTCCCAGTTCATTCATCTCTACACCCCAGGTGTCTTGCTAAGCAGAGGAAGAGACCTAATCTGAAGCAGYTGGGGAACTCCTGCCTCCCTGCCACTGCTCACAGCCACACACAGACCACCCCAACAAACTCTTSGCCAGGCCAGGGCTGTAGGGAGCTGTTGGCTTATGTTGATCTTACTGTTTTCCCTCAAGACCACAGCTTCATTGCCTTCAACTTCATTGTGGACACCATGAAGRTTGACCATGAATGCTCCAGAAACCTCTTGCCACAGCTGTGCTGGGGATTCTCCTCCATACAGCCCTCTGGTAACCCGAAGGCAGAATCACAGATTCATAAAATAATTGGTGTTGGAAGGACCTCTGGAGATCATCTGCTCCAACATTCCTGCTCAGGTATGGTCAGCTAGAGCAGGTTGCTCAGAACTATGTCCAGTAAGGTTTTGAAAATCTCRAAGGAAGCAGACAACCTTTCTGGGCAATCAGTTCCAGTCACTGTCCACTCTCACAATAGAGAAGTATTTTCATATGTTCAAGTGGAATTTTCATGTTTCACCTTGTGCTTGGCTCTTGTCCTGTCACTGGGTATCACTGAGAAGAGTCTGGCCCTATCCTCTTTACACCCTTCCATCAGATTTTTATACACATTGATAAGATCCCCTCAAGCCTTCTCTTCTCCAAGGTAAGCTGTCTCAGTGCTCTCAGCTTCTCCTCATATGAGAGATACTTCAGCTTCTCCTCATATGAGAGATACTCCAGCCCCTTGATCAGCTTTGTGGCTCTTCACTGGGATCAGTTCAGCAGGGCCATGTCTTTCTCCTACTGAAGAGCCCAGTGTTAGACCCAGCACTCCAGATACGGCCTCACCAGGGCTGAGGGGAAGGATCAACTCCCTCAATGTGCTGGCAGTGCTCTTCCTGATGCAGTCCAAGATACCATTGACTTTCTTTCCCATGAGGGAGCACTGCTGGCCCATGTTCAGCTTGTTGTCCACCAGCACCCTCATGGCCTTCTCTGCAAAGCTAYACTCCAACAGGTAATTGCTCAGTTTGTGCTGACGCATGGGGTTATTCCTCCCGCAGGGAGGTACCAGAGCAGGACTTTGCACTTCCCTTTGGTAAACTTCTAGACATTCCTCTCTGCCCATTTCTCCAGACTGTTGGGGTCCCTCTGCATGGCAGAACAACCATTTTKTTTATCAGCCACTCTGCCTAGTTTTGCATCATCTGTGAACTTGATGAGGGTGAGCTTGGTCCCATCATCCAGATCRTTAATGAAGATGTGAAACAGTATTGGCCTATACTGATACCTGGATAACACCACTAGAACTGGCCTCCAGCAGGAGTTCATGTTGCTGATTGCAACCCTTTGAGCCAGGTTATTCAACTAGTTTTCAGCCCACCTYACTGTCCACTTAGCTAGCCTAGACTTCATCAGCTTCTCTATGAGGATTCTATGGGAGACAGCTTACTAAAACCAAGGCTAATAGCAACTGTTCTGTCCTCATCCRTCAAGCCAGTCATCTTATTGTAGAAGGCTATTAGATTGTTTAAGTATGATTTCACCTTTGCAAATCCATGCTGATAACTCTCTGTCTTCTTCCTGTCCTTTTCATGCATGGAAACAGTATCCAGCATTGATTATTCAGTCACTTTCCGAACAAGTCACATCTGCTTTTTATGTTTGAGTTTAGTCAGGAGCTCCTTGTTCATCCATGCATGCCTTCTGCTACCTTTKCTTGATTTCCTGCTTGTTGGAATAGACCATTCTTGAGCTCAGAGGTGATTCTTGAATGTTGACCAGCTCTCTTGGACCTCTCTTCCCTCCAGGGGCATATCTCCTGGGATTCTTCTAAGCAGGTCTCTGAACAGGCCAAAGTCTGCTCTCCTGAAGTCCAGGCCTGTGATCTTGCTTTTTGCCTTGTTCCCTCCTGAACTCCTGAACTCCACCATCTCATGGTTACCACAGCCAAGCTGCCCCTGACTTACTCATCTCTTACCAATTCTTCCTTGTTTGCAACTGTGAGGTCCAGTAGAGTGGCTCTCTCAATTGTCTGTGTTAAGACATTGTCATCAACGCACTTCAGAAAGTACTGGGGTGATTAAACTCCCCCATGAAGACTGGGTGCTACACAGGTGATGCTTATTTCAACTGTCTGAAGAAGGCCTTGTCTACTCCTTCCTGATCAGGTGGTTTTATAGCAGACACTCACTACAATGTCACCCATGTTGAGCTGCCCACTAATCCTGACCCACAAGCTCTCAGATAACCCCTTACTGTCCTCAGGTAGAGCTCTATGCATTCTAGTTGCTCTTGCACGTAAAGGACAACTTCCCTTCCTCGCCGTTCTAGCCTGTCCTTACAGAGCCTGTATCCATCCCTCACAGTATTCCAGCTGTGTGAGCTATCCCACCACATCTCTGTGATCCCAGTGAGATCRCAGCCTAGTAGCTGCACACAGACRTCTAAGTCTTCCTGTTTATTTCCCATGCTGTGTGCAGTAGTGTTAGGTGTAAGGAGTCAGCCTACTTCAAGTAAACTGGCAAATTTGGGACTGGTTCACAAAGGCATGTTTGTGCTTGGGCCCAGAGTGAAATATAAGTCTGAATTAAATACCTAGAGTGACAGAGCACTGGAACAGGTTTTCCAGAGAGGTTGTGGAGTCTCCTTCTCTGGAGATACTCAAAACCCACCTGGAGGGGATCCTGTCTAACATGCTCTAGGTGATCATGCTTGAGCAGGGGGGTTGGACTCGGTGATCTCCAGAGGTCCCTTTCAACCTCAACCATTCTTTGATTCTGTAACAGTGACAGTTCRTGGTGTCATTGATCTATTATTTTCCCCCTATTTACAGACCATTCAGCTGTCACACAACACTTGAATATCTGCACAGCTCAGAGGACACTGGAAAAATCACCAGCCTTTGGGGATGAAAGTTTCTGAATTTCTTTGCTAGACCTCAGCATTCATTTCTGTACCTGCAGCAGTCCTGGATCTGCCTGGGCTGCTTTACTCTGAACTGTTGTAGTTAGCATCAGAGACTGCAGGATTTGCATAAACTACCATACAGTGCAAATGTGCTTTTGTGATGAKCATGAAAAAGGTACTGAAAGAAAACTCCTACATTTTTTGTTTCATTTTACAGACAATCTTCCTGCCCCCCCGCCCCGCACGCTCCTCCCCATCTGTGTGGCTGTCCCATCCAAACTCATTTAAACATTTTTTATATCACGGGAAAAAAAAAATATTGAAACAGTGTCCACTACATTGCAAGTTTTAATCTTATCTAAGGCCTTTAGAGTCTCCTAAAGTGGTGATTATATATTATTTTACTGTCCTTATCTCAAGAGATGAAACAGTTCAMTACATGAAACGAGAATGTCTCTCATATTACTAGTATGTGGGCTGCAGCATTGTATGTCATGTGAGGACAGTAAAACTGACAAGTGTGTTGCAATTCTGTCATGAAAAATGGTATCTTGTGTTTTAATTCAGCAGGTTAAAATTTTGTTCATTCCTATGGATGTCAAGCTATGGAAGGTARAGAGGGCATAGATATTAACATGCATATAACAGGCACAAAAGATGGATAAAACTGCCATAGAAAAGTCCAAAAAACCTTCTGAATTTTATTTCAATTTCTCTCAAGTGGCAGAGAAAAAAAAATAGTTAAATTCAGAGAGTCTAAGGAAAAAGGTAAAAGTAATTATTGAAACAGAAATTGCCACCACTTCCAGCAGAAAGAGCATCTGCGTAAGATGGATATAAAATGGAGATTAAAGGATGACAGGAAAATCTAAAGAACAAATTATCAATGTAGGTGAGAAAACACAATGTACTTTAAGGCTATGAAGACATTAGGAAAGTGAATGAATCGTTATAAGGCTAGGCTGTTACAGAGCAGTTCAGGAGAGGACATGCCAGAATAATAGGGGAAAATGTCTCTCTTCTCACCTCATTCATGGCTTTTTTAAACATGAAGTGGTGGAGCTACTTAGTGTAATTAAAGTCTGACAAAGCAGTTGAACAAGGCAGCTAATCCATGGGTTTTGAAGGAACCACAGGGCAGTTGCTAAACTACTACCAATAACATTCATTATTAATATCAGCTTCTTGCGASACTAAGAGTCCTAAGAGACAGGATCCTTCCTTAACTCCGCAGTCTAGCTGCAGTGCAGAGATTACTATCAGAGGATCAATATTGCCTTTGTGTTACACAGAAGCTGGAATAGTTTGGAACTGGTTTATGTTTCAAGAAAAGAGAATTTTTATGGAATTTTTATTTAAGAAAGAATAGACTTGAGCATCTTTCTGTGGTTCAGATATTTCCATATCCACCATATTATCAAGTGCATCTTCTGCTCTAGAAGGTTTCGTTACGTGCAGGTAAAGATATAAAGACTGTTCCGTGCAAAACCTGGATGGCATACATTCTTTCACTTGGCTATTCTCCTTTTGGACTTCAGTCTATGAGCTTGCCGTATTTTACCCTACTCTTCTTGCCTTCTTTCCCCTCCCTGAGCAGCCATTTAAAAAATAATTTTCTTCTAGCTCTTTGTCTCTTTACAAAGAAAGGGTATTGTTCCTTATTTTTCTTGTTGTCCAGGTAAAGAAAGCCAAATACAATATGCCCGTGAAATGTAACAAAGATGAGACAATGGTGCAGTTCATCTTGCAGRGTAACATTTATCTCAGTATGTTAAAGTGTGGTGCTAATAATGCCAAGGTCGTGGGTTTGATCGCTGTATGGGCCATTTGTTTGAGGGTTGGACTAGATAATATCCAGAGGTCCCTTCCAACCTTACTAATTCTATGATTTCTACTATCATGGGATCCCTCTGGAAATAACAGCATGCTGAGTTCTGCTTATATCAGTCAAAATGGCACCTCAGTTAATTTATATGTTTTTGAGAGCTTTTTAAGAGATGCAGTTATGCACTCTGTGGCCACTGTGTAAAGCAGAACAATTAAAGCTGCCATTAGGCTGGTTCCTGCCAACCTCTTTCACTTGTGCTCCTCAAACAAGGAGAAGATCAGGAGCTGGATGAGTTGTTCTGCCAGCCTACTCCCTCTTGGCTTCCTACTTCCCTGTCATGTGACCAAAAGCATGYCTGCAGATGACCAGGATATGTAGCAATTCTTTCTACAGCATGTGTGCAAGTATAACTGTACTGGCCAATATTTACATTGTCAATACCCTTTGCTGTTGTCAGCAGGTCAAGGAAGGTGATCCTGCCCCTCTACTGAGCCCTGGGGAGGCCACCTCTGGAGTGCTGCGCCCAGTTCTGGGTTCCCCASTACAAGAGAGACATGGAGCTACTGGAGAGAGTCCAGCGTAGGGCTACGAAGATGATCAGAGGGCTGGAGCACCTGCCCTGTGAGGAACGGCTGCGAGAGCTGGGCCTCTTCAGCCTGGGGAAGAGAAGACTGAGGGGGGATCTKATCAATGTGKAYAAGTACCTGAAGGGAGGGTGTCAAGGGGATGGGRMCARACTCCTTTCAGTGGTGCCAARTGACAGAACAAGAGGCAACGAGTACAAACTGAAACACAGGATGTTCTGCCTGAATATGAGCAAAAACTCCTTTGCTCTGAGAGTGACAGAGCACTGGCACGGGTTGTCCAGAGAGGTGGTGGAGTCTCCTTCGCTGGAGATGTTCAAAGCCCACCTGGATGCAATCCTATCTAACATGCTGTAGGTGACCGTGCTTGAGCAGGGAAGTTGGACTAGATGATCTTGACCACCTCGCCTCCCTGGCCTGTCTTTCCCAAAAAGCACATAGCCATCCATGACAGCATTCGTCATGTGAGCTATCCCACCATGTCTCTGTGACTGCAATGAGATCATGGCCCTGTGGCTGCACACAGATCTCCAGCTCCTCCTGTTTGTTCCCCATGCTGTGTGCATTGGTATATGTGCATTTCGAAGAGGTGGTCATGCCTGCAGGTTTCCCAGGAAGGGTGTATGGGGGTCCCCCATAGCCATATCCCAAGCGTGCATCCCCAGCTGCATGCACCCGTTGGAGGCCCCCCAACCCAACTTGTGTTTTGTTGTCTACCCTGTCTCTATGACACCCCCTCCCCTCTCCAGCCTGGTTTAAAGCCCTTTGAAAAGTTTGTATGAATCTTCCTGATGCAATAATCTTTATTTTTTAATTGTGATTATCCACAGTGTAATTGGGAAGCTCTAATCTGTAATACCTCTCATGCAGTTAGGGGCCCGTCATCTTCTAAAAGTATTTTTATGTGTTTGCATAAGATTGCAAAGAAAGGTTTCAGTAGAATTAAAGTAACCCTTACGTGTTTATTAAGATAAGCTTGTTGCTAAAAATTACCTCCTAGTGAATAATAATGCTGTACTATGAAGCAAATTGAGAAGCTATTCAAATTTTTAATCTCCAAGGTGACTATGGTATAAGACATCAGCTAATTTTGAAGAGTAAATTGAAGCTTTTCTAACCTACTGGAACTTATCAAAAATGCTAAAAAAAGTTGTAGATGAAGGAGAATGGTTGAGTATAATATGTTTAAACTTGCAAACAAAAGACTCTGGATAAGCTCTTCACAAGAGATTATTAAGAAATTTTGGCAGTCAGAGGTTAAATCCTGCCGTTAAATCCTGCCATGGATTAAAAGTGGTTAAAAGATAGACAATGTAATAGAAATAAATGAACAATTTTCAGAAGAAAAAAAAATGTTAATAGTAAATTGCCCCAGGGCTGAGTATTAGGAGCTACCAGTCTGTTATAAAATATGTGTACAAATGACCTGGAGGAAGGGGGAATGAGAACAGCAGTTATACAAAAGCACAAAATGTGCAAATGTACAGACTTGTACAAATGTGTTTCTACAAATTGGTTTGGAAGTGTGATTTAGTGCTAGGATTTAATTTCTGTTTTAATTCAGAGAACGACTTGCTGTAGACAAGCAAATAGCCTGGTGATCAAATTCSTACCTGGTTTATAAGCATTCTGCCCCTTGTATTGAGATTTTGCTTTTCTGTATTTGTTTCTCARAAACATGACAAGTCATTGAATGACTTTTCTTTAATTAGTACTTTGTGTTGTGTATATAGTGCTGGGATTCTCTGCAAGAAACTTTGCACATTTTGGTTTCATTACAGTATGAAGTTGATTTCTGAAAATGTGGGAAGTTTCAACTTACGCTACTGAGACACAGCTATGGAAATGACAAATGCAGTCTWGATGGTTGCACAAGGAATTTCCAGCATTGTGTTTATATATGAGTCCCAGGAGACATCTAAAATCCTGCATCTAACTTTGGTCATCTACTTTAAAGAAATATCATTCTCATGGAGTTTTAGAGAGTTTTTGTCAAGAACAACTGGAGTAAGTGTAAACTGTTCCGGAACAGCAGACCTGAAGGTTAGTCTTAACCCAGATTGTTCTCCAATTTGATTCATTCTGTAGCTACATGAATACTTTCACAAGTATATGAATAGAGTGAAAAGAAAGGAGGACTGTTTCCCTTTTTAAAAACCTGCACTGGTTTCTGATGAGTTGGAGTATATTTGAGCCCACAGCCTTAGTGGACACAAGCAGAACTTGGCATGACTAACTCAGAAAAGTAAAGAATRAGGAGGAATATGACTGCTGGCTATGAATGCACAAGAAAGATGAATGTCAGGAGGAAAATACCTATTAAAACTACTGCTACAGGTTGGAGTTGTCATGAGAACTAATCATATATGACCAATTTAGACTAGAAATTAGAAGAAGGATTCTAGCAATGGCCTTTTGGTCTAGACTTTGGGGATGGATAACAGAATATTGTGTTTTTTCCAAGGTTAGTGGGCATCATAGACTCATAGAATCAGTAAGGTTGGAAGGGACCTCTGGAGGTCATCTAGTCCAACCTCCCTGCTCAGCAGGGTCACTTAGAGCATATTAGACAGGGTTGCATCCAGGTGGACCTTGAACATCTCCAATGAAGGAGACTCCACAACCTCTCAGGGCAACCTGTTCAGTGCTCTGTCACTCTCACAGGGAAGAAATTCCCCCTCACATTCAGGCAGAACTTCCTGTGCTTCAATTTCTGCCCATTGCCTCTTGTTCTGTCACATGGGACAACTGAAAAGAGTTTGTCTCTGTCCCCTTCACACCTTCCCTTCAGGTTCTTATACAMATTGATAAGATCCCCCTCAGTCTTCCCCAAGCTCAAGAGGCCCAGCTCTCGCTGTTCCTCACAGGGCAGGTGCTCCAGCCCTCTGATCATCTACGTAGCCTTACGCTGGACTCYCTCTCCATGTCTCTCTTCTAGTGGAGAGCGCAGAATTGGACACAGGACTTGAGAAGAGGCCTCCCCAGGGCTGAGGAGAGGGGCAGGCTCACCTCCCTCGAACTGCTGGCAACACTCTTCCTAATGCACGCCAGGAGACCATTGGCCTTCTTGGCCACAAGGGCACATTGCTGGCTCATGGTCAACTTGTCATCCACCAGCACTCCCAGGTCCTTCTCTGTAGAGCTGCTCTCCAGAAGGTCAGCCCCCAGCTTGTACTGCTGCCTAGGGTTATTTTTCCCTAGGATGTCCTGGATTATTCTGTTAAAAGAGCTAAGGTTGTGCATAGCCATTATACTTTGTGGGAAAGAGGAAGTTGCACATGCTCCGGTTTGGAAACCGTTCTAGGGGCCAATACAGCTAACAGGCATTGAGGAGTGAGCATGAAGGGTTGCAACTTCAGCACAAGCAGTAAGAATCCTTAAAAGATACTGCAGTAGAGAACAAGTCCCAGAAAATAAAACTCAGAGGTGATGAAAAGAAGGAGATTTTTCTAGGAACTCTTCCATAGTATTAGGAKAATTTTTTTCAAACTACAATACCACAGAAAGCTACTGAGATGGAAGGAAATACTGGTCTGGGAAGGACACAGTGATAAGGAGGAACAGATCATCTTTTACCATATGTTTTATCCCTTGTATCAAAAGAGGCCAATAGAGATTTTGAGGTGTCATGATAAAGTGATTGAAAGCTTGCAAAGGACCTGATATTTCTACTGGCATGTTCTCAAAGATGGAAAAGGAAATAACTAAAAAGTGGAGGACATAAAACAGACATTTATATACTTATATCAATTATATATTATACTTAATGTATCAGTTAGTGATATAGGATGTCCTTTGTTTGGCTCCCACTTCTTGTTGATCAGTAGCTCTCCAAAACAAACTAGAAGAGTTTGACAGAAAAATGTCTAGATGTTCAAGTGAAGAATGGAGCTTCTTTTTTTTTTTTTTTTAATGATAGTACCTAGCCTCTGTAGGTATGAATAACTACAAAGATTTTAAAAATGTTGGATTCTATTTATTCTGAGTAATCCCATGCGCTTGAGTACAATCAGTGTATATTATTACAAAAGCGTACCATGACAGGAAAAGGCTTCATGGAAGTAATGGAGAAATTTAAAACAGTGGACAGTGTAAATAAAGATGCAAAGATGTGGTACAGAGAAAACCCTTCTATAAAATGCTGAGTCCTGGGATATGTAGGAAGTTGTCTGTGCTTAAGTATTATTCTTTCTCTGGGGACACTCCTACCTAACCTTTCTTTTCTGGCTTGTAATGTACACAGTCTAGTACCAGAGGAGACTACAGAGCAATGGGCATCCACTGAATTTTTAGCCCTGTGATATCTCAAATCTCTCAGAGGAAGAAAAATCACTGTGTGATGAAGTCATCCCCTTATCAGGCAGTTAATCCCCAGTGTGTTGAGGACAAAGTACTCAACGGTAGAAATATCAGGCTGACCAACACACTGTTGACATATGAACCTTGTTGAGGAGATAGACAGTGAGCCCCACAGAGGTTCTGACCACAAGGGAATGAGGGAGCAGTGCTGAGGTATTTGAGGTATCTGTTGAGCTGGCTACCTCGAAATGTAAATACGCTGCCAGTATCCCTCCCTTCACATACTCCATGCCTACTCCTCTTCTCTGATTCTTCTTTGCCTCTCCTCCCAAGCTTTTTAATGATTCTTTTAGGCAGCTCTGTACTATATCTTTGAATTTACAGGTAGCTGAAATGTGGTCTATTCCCTTTTTCATGCCAGTGAACAGCAGAGCTGAAGACGAGGCAGATCCTTGGCAGACTCTCATTCCCGCTTTGTTTCAAGTGGCTTATTCTTCTTTCCTACTACTATTGATCTTGTGCCAGGTATTGAATACAGAGGAAAAAATTCAGCTTTACAACAGCCATTGGGAACTTGTCTTGAGAGAGACATTACTAGAAAGACAAAACATAGGCTCTATTCTCCTCTCTCCTTTAGTGGTTGGATGCAGAACATCTGGATCCTGTTGTTTCTCATATCCTAGTGTATAGGATCTTGAAATAAGGTTTCAGCACTCAGGATTATCAGAAATTTCAGATATTCAAAGAAAGGCATAAGATCCCTGGCAAAAGGTAAGGTATAAGTTTATCTATATAAATTCTATAGATAGAAACTGAGACTTTCTGTGACAAGGTAAAAGCTTTGCAACATTTCTTAAGTATTTGATAATCTAGATGCTAATAACATTGCAATTTTAGAGATGAATTAGATCTTACCTCTTGCATATGTTCTAAGGAAATTGAGACCATTCTGGGACTTCAGTAAGTTTGAGACACAGCTATATTTAAAAGCTTATTTGAGAATAAAACCCCGTGCAGGCTAAAGCAGCCTTGGGGATGCATAACTAAACTTCTGAACAATCAGGAGGTAGCCTAGGCCTTTGCAGAGCAGAAAGCCTGCTAGTATGTAGGTTGCCYGTGAGGGACAGTTCTTCTAAAGGTTGAAAACCTGTCCTGGAAATAAGAAAAAGCTCCTCTTCCTATTGCGTTTCACCTGCCTAGTCTCCTTCCAATCTTTACTTTTCTATTTTTCTTCTCCTTCCTACTTCCAATCTCTTCAACCTCTCTCCTTGTCCTTCTAAAATTCAAAGGCTTGGCTTCTACACTGAGGTCTGTGTTGAATGTATTGTTTTGCTCACAAAATCTGTTCCTGATATGTAGAGGCACTTACCATATCCCTATCTAAGTATGAAGTTATCTGTATAGGAGTGGATGTTAAAACACAGGCTTATTGCTAAAGTGACTTCTCAGGGAGCAATAGAGTTTTTTTTTTTTTTTTTTTTTCTCCTGATGTAATTACTGAAAAGGAGCCAGAAAAGCATCCAAACATTCGTATCTCCTGCAGCTATTAGACATCTACAGGAAAAGAGGGATGGCACGTCTGAGTACAACTTTCTCAAGATTTGTGCTCTCATTAAAGACATATGCTGTGTTCTTACATGATCATCTTGTTGGCAGCCCTGGTTAGAAAATTGTCAGGAGGCCTTCGGAGCTTGCTTGGAGTGAGGATTAAATCAAGGTGGCAGCAACTTTCCTCCTCTCAATCCAATCAGGTAATCAGAAAAAGAGATGCTTTCAATACTTTGTTTTTAGGCTTGATTTGATAATGTATTAAAAAAAACCTGTTTTGRCTTATTATGAACAGAGCAGAAGCTTATAAAGGTTCATAAGAGATGAAACTTTGAACTTCTGGTTAAGTAAAACTTGGAAAATAGAAAGGACTGAAGAATCAGAGAATGTCAACACAGTCATGGAATTATTCTAGCAAAAAGARTAAGTGTGTATACCCAATTCTTTTCAGTGTGTTTATTTGTTGCTGATATTCATGTGCAGTAAAATAACTTCATATCATTGCTGCCTAGTCATTTTTCTTTGGGAATGTGTTAATCGCAATGACTTTCACTGAACCATTTAAATGGGTGATTGCTACAGCATATTGTTAGGGATCTGAGTTACGGTTGGATGCTGTGAGTTTTGTGGTATATTATGACATGTAATAATAGTATGTGGGCTCTTTTCCACCAAACCTATTTGCTTTTAATTAAAATAAGTAAGATAAGGATTATCCAGTTGAATTTATGTCCTACTTGGCAGGTATAAGAGCCTTGCAGTTGCCACTGAGATAGTGGTAACTGATGACTTTAATGTAATAGAACTAGTATACTTATGGTTTAGTTTTTTATTTGTTCTGCCTAGCAATACTAGTCACCTAACCAAACCATTGCTTCTTATATTGATTGTGCAGCTTAATATGACCTTTCTCTTTATCAGTCTCCTAGAGCTGATAAATAGGCTTGTTTGAAACAAAAGGAAGGATTCCTTCTTTATTTTAGTGATTAATTTTCTGCCTTTGGAGTTGAAACATGCTGGGAAATGAGGTCTTCCCAAGGCATTTCTGCTTCCAAAAGGTATTTTCTTCTCATCCCATAAAAATCTGGCTTTGATGACCTTTTAGAAGACGTCAAAAAAGATGTCAAAATACATCAGAAAAGCCAATTCTGAGAATTATTTATTTAACAGTAATGCCTAAAACACTTCCCAGCCTTCTACACCTTTTTAGCCACCCATCAACTTCTTTGTGCATCTCTCTGTTTATACAATGTGAAGAGAAACCAGAGAATTATCATCACCTTCTAGTTCTCTCTTCAGTTACTTGCTCCATGCTTTCAACAAAACTCCCCATAATGATTATAGGTGGGCAAGTGATAAGCAGCAGGTATTTCTGTTCCTCTGCCTTCTCTCCTTTGTTTCATTCTTTGCTATGTTTAAGCTCAGTAAATATCTTTCCCTTTCACAGCAAACTTATGGATAAGTAACCAACCTGATGATGAGTTTGTCATCATTTCATGTCCGTCTCTCACTCATTGCTGTTGGATCTGTAGCTTGTTAACTGTAAAGAATTCTCTTTTCTGTCCATACCACAATATCTTGTATAGTAGTTTCTTATTTCTAATGCAAAGCTGTCTGTTCTCACGCTGAACGTAACTATTCACTGTCTAAGAAAAGAAGGTGTTGGTCCCTGTGTGAAGGAATACACAGTGTATGTCAATGTTAGGATTGGGAATACTGGTGATGAATGGGTCTAGAGAAGGACGCTGCAATAGCTAAATAGCATGGAGACTAAGATTGGTTTGCTGGTTTGTGGCTTGTCATGTGGAAATGTTCCAGGCTGGAGTTGCAGAAGAAACAAGAGTGGATTAGGAATGTGGGATGTAGGCTCTGGAATTCATGGAGCAGGGGGAGATTTGTACCTAGGCTGAGTAAGAAAGTTTGAGAATGCTTTTTGGAGAAGTGGACTGGTGGGCTGAAAATGGGAATATGTAGAGCAAAGGGACAACTGATAGTAGTAGGAGATGTCTACATGGAAAAACATGTTGGAGCAGCTTGGAACAGCTTTTAACTTAGTGGAAAAAAGGAGAGTCTGTGGCCTTCCATTGGGGGCATTGTCTCTTCTAAGACAACAGTCGTGTGTCACTTCAGTGCTGGAATCCTCTGTATTATTATACGTGAAGGTCAGTGGTATATCCTCCATTTGCCATGCGACCCAGGCAAGTGATGCACCAAGTGATGCCTTTTGRAAGCGGGGAGCTCCTCTTAGCACTCCCTCTCACTCCATCCCTGCCTAAACCTTTCCCAGGAGGGATGGCACTGGAGAAATATTGACATACATCAGGTCATAGGTCTGCTTCATCCTATTTCTAATTCCTGATCTACAGGCAAGTGGAACTTTGGGTAGTCTTCTTAGTCATGTTACATGAGCATCTATAGTCGTCAYGGATATTTTTCTAAGTGCAGTCAGGCAAATGAGTACTTCTGAATGAGTCAACCCTTCCTTTCTCCTTTTAATGGATCACTTTTGATTTCAGCACATGTAAAGATTCATGGAATATTAAGAAAAGCCAAAAAGACTGGTTGTAGAGAGTGTTTTCAACAGGTTTTTCATGAGCTGCTTGTTTTGCCAGTCTGTGAATAGTCATCTGAATCATAGGATCTTGTTTCCATCTGATTGAATGACCATCAAGGAAGGAACAAAAATAAAGGGAAAGAAAATAATGAATACATGTGGAAAATATAAATATGAAAAAAATGATGGAAATATTTGTGAATGGTTTATGCCTATGGACACTAAGAAATGTGTTGCTTAGTTGACTGAATTTGAGTAAGTATATGTAAGCAACTGTTTTTCTTATTGGTTAATTAGCTCAGCCTGTTATTCCTTGGAAGAAAAAAGTGAAGCAAAATAAAGGACCTCTTAAAGAGAGGTTTTGTGATGACTTTAGATAATTTCAGGAGGATTTTGAACAGCATATAGTGGCATCATGCAGTAAGAGGAAGCCAAGTATATTTGCTTTCGAACATATGGCTCAGATCTGAAGATAGTTTCTCCATACCATAAATCATATCCTGGCAGAAATCAAATGAAAGCTAAATATTAACAATTTCAGAAGGAAAAGAATAGTGCATCATAAGTTAAACTTATGTATCAATTGTTCAGTAGCCAAGTTTAAAACTACTTAATGAGTGATGACTCAGCATTTTACCTGTGATGTGTCTTAGGAAGCTGGAATCATATTGAAGTAATTTCTTTAATGGAAGAAAGATGGTGCTATTATAAAATGTGACAGATAACAATATCCTATGTCGAGAGTAAGAAAGATTCTGCAACCAAATTACTTGACTTTGCATAAGAAATTGCTGGCTCACATTATGAATTCATAAATATAAAGTTGCAGGGGGGCTACCTCTCATTAAATCAAATAAAAGCAGTGAAGGAGAAAAAAAAGCATTGAGAATCACTTTCCCTCCATCAGGCCCATGGGAAAACCAGARCCATGTGAAGTAGAACACATTCTGCATTCTAGTTTTTTCTTTCTTTGTGTATGTTAATAATTTAAATAATTTTGAATGCATGAAGCCAACATTTCAATACTAGACAAAGTTGGCAAATAATTTATCAACTGCAGAACAAATAGTTGCCTTTAACTGAAAGGAATGTTTCTGCATTCTGCAACAATAAACTAACCACTGGAGTTGATAATAAAATTATCTGACTTCTTTAAGCCAGCGCGCTGGAATAATCTAACATTCTGATTTTTACGTTATTAATTTGTTTATTCTCACAATTCATTTTGATATAATTTACTGAAATCTGCCCAGCTAGCTCTTTTTRTCCCTCCTTAACTACTGTACCCATCTGCCTCTGTTTTTTATATGCGTACATGTAAGCAGTCATGAAAGGACGTACATCCATAGTTCCATCTCACTATCCCTCTTACTTTCTCAATCTAACTTGTTTTATTTTATGACATTAGATTGTAAACTCCTGTCTAATTGTGAATTAGGCTGTGTAGCCATAACATTGTCAGGCTGAACTCARTGAAGCTGCTTCTGTTCAGTGAGACTGCTTACCGACTGCCTAAGTATGTGCACACATCATCACAGCACTGGGCAACACAAAACCACAAGGGAGAAGGGARGAGAAAGGAAAAACAGGGATGGATGTTTAAACATCAAGTATCTATCTGCACACTTGATTTGTTCGAAGAAGGAACTGATCATCATCCATGGCTGCAACAACTGCAGTTTGCCATTTACCCCCCTGTAAAGTTGAGAAATCTTTTTATCTGATTTTATTTTTCATTTCTGTTATGGATGTCATAGTGCTTGTGGAAGGTTGCTTGTACAGGGGCAGGTTGAACTGTGTGGGGGATTGAAGACCTCTCCCACCACTGAGCACTGCGGCAGCACAGGCAGCAGGAGCCATTTACCCGCCTCATGTTGGTTTTAGCCCTGAACTGGGGAGTTAGTCTCCTAGCACCTCTGTCCTSCAGACCACTTTGTGTGACTGTTCAGTGCCTGCCTTCTGTGCTTGGACTGTAAGAAGGATGCTCATTACACTGGTGATTTTTTCTGCTACCACTATTTATATGTGAAACTGCAGTGATAAACACCTGAAAATATGAGCTTATGTCCACTAGCGTCTGGATTGAGGCCATCCTATCTAATCATCATTATAGGTCAGTGGGTTGCTTCTTTACCATTCCCAGAGTGAAAAGCTCTATTTTYCTCTCAGGTAAGAATAAGTTGCAGTTTAGAGTTTGCTTCTTTGCTGCCTGTGATAAGTACATAGTAAAAGTGAAAGATGTAAATGAAAGAAAGTTTAATGGGTGGAGGTAGAGGATCTTTTAAAGCTTTCATCTGTTAGTATGCAATCAAAATTTATATCATGCTTCRAATAAATGATTCAGATTTTTTTTAGCTGGAATTACAAGAGCAGGGATGGTCTTGTGATGCTTACTGACTCCCATGTGTAAACTATGCATTTCTGTAGACCTGTATTCCACTTGTATTGGTTTTCTCTAGAATGATGTTTTTCCAACTGGGTAATAGAAAATAACAAAAGGAATCTGGGCCCAATGTTATGTCAGGCTGGCAGCCAGTGATGAGATGCCAGAATTTTAGTGACTGTGAGATGGATAGTGAACCTTTTCTGACTGGCAGTGGCAATAGCAGGAGGACCAGACATGTCTACATGTTCCTCCAAATTTTTCTCTTTCAAGAAACCTTCAGGGTCTGAGGTGGATGGAGCCCAAAGGAGTTGTTAGAGCCAGCTTGCTCTTATTGCAATTTGCAATGAGGATGGATGTCTTTCACAGTAAGCTTCTTTCCAGACTAGCAGCAGACAGGCAACAGGCTGTAGAAACTGTAGTAGAGAGAAAGAATCATAGAATTAGTAAGGTTGGAAGGGACCTC
>NW_028185037.1:14110474-14142080 GCF_003343005.1 Rhea americana
TTGTCATCCACCAGCACTCCCAGGTCCTTCTCTGTAGAGCTGCTCTCCAGAAGGTCAGCCCCCAGCTTGTACTGGTGCCTAACGTTATTTTTTCCTAGGTGCAGGACTCTGCTCTTGCCCTTGTTGAACCTCATGAAGTTCCTCTCTGCCCAACTCTCCAGCCTGTCCAGGTCTCTCTGAATGGCAGCACAGCCCTCTGGTGTGTCAGCCACTCCTCCCAGCTTGGTATCATCAGCAAACTTGCTGAGGAGGCACTCTGTCCCCTCATCCAGGTCATTGATGAAAGACTTGAACAGGATAGGACCCAGTGCTGAGCGCTGGGGGTGCCACTAGCCACAGGCCTCCAACTGGACATCCACGCCACTGATGATGACCCTCTGAGCTCTGTCTTTCAGCCAGTTCTCAATCCACCTCACTGTCCACTCGTCTAACCCACACTTCCTGAGCTTCTCTAGGAGGATGTTACGGAAGACTGTGTCAAAAGCCTTGCTGAAGTCAAGGTACACAACGTCCAGTGCTTTCCCCTCATCTACCCAGCCAGTGACTATCAGATTAGTTAAGCAAAACAAAAGARCAAAACAAAGAAACAATGTCACAGCAAGGTCCATTTACTGGCAGAATTTCAGCTGATCACTGGGTTGAGTTCAGTGACATTGTTCCAGAGATGCTCTGAAAAGATAGCTTCATAAGTAGATTCCTGCTGTGACAGGTGGAGTGGTCAAAATTACAGTTATTACAAAAATGATGTATGAAACTAAAATGGAACCACAATCCTGATGTAACTGGATGTTTCTGCAATGTAGTGGATGCTGCTGCTGGTGCTGCTGTAAGTGAAAAATGATGCAGACTCCAGTCAACACAGACAGAAGAGAGACACATGGACACCTCCAGAAGTCAACATACAAACCTGGTATCATGGTGCTTGTCCTAATGTTTCCTTCTGTTATCCTTTTTCTCAGACCATATTTATTTGCTGTATACATTTCACTCTCCAGATTTTTCCAAAATTTATACTCCTCTGAATCATTTCTAATTTGTTACTGTCTCTATCTTGCCATCTTGGGAACTTTAATTTAGAGCTAGCAACATGAACTTAATTCATTCGTAATCTGGACGTTGAAAGAATAACTATGAGGATCCACATAGCAAACTGAGATAGTCACCTATAGCAGATAACTGTGTGATAGGAAAACAGAGCCCAACTTTCAGCTCAAAAAATACATAACACTTATTGATTTATTGTCTATCTTCTTCCATCTGTAGTTAGCTAGTGATTAATATGACAACATCGATAAGTCAAACACAGTGTATTCACAATATATAATTCCTTCCTCCACCCTTAATATCATTTTATTTTAAATAATGAGTCTTCAATTCATGCTCTTTGGCTGACAATACAAATAAAAAAAAACAATTAACAACAACTAAGGAAACAATGCAGGACTAAATGGTGTGATGCAACATGAATCCTGGACCAAAGAAATGGCCTACATCAGTCAGAAATAATMAAAGTACTTGTGTAAATGGCTAAGTGGGCTTTGGATGTTGTTTCTAAAGGGTGGATCAAAGTGGCCTCTGTTGGAGCCCAGAAAAAGAAGTTTTCAAGCAGCTGAATCTTGAAGGAACTTGATTGTTCTGTTCAACAAATGTAGTGGTGGGGCTGTCTAAAGGACCAGTGATTTTAGAGTACCTGCTSCATGAACAAATTTGTGTTTCAGTGTTGCAGACATGATTCCCTGAGGTTATGACATCTGACTGGAGATGTCTTTRAGTTTTAGGGAGGGACTTCTGACTTTAGTTTTGTTTTTCCTTTCCATTATGAATTTCAAAAGCTGTCTGAGACTTGCATTTTAAAACAAATCTCCCGTGACAGTGACCAGAAGTACCAGGAGCCCTGTAGAAAGACTTATAAAGTAAGCAGTGTAACAGTGGTACCTAGGAGTCAGAAGAGCATGCTGGGATTTAACCAGAGCAATATAAGATAGCTAAGAGTGCATCAATGTAAATTAAGAATTTTAATGATACAAACACATATCAAAACCAGGGATCTCTATAAAAAGAATGTCTGAATCAATAGTGAAACTCCCTTCTGGATTTACCACATTGAATGGAGAGCAAGAGAGATTACTTACAACAAAGCCAAGCCTTCTTATTAACTAATCTCTTTTATTTGTCCCAAGAGAGATATTACTGATGTATCCCATGGCCATGTCATTTCTTTGGAATCAAGGATAAACTATGAAGATTTATAGAAAAACAATTTTGCAGTAGTCTATTAATAACATTCTAGTATATTCTGAAAATATTTTCACAGAAGATCCTTGAGTGCACCAAGATGCAAATGAATATGAGTAAATGGTGAGGACACTGCCCCTGAAAACTTGTAATGTTAATTTGCTAACCATTCACTAGCCCTGCAGGGCGTTGTCAACACAACAGCAACATATTAGAGCAACAGAGCAACAGTTCTGGATCAATTTGCATTATATGTAATTAGATTAAGTTACCGTCTCTGAGCAAAAGGACCAGATGATCTGATCTAAAACATTAATGGAGTCATGCACAGCCTGGTAAAAATGCTCTCAGTCCTGAAGCCATAAATCATCCTCCTAAGATGTTAAGAGTYTTCAGGCGGTTTCTGTACTGTGACTTTTCAGCTCCAACAAGACTTAAATGTGGGGATGCCCAGACTGCTATCATTAGCAGTTTACTTTTTAAATTAGACTAAAAAACCCCAAACAAACAGGTGATAGGAGGGATATTCTTGCTGTTTGCCCATATCATAATTAACTGTGGGGTTTCTGAATTGTGCTTCAGTTTGTGGTGTGAATACACCAAGAGAAAGCTTGGTAGTCATCTGAAGGTAGCCCAAGGTACAAAAGAGGTCCCCTTGACCTATGCTCATACTTCTACAGTATAACATTTTTGGAGCATTTTTCCCTTCTCTGTCTAATAGTAAATCTGAAAAAATACCCACAATCATTTTGTAAATATTATAGTAAAACCTAAGGAGACACTAAAGCACAGTATCTTAGAATGAGAACAACACAAGTGCTTGGGTAATATAATGTTAGGTATTAACTTACAGTTATATGACATGACAGTAAGTGCACAATAGATGAGCAATTTGTTTTTTGTGAAAGTCAACACTGAAAAGCAACAGGAGACTAGAATATTTACATCACATAAGGAGAAGAATCTGGAAAAGATGATTAAATCTAAGTTCACCAAATCCAACAACTTCATTAAGACATATTTTTATGGTAATATGAATGGAAACTTTAAACATGTATTTGGAGAAGGAAAATATAATAAGTCAGCATGGGTTTTGGGAAGAAGAAATTATGACAAACAATTCTGATTACATTTTAAAARGGAATAATGATTACATAGAGAAAATCTGATAGAAATTTTTTAGATGGATTTTCAGAAAAGTTTTCAGCAAAGTTTCATATGGTATATTATTCCATAAGTCTTCTAAATATGGATTAGGTAATGAATGCTTAAGATGGCTAAGTAGTTGGTTAGAAGGTAAAAATGGAGAATTAAAAGTRTATTTTGTTCATAGAAGCTAAGACCTTTCATGAAAATCCTTCTAGTGGCTTCAGTAGGACTTGAATAAGGATAATCATGAGAAGGAGCACATGGCCCCACGCTGACAGCAATTCGTCTTCATATGATAATTTACATGGTGCTATAATATGGGAAAGAGGCATTTTCAAGAGCTGGCRTGGGATGTTTTAATACCATGTGGTAGAGTACAATTCAAGAAGCTCTGAAGTAGATCCAGACACACTGATGCTTCCACATTGCAGTGGAAACTGCATCATCTTTTATAGAATTGCTTCGTTGGATGAGCTGGGTRGCCTCAAGGGTTGAATTTGCAGGTCAACATGGTAGATCTATGTCCAGTGCCAACTGATGGTACCTTTTAATAGAACAGCACTACTTTTTATCAATTCTTCCTAGTAGTACATATACAGAGGGAATAACCTATGGCAGCAAATGCACTAATATGAAAACATAGCAGCCCATGGCCCATGGTCTGTCTCCCACAATATGTTCCTCTGCAATGAGTAGGGAAATAYAGATTTCAATTTATACTTTAAAATACTCATTCTCTATCTTCTCATCTTCCTCCTCCTCAAAAGTCTTACCTAATAAACTGAAAATCATCATGACTGCATAAACTTAAAGGAAATGAATACTGAATATCAAATAGCAAAAATGAAGATTTTGAATCAAATGKCTGGAAAATTATCTATAAATTTCCAGTATTTGAAACTCCACAGACTGAATTTTGCTAGATGCTCTTGTAAARTTGTAGTTGCGATGAATGTTTTAAATGATATTAAAATTTCACCAGCTATCAGTAAATGGTAAATGTAGTGCAGCATTATATGTTGACCTTGCAAAGGTATCTGATAGAACAGATTGTAGTCAACTGTAGGGATTTACTTGCTTGAAAACTGTAGTTAATTAGATGTGCAAGAGGCAATGTTACAATGGGAAAAAGAATACAGTGAATATTCAAATGTTTCTTTATTGCCATGCATATTAAAAGCCCTGGGTAAAACTTAGCATTTTTTTCCTGACTCTCTGTATGGACAGTATTATTCTCCATCTAAATGTACAATACAAAACTTGCCTGCATCAGTCATCTTGAAATAATTGTGTTAATTTGGGGTTATGGCTGGAAGTGGATGCAAAGCTGATGTCATYTCCTAGCAGTCACTTTTTCAACAATTTTTTTTCCAGCTTGACAAATAAAAAATGTTTGGTGRTAACTGTAAATTTAAAATTCATTGCCAACCAGCTGATAAGAAACATATCAAATATTGAATTTCACTATACAAATAAGCATATCCAGAAGAACAAAGAAGATTGCAATGACTTTCATTTGTTGTACTGCCTTGGTTATCAAATTTTCCACTAATCAAAACTTTAATTTCTGTCATGTTCTTGACAGCTTTACATACCATATTTATTTATCATACAGCTCTGTTTATCATAGTGCTGTTTATAATGTCTCTCACGTGGAGGAATGACATTCTGCATACACAAATGAAATTGGTATTTGAGATTTTGACATGCAGTCCTGTGTTTTTTAAAGCCAAGATTTGAAGGTAAGGGAAAATTGCCATTCTCTGAGAACATGAGAATAAAATGCCTTTGCTTACTCAGAGATTATGAGAGAAGATGGAAGAGATTGTAATGAGATGTGCTCAGAAATCCCATTTGGTAAGTGCTGCAGAGCTAAACAACTAGCAAAGGAATTTGTCTATATAGRATGAGGCTGAGTTTGGAAATAAAATTTAGGTCTTGATTTTTTCAACTTCTAAATGTCATTAGTAGGATTAACTACATCTTTATCTCTTGCTCTGGTTTTTCCACTCTTGTGCTTTCATTTCTCTGAGGACAATGCCCCAATCCTTACTTAGTCTCCAGAGGGGCTTGCAGGACAGCATCTGCCATAATCACCAAGGCAACTGAATTTGGATTTCTGTGGTTTTATGGGAAATGATCTACTAGGCCCATCTTTAGAAAAAGCCTGATATCTAATTTTAGAAATTTTTAAAAGACTATTAAGACAATTAAAAAAGAAAGGATTTAAAAGCAAAGAAAAATGCTACAGGGGTTTTATTGCTTCAGTTTACTTAAGGAGGCCAACTAAAGATCACATGCATAACCTATAGGCAATCAGTYTGTGCCTCCAAAATCTATGTGCTCCTTTGAAGCTCTTTTAATTTTGCCTCTTACATCACATTGACACACTGAATGTAGTCAAGGACAGAGGAAAAGCAGCCCGTTTGCTTTGAATCACCATTCACTCCAGACCACATGACTCTAGGCTCCATACAATAGAACAATAATCATGATTTCTGCCTAAAAATGCTCTAGGTACAGAAGAAGAGAGAGCAGAGGGGTACACACAGAAAGGCTATCAGAAGCCAGCAATGAGTCAGTACCGGCCAGCAGTGTAGACTTTGTGTTATATAGAACGAGTTAAAATTTTGGTCATTAAAGAGTTCACTCGTCTTTCTATAGTCTGTATTTGATTWAAAAAAAATCAACTCAGAGGCGATCATTCCCTAATTGAATGGCTCAGTTTCCATCAGTCTTCTGTATTGGGACTGGTACTTTCCAGTGAAAGCTGGGTTCTCAAAGGTAGTGAATATCAATGAGAAATACATACTTTGTTTCTTTGACACTTTCAAAATATTGGTGTAATTTCATTAAAATTAAAAAAGGAAGTTCAGAATTAATGCTTTAAATAAGTTTAGAACATTTGCAATTACCTTCCTTGTTCAAGAAGGTTAAGTCCAAGAATTACATAAATTTCTCACCTCTTTTAGGTAAAATCTCCAGTTACAAATATAAAGCGCATGGTGCTTGAAGTGGAAAATGTCTCTATTGTCTGCAAAGACTTCCTACTTTCACAGGTCAGCAGGCGTAGATGTTGAAAGGGAATTTGGTTGTGAAGAGGACAACCTTATGAGGGAGTCGCAGCCTGACAAGGAGGCTGTGTGGAAGGAAGTGGGACGGTGGTAACAGGGGAATTTAGCAGTAGGAAAGAGAAAGGTAGTTTCACAGCTGACATTTGGGCAGGAAGTCAGGAATAACATCCCTGCTCTTGCAGAGAAGACAATAGGGTGTCTAATGTTTGCAGGCACCCAAGCCTCACTTTTTACATCTCCTCCAAATATTTCTCTTCAATARTGTTGTATTCTCAGAAAGATGTTCAGGGATTTGTTCCCTTGCAGAGACGTAATCTTCCAGTGGTTACCAAGGTTTCCTCTTACTGGAAAGAACACTAGCTTCTATTTATGTAATACATTTTTGGTAGAATTTCTATAGTGGTGAATTATTTACAAGATTACAACTGAAAACAAAGGTAGATGTCCTATTATTTCTCGTCAGAGATAGGTCTGAGTCAGTATTAAATTTTAGTGATTCTGGATCAGCCCTGAACACAGATTAAAAAAAAAAGATTCTAGTGAACAATTATTTATTGCTGCTCAAAGATTCTTCATGCAACTCTTGCTGATTGGGCTGAAGATCTTAACATGGACTAACAGTGAACTTAAAAACCTTATTTTCATATACTAGTTTGTAGTACTACAACTTCTAGCAGTTCTGGTTATGTAATCTAGGACTCGCACCTTTTTAATGGAACATGTCATGGCCATACACTAAAACATGGCATCGTAATTTCAACTGTGGAAACTGCACTTTAAAGCTTTCTTCATTCTTTTACACTGTTTTGATCACATATTTATATATAAAAATTGGTATTTTAATGGGCCACTGTATATTTTTTATTTCACAGCCTCAATTTTAAACTGTGAGCTGCTTTGTCGTGTTATCCTATGAACACAACACATCTTTTATGAATTTATTCTCAAAGACACTCTTCCAGACATTTTCTTTTTGCATTAAKTATGGTCTCTAATAATCCAAGTCTCTTTTCTCTTCTAGAGGTGTCTTAAATTCATCATAATTTCCTAACACAACAGAAATTTCTTTTCTTTGTCTTACCTTTTTCTGGTTCACGATAATTGCTGATCAAACAGAAATTTGAGGGAGATTGCATTTCCAACAAACAAGCTCTTTAGCTTTGTAGAGCTTCTCTTTTTTTCTACTTTATTTCATCCACTTCTGCTCATTCTAGGTGCTGTAAAGCCATAGCGAACAAACTGCAGCTTATAATGAACTTCTCTTGCATGATAATTATGTTTTACAAATAAGCAAAGCACTGATGTGCTGATCTGCTGTAGATGAGAAGCTAGTAAAAATCAGAGAGTGAGAAGCTCTTTCTATTCTTTGATCTAACTTTTATGGCATTTGCATTCACTTAACAGGCCATTGAACTGAGAATATGGATTTATTCAAAATCAGGCACTACTTCACTCAGCTTTATACAATTCTTCTATAAAACACTTCAGATCAACTAGGAAGAGATGGGCTTAATTGAACTACTTACAGGGTAGGTGCAAAACAGGGAGAAATAACACCCAAAGAGTAGTGATCAGTGGTCATTTTTAAACTATAAAGATTTCCTGAGTAGGACTACGCTGCTACCTTTCCAGAGGCAAGTGCTGTTTAGTATTTTCATAATCATTTGATTGTCATGCTGATTGACATAAGAACATGCTGTTACATTTGCAGAAGACTTGGAGCCGGTAAGGAAAGCAAAGGATCAGGTCCAAATTCAAGGTAATCTTGAAGTACTGGAGGGATTATCTCARATATAAGAGGAAATTCAATAAGCTCAAGTGAAAGATACTGAACTTAGGCAGAAAGGATCAATGGARCAAATACAAAACATACAGCAACCTGCTAGATAGAAATTAACCAAATAAAGACCTGGTGGGTAAAATAGGGGCAGTAMCATTGTCATGTTATTGCAAACAAGGCAAGCACCATATTGAGATGTATAAATAAAAAGAATAAAGTGTGCTAAAAGTATGAAGTGATCTTTCTGCACTTTTCCATGTTGATAAGACTATCTGGAGTACTGTGTCCAGCTTTGGGCAGTGTGCCAACTTAAAAGAAGATGGCAATCAGAACAGTCAGAGGTCTAGAAAACATGAGCTATGTGAAAAAGATGAAATAATTTGAAAGGATTAAAGAAGAAAAAATAGAGAATGGAAGAGATGAGTCTTAAGAGCTGCAAGAATATTGAAAATTGGGAGAAAATAATCTGTCCAGGATTGATGGGGAAAAAGTGACTGGCTTAAAATGTAATGATCAGGTTACGTGTTAGGAAAATCTTTCCAAGAGTAAAAACAAGGAGGCATTGGGATGGACACACTGGGAATCTCAGTTGTTGAAAATCTTTGAGAACATTGCAGAGAAATATCTGACAAGGATGGCCTACATGCAGGTATGCTGTTGCAGAGCAAACGATGGCTCAGATGATAGCCTTCCGAGTCCCTTCTTACCCTGGTTTCCTATGATTCTGTGAAAAGGCAGAAGCTTGAACAGATGTGCGATTGTGAGGGTATGTGATGTTGCTATGAAATCAGTGACAAAAGTTTGTCAGCATTCCTTGGTGCAGGATTTTATGCCTCTTTCCCTAGAATATCGCGGAGTAGACAGTCACTAACTGCTAGCATGCCTCAAGAGCTTCCCACTGGGATTGCTGTGGTGTGTTTCATGGACTTAAAAAACTGTGAGGGGGACAATGACTGACTCTTGAACCTACAGTGCAGTCAGTGGAACTTCAATTAACTATTCCAGAAGATGACTCAGCCTAAAAGGAAATGTGGACARATCCAAGACTTTGCCAAATTTATCAGGGAAAAGACATTACTTCATAGGAGTGGAATCTTCAGGTCAGAGAATGCATATTTTTTAAGTTGACACCAAAACCTGAGTCACCTTGGATATAATTTACAAATTTCTCTTTCTTTGTCAATTAAACATAAGTCACCTATTAAGCTTGAATTCAAGTTGCTGTTAGCCTGTTAACTGTGGRTTTTGTAGCTGACTGTGGCCATTCAGTGTAGCTGTTTTGTGCTAGCTGTGGTTGCTTTCTTACAGGGAAGGCTCTGAATCTTTTGCCAGCTGCTCAGTTGTTTTGCAGTGTTCTTAAGCTCTGAAGAACCTAGGTTACATGCGCCCTGCTCTGGYCATGCTGGAAAGCCTCAAAAATCATATCTGAATGAAGATCAAAGGGGAATGTATCTGGTACTGAATAGAAGTACAAATGCCCGAAGAAAGCTTGCATTAAAACTGAAGGGACTGAACAACAAAGGGGAGGTAGTGGTCCTGCTTTACTATCCCTTTTYCTTTGTGTGTTATTTCCTAGTTCAGAACGGATAACATAGAGCATAAAGGCTTTCATTAAGCAAATCTTGCCAGATGATCATACCCAGAAGTGACCCATCTGTTTCTGGACTTGATTTGTAACTGGTGGATTAGTTTGGTAATCTAGAGGCAACCAAGAACATCTCAGTTGTTGCTGTACTGCATTCTCTGTGACATGCAGCATTTTCCATTACTACTGGAAGTGGCACACTGGGTCTCACATTTGGAAAACTTGGCCTGTAGGAGTTGGACTGGGAGCTACCTCTGTGACAATAAACTGAGCTGACCAGGGGCTGCTCTCTCCAAGTCCAAGCAACAAGACATGAATCACCTCCATATGCTCAAACTCTCTCCCTTATCCCCAAAACATGGTGCCCATGTCCAAATTGCCTACTGGAAACAATTCCTGGCASTTGTTATCTCCTGAGTTGTGCCTGGCTGTTATCTGGACAGTAGCACTTGACATAGACCAAAACCATGCCAGGGATTGTGCTAACAATTAAACAGAACAGATGATCATATGCCATTTCCAGAGTCTGTGCCTTGGCCCTATTTACTTGTATTGATGTAGCCTAAGAGAAGCTCTGCTAATAAAATGACAGTTATGTACAATTCAGCACATCTGATTACAGCCAAATGGGACTAGAGATGACGAGTGCCTAGGTCAATGTCTGTAACTTGCAGAGCACAGCTGCTCTGAGAACCAGACCATTTACACGTGAGATGGCCAGATACTGAAGAATCATTTCTCTAATGGCTTTTAGTGGAAAAAAAAAATTGTAGATAAGTTTTCATCCAGATCACATCTCTGACTGAGCTCAYGATGTGCCTGTATGAGTTTCTATGTCTGTGCAAGGCAGGCTCCTGGACTACATGACCGGGGCGAGTGTGGGACCATGCCTTTTGGTAATGACACAGATTTTGATAAATGTCATGGAATCAGGAAGTTGCAGTCTCAGGAAGCTATATGCTGATATCTCCCCTCAAGACCTACTTGCTGCTCTGGCTMCTGTAAGAGAATAGTCAACCGATATGCTGACCCTGCAAACTTGTTTTTTTTGTGTCTCTAGGCTTGAAAGCAATGAAATTCTGAGGATGAATAAAGTTTGGTGCAAACATAAATGCAAGTCTGACTAGTAACAGTTACACTAAATTAATATGTATATTTTATCTATAACTATAAAAATTAAAAATGGAGTTATCACAACCTAAACAYCCATTTATGCTACACCTTGTTTATGGATTTCCCTTTTAAAATATCCACTGTTAAGGTTCGGAGTCTTACATTTGTCTGTAGAGTGGTTACTGAATTTGTGAGCTAGTGGTGTCCCTCAGGGCACAGTACTGGGGCCAGTGTTCACAGAATCACAGAACGGTTGAGCTTGGAAGCTCCGGGACCTCTGGAGATCATCTAGTCCAACCCCCCTTCTATCAAAGGGGATCCTATCAATGTCTATAAATACCTTAAGGGAAGGTGTTAAGAGGATGGGGCTGGACTCTTTTCAGTGGTACCAAGCARCAGGACAAGAGGCAGCGGGCACAAACTAAAACACAGGAAATTCCACCTGAATATGAGGAAGAATGTCTTTACTGTGAGAGTGACAGAGTGCTGGMACAGGTTGCCCAGAGAGGTTGTGGAGTTTCCTTCTCTGGAGATATTCAAGGCCTGCCTGGATGCAACCCTGTCTAACATTCTGTAGKTGACTCTGCTTGAGCAGGGAGGTTGGACTAGATGATCTCCAGAGGTCCCTTCCAACCTCAACCATTCTGTGGTTCTGTGGCTCTCTTTTATTGATAAAAATAATTAAAAAAATTAGAATGTGCCACTGACATAAAGATTGGCCAGCTAATTAATGAGGCAAAAAATTCAGTTCTCTGCTCCCAATCTGTCATTAGCATGTTAGCTATTTTCACTACATATTTGCCCATACTGTGCTTTCTGGCTTAGGAAAGCACAGTAATACTTACTGTGCTTACTTAAAACATCACACATGTTTTCTAGATTCTTTTGACACTGCACATTTCTCACCAGTATCAGGTGACTATTTTGACATGTCACAAACTTACTTACTTTTACCTTGCTTTTAAGTCAGTCTGCTCCAAAGCCAATTTAGTCAGCAGATTTTTTTATTGCCTGACAAGGAATTGGTGTTTTATTTTGAAAGATAGATAAAATGCAGTACAGTAAGAAAAAAGAGGTTGATTGTGGCTTTGCATATCTGCCAGGTCTTCTAGTATTTTAGTGTGTTCCAGTTTCCTTCATCTTTGGGGACTATAAGAGATAGCATATGGGAAAAAGAGGACAAAGGCAAGCATTTGTCAAAACAACACACAAAGYCCTTTAGTAAGGCTTATTAATAGAAATGGAAATATTTGAAATAGAAATATTTCTTTGCAAAAGGACAAAGAACGAAGAAACTCTCTAGGGTCAAAAAGTCCTCTGGAAAGTCRGTAGGAGAATCAAAATAGATTTCTTTTTTTTTTAATATTCAGCTTTAAAAAGTCTTCATGAAACTCAAGCTATACTGATACAGTCATGGTTCCTCCAAGTTTGTCACCACAGAGCATCTTTCATAATTTCATGGTGATAATAGGATATTTAGGTTCTCTGCAGACACATCTGCATCACAAGACCCCATCAGCATTAGTACAGGTATATATTGCTTATGCTACAGAGGCACCCAGCAAYGGATCAAGGATATACAGAGGGTCAGGACTCATTTGTATAGAAAGATGACCTATCTCTGAAACATTARCAGTCTAATTCAACCAGAACCAGAACTGAGATCCCCTTGGTGTCATAATTAGGGTCTTGATGGACATGCTATCAATGAAATGGATGCAAGCTAAAGAACAAYCATTCCTCTGAGTCATTACTAATACAGAATTTTGATAAACAACATATTTTGCCATTTCCCCAGCTGAACAGGGAGCAGATCTTTAGATTTCAGTTTCAGGATTGTTGAATCTAGCACTTTGCATGAGCACACAGATCTAGCAAGAAGAGCTGAAGTGTCCTATAGCTTAATAAAATMATCTTGAGATGATACGAGTATTGTATGACACAAGCTGACAAGAGACACCAAATTGAAAAACACAAATATGACACTATTTTCCTTGGAGATTTTTAACTTGTGCACGGTCTATGATTATGTGCTGTGGATAGATTTCTTGGAGTTGTTGACATATTGAAGGAAAGTAGGGGCAAAGTGCCATTTTTTAATTTTACTGTTTCTCCCCAGTTAGTACTTCCTTTAGTTTCTTTTCAGAGATATATATTTTTATATTTAAGAACAAACAACTGATRTTTTTTATATATATGTGTCCCCTACTTTCTTAAAGTACAGGATCTTATTCAGCTGCTTTCATACTGATATTAAATTGACAAATAGTAAAAAAAAAAATGTTATTACTTGTCACTGTAGCGTGTTAAAACTTGCACCATACTTTAGGGTTTTAGTAGTCCTGAGACAGTCCCTGCTCCAAAGAAATTGAGACAAGAAAAGGCTAGTGGATACAGACTGGGAGTTGAGTTTAATCACATTGATCGACATGATTGGCAGTGGCTTTAGTAAACCAAGACCCTACTTGCTAACAAAATTTTTGGAAACAATTCAGAGAGGAAGACTTCTGAGGTGTGCTTAGAAAGAGGATAAGTTATTTGGGGCATGCTCATGAAAAGCTCTTCTCAGCAATCAGGGTCAGCATAGCATTCTCTAACATGCAAATGTCCTTGTTTCAAAACTGGGATGAGGGTAGTGAAGCTGGTTARCAGCAGAGTGTATCCATCTATGTTGCTTCAAGGCAGTGGTTGCAKAAGGAGAAGCCCTCTAAAAGGAGACAGCTTGTACCCTCTGAAGCTATTGAGTACACTTGGTGGAAAAAGGTTCAGGGATGGCAACTGTGGTGAGCAAGACAGTCAGGGTGGGTAGCCTGTGAGGGACAAGGCAGCCACCTCCCAGAGAGGACAGAAAAACTTTCTTAAGAACCTGGTTTCCTGCTGCTTAAAGAGGCAGTGAATTGCTGGAAGCAAAAAGCTACAACAGGCAGGGGAAAGGCTATGCACAAACCTCTCCATTTTTGTTCTACTTGATTTTGTTGTGTTGCATTTCTTTGACTCAAAATTTATTATTCTAGCTTTTATTATATGACGTATTATATAAGACATAATCTTTTTCTTGCATGAAACCTATTAGGGGAGAAAGGGATGTGTTTGCATGTTAAAGTTCCCTGATCTCCTTTGGGATCTCAGTATAAAGAAAAGATTGAAGCTTATTCACCTTATCCCTGTCACTGACTGGGCTCTTGTCACACAGATGTATTGAAAACAGATAGCAGCTCATATCATGAAAAATGAAAGGTGATGGGCAAAATGACAAAGATCCCAGAAAGGTCCAGAAACTGAAACCGAATGATATTTGAGCTAAGTAGGGAGGGCAGAGGGGCTGCTGTGGAGGGATGAAAAGATAAGCGCATACAGCAAAGCAATAAGCTAGTAAAAGTAATCTTGTAGTAGCATCCTGAGTTTATCTGAGGTGGAGAAAAATTGCATTCATCAAAAACAGGGAAAAGTGGTGGATAAGACCAGAAGTGGTGATTTTAAATTGCATCAAAGACAGAGATGGAGGATAACTTTCTATTGKTCAGGACAGTGAGCACTGGAACAGATAGCCCAGAGAGGTTAAGGTGTTTCTGTCACCCAAAACAGATTAGGAAATCATCCCTCAGGAATAAAATATTTGATCCTGATTTAAGATTGGGTAGAGCAGGGCAGACTGTGTGACCCCTTTATGTCCCATACAGCTCTGTGATTTTGTGATTGCAGCACTGCAACACAGGAGGACAAGGGCTTGGAAAGAAAGATATTGCTGGGTGAATAGGTAAGAAAGGCTGAATCTTAGAGATTTTTTGCAATATCAAACCTCAGTATGACTGACAGCTCAGTGAGCCTGGAATACCTRTTTTGATCTTTAGTTAGGATGAGGTCATGGGAATTTCTGAATACTAGGAGGAGAAGCCWGGTTGGGAATTATTTAGGTTCAAAGTGTAACCAGCAGAGTCAGTAAGGTAGGAGATGATGGCATGCTACAGCAATAGCTAGAAAAAGAAATAGGGAAATGTTAAGATTTTAAGATAGTAGAGAGATTAATAAAAAGATAAGGAGAGGTAAGCTGAGTGTTTGCAAGAAAAAATATCAAGAAATGGCAGGGGGCAGGCACTGTGTTAAGAAGAGRATATAAAAGTGGTTGCAGAGAAGTGAGAGATCAAATTCTCTGTTCTTAGCAGGAGAAGAAGAAAAGGAGACAAGGTAAAGGAAGAGGAACTTAATCTCATGACTACCGTTTCTGAAGGCCTTCCTGTCATACCAGCCTTCAGCGAGACTGCTTGTGAAGAGCTTTTATTTTAAGTAAATTTGTCATAATCTGACCCATGAATGACTGTATTAATATAAATTGCTCAGGAAGGCAACAATGAATATCATTTTTTTTAATCAGAAGGCAGAAGGTATTGTTTTGTGTTTCAGAAGCAATAATCTCCTGTAAAAAGAGAACTAAGACTTCTGCTCTTGCTGTAGAATGCAGKGATCAAGCCTGGTTTTTAGACTGGTGTTACGGTTCTGATAAACCTGTTCCTGTTTAACAGACATTGGAGATTTTTTGTAGAAGTCCTTTTACAATCCTGTCAGGTTGAAGAAAACGCAGGATAATACTTGGGCTTGCATGAGGATCCATCTTGCAGATCTGCCATAGACAGTTAAGGTGGATATTTAAATCAGGTACGTTCAAGCCCAGCAGCTAAGTTTGCAGCAGTTCTGTTGCAAATACCTCCAGAGGGTTTTTTTTCCTTAGACATTCTAGTGAAAGGAGTTTTTTAAGTGTTCCCCTCACARCAAGTGCAGTCAAATGTTACTGTCATATGCACAGGGAGAAGAGACAGAGATAAACTCAACAGGCTCATTTTGTACAAGGTAAATGAAGTTACAGGATGTAAGCAGGAACCTGCTAACTCCCCTGGCCTTGCAACTGGCTCTGCATGGGTGGAACCCTCTATGCAGCAGTGCTGAAGCAAATGAGCTTTGTGCTAGCTCAAGGTTGCTTGAAGGACAAGGTCCTAAATCTAGGAGAGCTAAAGCAGGTTTTTAAAATCCTTCTGGCACACTAAGCAGCTTTTACGGAGCAGGGAAAGCTATGTGGGCATTTGTTTTTGTTTTGTAAATGGAGGTTATGTACTCCATAATTCAGTAAAAGATTGTTTCTCTATTTTTACATGGGACTGGATTCAAAYGCACACATGCAAAATCCTTTTCTTGCTCATGCTGTGAAGAACTCTATGGCTTTTATCCCTCTACAAGCCTGACTGAGGGTACACCAGAATCTGGTTAGATCAAGAAAGATAATGTGCACATTTCTCATCTTTACTTTTCCCAGATGCTACTAAGAGATGCATATGTTTGTTGCACACTCTCTACTTCTTCTGTTTATATTCTGCAGTGCAATAGGAATTATTGTAAGAATCCTCCTCATGGGGAACTTAGCCTTTTGATGGGTTAAGTATGGATTTGCAAAAMCAGATTGTTTTGTACTGTTMAGATAATCACTGATGTTGGAAATAYGGGAAAGAGGTTACACTGAAAATCTGAAGGAATCTCTTTTTTGAAGTGTTTAGTTCTGCTGTATGCACTTCAAGGTTCAAAGAGTGAAAACTTTTATTAAAAAAGAGATGAAGTTTGGAATGGAATCAAGCAGACAGTCTTTAGACATCCTCTGTTAAAATTTACTGAGTTCATAACTTACTAAGAAGCTGTTATCAATGCTGTTATGATTCAGCCTCGGGCACGTCTATATTATATTGGTTATGGCTACACTGCTGAACTACAAAGTGCCAGAAAGTGACCATAAACACTGAGCCCCAGWTGCTTTTCCACTCCTTTTCTCTGTTTCGGGGACTGCTTCAACTAACCATTGCCAAGACAAAGACTGCTCCAAGTTTGACTCTTGGCACGCTGCAACACTATGTTAGCACTCCCAAATGTGTCGCATCCCAGAGGCATATCATACATATTCTTGATTTCATGCTCCAAACACTGTTCTGGAGGATTACTACATACCCGACATAGATGTTATTTGAGACAATTTTCATGGAAAAAGCATGCCAAGTATTAGGTCTGTGTTAGAACCATAGTGGTGCCACAGACCCAGATGAGATTCAGGGCCAAATGCACAGTGTAGCCAGTCTACTTGGAGATGCCTAGATTAAGCCCTCTTGAGGCAAAGATGATGCTGATCAGTCCTTCAGAATTGAGCTTTGCCTTGTTTGTGACACTCTTCTGCCTAGCAGTGTAGCCACAGTTGTTACTGTGGGCACAACACTAACACTAATGTGCCAACACATTTGAATGCCATTTAAACTGGAGTTGCCTCAGATCTGTCCAGAAGAGAGAATGGACAGAGAAATTCGTGTCTATGAGTATTCTTATGTTCAAGTTATCATGGACAAGGCTGTAGTGTCTGCTATTATTGTGTTCCCTAATGGTTCATGTTATAAGACCGTGTCTTCAGTTGCTGATAACTTTGGCAGATTATTCAGGATGAAGATTTACATGCCAATAACCTGAAGATTTCAGCCAGTGTGGTTACATTATGTTGCCTTTTTTTCCAAAAATTTTGTGTTATTGTTTTTGAAAAGTTACTGCTTCTATCTGCTTTGAAAAGAGCAAATTGTGGGTGTGAGTTAGGGTAGAAAGACTTATTTCAGTGAAAGAACAATGTTTTAGGAGAGCATGGATATGAACAAAAACTTTCTATCTGCAAAAGAAGATTTCTGATCACTAGGGGAGCAAATTCCTGAAACAACATTCAGACAGGGTCAACTATTGAATAATCATTTTGTATTTATACAAAGAATATATTTATCTAAATAACTATAAGTTGTTATATTTCKGCAAAGTATCATTATATGATTGCTTATAATAGGAGACTTGATTAAGTGGTTCAGGACAGCCCTTCTAAACGTTTGTTTGTATTTTCCAGTCTTTTCTTCTGTATTAATGTAGTTTACCTTTAGAGCTGCACGATCTCATCTATAGTTGGGCCCTTAGTAGTTTAATTATTATAGTAACATAATCGCTCTCCAAGCCAAAAGTTTTTCTTTTCTTACTTCAAAGTGTAGAGACAGCTGGAAATTCCACTTATTTTCTCTTCTGGTCATTTCTATTTGAAGAAAGAAAGATGGCAAAGACTCTTAGTTAAGCCTTTATATTTTTATAGTTTTAAATTAAGACAACAACTTTGCATTCCATTGTGTGAATATCAGCAAACACTGTATTTTCTTTGCAACTCAGATTTTGTAAGGGTATTAACTTGTTGTGGGAATTTTTTTGAGAAATAGGCTTTCAACCATGATGTATTCTGTTTAATGAAGTTCAAGGAGCTCAGGATCATAGATTCAAATCTCTCCGAATAAAAAGAGAAACATTAACGAGTGTTTCAATCAGTTCAGTGCCTTACATTTATGCAAATGAAAGAAAGATAGAAGGGCTAACTTTCTGTCCCCACCTTGTCTAGAATAATACCATATGGTAATACAGTTCTTCGGGGGCAACTCCTTTTAACTATTCACCCCTGTCTTGAACTCTGTAACAGTTTCGTTTCAGTGTTAGGATGATTAATTGAGAGAGATCAAAGAGGTTTTTTAAGGTCAGCTCAATGATTTTTCTCTTAGCATGCCCTTCTGGCTGGCCTTAGGCTTATTGGTCTCCAGCAAGTAGGATCATGTCACCTCTGTAACGCTGATGCACCAGTCCCATTCTGTGCCGCACCTTTATACATTCAAAAGTTGATGCTGATACTGCCACTTCAAAGGCTCCATTTCGCTTCAGGGTATTCTATCTTTAAAGAACTCAACATCAGTGGGAGGATTTTCACGTCATGTCACATCCCACTTTTGAAGTTTCTTTTTAATAGGGTCGTCTTTGAAGACTTCCCACTCCTGAAAGGTTCTTCTCCTAGTTCTTCTTGTTGCAGAGATGTTTCTCTGAAGATCTTTTTAGTATCTCTCTAGAGGATTTTCTATGTTTACAGACATCCCTGAAGAACTTCTTATTGTTTAGGCCTGGGCCTTTAGAAGAGTTTTGATGTTCTTTAACAGGTCCTTGCAYGCTGGCCAGAATATGTAGCCTCTACTCAGTGTTGAGTTCACTATAACTACTCACCTGAGTTAGATGAAGATGACCTGACCAAGGATATTTATGAGCAGATTTCATCCTTTTCCTGTTACATAAGTTTATTTATGGAGAAAATAGCATATGTCTACTGCAAAAATCAAGACATGCTGCTTGCTGTAATTGCATTTTAATTAGTCTTTTTCAAATCAGAAACTGACCCCATGTTTAAATCCTGCACCTTTTGGGAGGCAAGTTACATCAATTCCTTTTTCTTTTGATTTCTTTCGATGTTGTACTTATTTGCACGGACTGGAAAATACGATGTGCATGTCCTTTAGCACTGAAGGCCTTACTGGAAAGAAAGAAAGTATCAGAAAATTGATTAAAAAGCCTCTTCTTATAAGATTTGGAAACCCAAGAGGTTCACATAAGAAACCAGACTATTGAGCACTTGCCTCAACCAAGAATCTGAGCTTTTTGAGTTTTTCACATCACTAAGTCAGTAAAAACTTTTTTCAGATGAATTTCAAAATATTGTCATGTGATTTTAGATTCCACTCTGTCTCTTAGAACCTTATATTTTGAGTGGAGAAACTTTAAACAAGTCTTAAAAAAAAATTGTTGCTGAAATTTTTGGATGTGAACCTGAGAAAARGGGAGTGTATAATCAAGAGGAAAAGGTTAAAAGGTAGTGGGGAACAAGGCTAGGGAAATGAGAAAAGCTAAACCTTTCTTTTAGGCCATGAGTCCTTATCGTCACATTAGAATCAGCCTTTCAGACTGGAGGGTCTCCGTTGAGATGCCAAACTTGTAACTTCCATGTGGAAATTTATTCTAAAATTAAAATAAGTCTAAAATTCTGCATTATTGACATGTTATAAAATGGGTTCTGCATAATAACTGATATTGTAAAATTAAAGCATATACATCTGAATAGACTTTCATTTTAAAACATGTTCCACTTTTACAGAGRAAATTTTATGCAGTTATTGAATAGAGTACAAAGTAATAGATTATATACTACTACTAACACTTCTACTGGCTTGTCAAGAAGGTCTTTTTTTTTCTTATTTCTTAAGATAGAAAAAGTTCTGTAAACAGTTATTTTTGTTCAAAGTTTCATGGTGTTTCATTTCAACAAACATAAGATGCTTTGAAGAAGAAAATAGAATAGGATGTTTCACTCGGTAGTATAGTGATGTCTGGTTGTAGTATCCTGGAAAAATTGTTTCTGGCAAAGAAGGATATTAAGAAAAACCCCAACAGTTAATGCTTTAAATAAAAATTGGATAAAAACAACATAAACATTTTSATTGCCGTATTATGTTATGATGTTTTGAAATAATTAAATTATCAAAATTTTGCCATTTGCYGTGCTTAAACAAAATACTTGCTTTCAGAAAACTGTACTTTTCCATGGAAAATTGTTTCCTTAAAAGATTCCAGTAAAGTCTAATCGTACTACTTCATGAAAATAAAAAAAGCCCTTAGGTTGATGTCATCTGTTTGCTAATCTGACCTGTACTTATACTGTTTTAACCTCTGCGAGTTAGGCTTATATTGAAATATGACTCTACATTTTGCTTGAGTTTGTTTAATATCTACCATTTAAATTCTCAGATACAACTTTCTAGCTCTCATTTCGAAGATATTGTTTTCTTCAGTAATGTCAAATGCTAACTAAAAATCAATGTGTTTCATTTCTTGTCTAACTCCTTCTGAAATAAAAACTCTTCCATATYGCAATTACTCCTATTCATATTTTATGCAATAAATGAAGTTTTCTGCTYGTAATGAGAGGTTACTGCGATAAGKATCAAATATGACGTCGAATAAAATGCATAGCTATGCAAGGCGTAATTAGTAGGAGATACCATCTTGAATAACATCAGAATCATTTCTGAAGCTAAAAAGGAGGGGATAATTTGGAGAAGAAATAGCTAGTTGAAAAAACAAACAAACAAACATACAAAAAMCCAGAAAGCTCAAGAAGGCTCCTCACAGTGTTATCTCAAGCAGAAAAAACTTCTTGTTTAAGGGTCTATTAATCATAGCGCAAAATGCTGCTCAATTTACATAACTGAACAGCAGAATATAAAATTTGGCAGAGGTAAAACATACATTAATTAGGCAGCTCTTGTAAGTGGCAAAGAGCTTCTCTATTTTCCCTGARATTTTTACTAAGTACCCAGTAATCTCATGTTGGATTCTGGATGTTTTGTCAGAATTAGCTGGTGCTTGCCTCCCGGTTTCTTATCTGCGTCATGCCCTTAATAATGCATGCCCTGGCGGCTTTGCCAGGCTCTGGAGATGAGCACCGAGAATCTCTTGCCTCTCAGAAGTTGTAGGTTGCATCTGCCTGGAGTTTAATATGTGCCTGCGATGATTTAAATGCCACAGGAGCGGGAACATCTCCGGGCCTCAGAGACTGGCCGTGTTCCCGGGCAGCGCAGCGGGTACGTGCGTTCCCAGTGCGCGGACCACATCTGGCACTGGGATCGCGGCAGAGCGCGCTGCGCTCTCCTGCAGCCTGCTTCAGGTTTTATTTGCTTGTGTTTTGTTTCAAATGGCTTTGTAACAAATCCCAGGGCACTGTAATTGCTGTTCTTCTTCTGCAYGCCACGGCCACCTGGCACCCTGTGGTAGTGGAGACAGGTAACCCTCATCCTTGCTTTCCCCAAGAAGAGTCCCTGCCCTGCCCTAAGCTGGGAACAGGGGCACCTCTCAGTAAAGGTCAATTGACAAAGCAAATATTTTGTGCAGATATTTGCATGCTTTTTATTTTTTTTTCTTTTACGGGCGTGATTCCTTCACAAAAACCTTTGGGAAAGTAAGTGAAGCCATCCTAAGTTGCATAGTAAAGTGTTTTCATTTTATTTCCTCTGAAGATATTGAAATTAGTATATTGAGTCACTTAACGAATGATTAGAAGCAAGTAATGACCTTCAGCTATTGTTTCTTGCTGGGGCAAACATCACTGCATTGTTTACAGTTCAATGTCATTTTGAAGGTGACAGAGGCAAAAGATTGTTCTCTCTCTCTCTTTTTTTTTTAAAGAAATCAAAGGTTTAGATTTTGGATTACAGACAAAATGGCATTCACTAGAAAAGTAATACACTGCCAAATTGCTCTAGGTTAACAYAAACCATTTACTGGCCAACTCTACTGAAATAAATGTTAGTCCAGGGACAGGATCATGTGTTTTTCATACCAATTTCATGGCTARTTCTTTTAGACTTATTTCTTAAATTATCCTGAGCTTTGGCTATAATTTCATAACCATCAATGGGCAACTACTGTAAAAACAGTAATTATAGGTTCTAAGCAGTTCAGATAACGAGCTGGAATGTTAATATTCATTTAAAAAATGAAAACTTTCATATTAGAGAAAAAATGCAAACCATTTCTTCTCATTAGTAGGTGGTTATATTATAGTTTTACAAAAGTGATTTTACAAGAATTAGGTATCAATTTATCTCATATATTTGCATTCTATACATGAKTCAGTGTCTAATACTTGCAGTTTGTGTTTTAAATACACTGTCCAGTGAAAAGTTGCTCTCTGTCAAGGTCAAGTAGTAATGTTTTGAACCATTGATAATTTAAACCTTCAATTTGATTATAAAAATGTCAGCAGTAGAGGCTCCTTAAATAAAAATTCCATGTAGATATATGATAAACTTTCATTATGTAAGTTTCTGGGCACAACATTTATATCTGTATAAAAAATGTAAATTTTCTTTTGTATGATGTCTTCATTTATATTTTCATTGATCTTCTTTCACCAGTGTGCTGGATGCTAACAAATATTTTGAGGATAAACAGTGATGCAGATATACTTCTCCTGGGCTTCAAGCCAGCTCTGCACTGTGTTGCATTGTGTGGTATAGCACCTAAACATCCCACCTGAGGTCTGAATGACATGGGGTACGCAGAAATATTCTTTCTCATCAGAGTGTATCTGGTAAGAGGAAGGTGGAGGAAACCAGAAAGAAGTGGAGGAAAATTGAAAAAAAGTGAAGCACAGACATAAAGTGGCAAGAATGAAGATGCTTGTGCACATCTGGAGCAGATTCAGTTTCAGCCAAAATTTTTCATTGCTTTGCTGTTGTCCAGAATTGTATAATTGCCTTGCAGGACAAAYGAAATAGAATCCAGCTCCTGAAGAGCATTATAATCTCAGAATACATGAAAGAGCACTAAAAGATGGGAGAAAGATATACAACATACTAGTAAATCCACTGAGGTGACACAAGGCTGATTCTATGACTATGATATTGTGAATTGTTTATTTTCAGTAAAATTGTATTCTCTTACAGCATTTTCTATTTAACAATATTAACATAGCTTATCAATATAAATGAACTGCGTTTAGGATTGCCTGAATACTTTTCCTAACTTGAGAAAACTGATAACTGATGAGGCAGTTTTTAAAGGTTACACAGAAAATCCATGTCAGATTGATAAATAGTCCTAGGACAGAGATCCTAGGACTTTACCCATTCCCGTCATCTGCTTTCTTCCTGTCACTGAGACTAAATTGTGATATCTAAGTATATTTCCAATACCTATAAGTAACATCTCAAAATAAAAACAATGAAATAATTTGTGCATAAAAAGTCTCAGGTAGCCCACAAAAAAATTCATGCAGGTTAATATAACCTACTTGACAGTTCACCGTCCTATCAGTAGACACTGAGGGCTCTTCCCTGAGAAAGGATAACAACGAATCCTCCCCAAAATAACATTGTGCATACATGTATTAAAACTACTCAATTATGAGCAGAACAAGCACTGACTGCACTGGGCAGGAAAGTGCACAACAGGTATTAATTAACAAAGAGAGGATCCATTATTTGTCTGCTCATTCCTGGGTGCAATACTATCAACGTGGACACRGCAAGGAGGTCTTGCTGTCTCAGAAATCTGAGATGACTCTCTCACAGCCAGGGAACGTATCTTGCATGCTTGATATTTTCCAGCTGGTGTAAGTATTGTACAAAGTAATGTATTTTTTTTTGAGCCAGGGTGTTTTTTTGTTTTTATTATGTGGAGCACATACAGCATTGCAGGCAGAGTCTCTGCAGAGCTCTGTTGTTGCTACAGTGTGGAGCTTCAAGCTGTGTGCTTGGTCTCTATAATTCTTCCCTTACACTCCGTTTCTGGTTGATAAATGAAGCACAATGTTGTTTCCATTTTGTGCCGGGTGTGCCACATGCCTCTTTCTGTAGTAATCACAGAAGCAGTAGGGAGCTAGGGAATGCATGGTGGGCTGTCAGCTGCAGAAGCACTGATCAGTTGTGGGTCATACATCAGCCTTTCTGYTGCAATGCCAGGAACTTTCATCTACCACATCCTGAGTCCTGGAGGACCATGCTCTGGGCAGCGCTTCRGGAACCTGTCTGCCAGGTGGCACCAGCAACACATCGGTAAGACTCAACCGGCTCCTCTTACAGCAAGGAAGTGTCACCAGCCTGCCTCCACATCCAGAAAACTATGAAAAGGAAGGGCAAAGGAGGAGATTTTTAAGTGGAGCATCTTCCATCTTTGCTGATGTATAAGGAAATGGTGAAGTTGGTGTATTAGTGTCAATCTGAAAGGGGCTAGTAGAGTATGTTTGGGAGGAGTGTGAGTGTTTACACACATAATGCCTCACCTAATGTAGCCTCAGAGATTCCAGCAATCATCAGTTTGAGGACTTGCCAGTGCTGGAGATTGCACCTTGAASATCGTATGTTAAAAATTTGTTTATCTTCCATTAATCTCTCTTCTCCCCTCCAAATCCATTCATGGCCTCTGTAACATCTYGTGACAGTAAGTTCTGCAGTTACTTTTGAGTCATACTGAAAGGTATTTTCAGTAAATTTGTTGCCTGATAATTTCACCACACTTCTAAGTTTGCACCTTTCTCCTACCATTCGTAGTTTTCCAGAATCTCCTTTCCTGCCTTTTTTTTTTTCACTGCATTTCTCCACCTGCTCATGAGCTTTCCAAACAGAGGTTTGGTGAAAGCTTTTTGATACACAAAATCATACCTGTTGCCCTTCATTTTATCTTTGCTGCTTGCAGATGTGTGGCAGGACCACATGCCATATTCAGGATCTGTTAACACTGTGAATTTATTCAGTGACACAAAGAGAGAACATTTTATGTCTCATTCTCTGTGCTTTTCCTAATAATTCTTAATATTTCATTTACTTGACTGCTGCAGGGCATTGAACTGATGTTTTAAAAAAGCCTGTCCTCAAAGACTTTCAGATCTCTTTCCTGAGCACGTAAAACAAAGGAAGTCTCAACAATAGAGTAAAGGACACAGCAATAATTTGTTAAAAAACACCACAACAGTCACCAGTATATGCATACAATAAGCTAAGCACTTGCTGCCATGGTATTTCCATCTGTAACTTTTTGCCATTTCCCTGCAGAACATCTCCTGATCAAATGCTTCTCTGTGAAAGCTTTTTTCTCCTTTGGCTCTCCACTGCCCCTAAATCACATCTTGTCCCCCCCCGGCCAGTGAAGCCACTGTGTACSCTTGGATAAGTCCTGCTCCAGTCTAAGCCCTATAGCAGATCAGGTTGTCTCACCTAGTTGTAACACTTTCTAGTGTCATCAGCCTTCTTAGTTGCTTACAGAAACTGCATCCCTTGCAAAGCTTGACTGGTATCACAGCCACGTGTCTACCAAAGTYTGTTTCCGCTCTCTCAATCCAATATAGAGATAAAAGATCCTCTTGCAGAGATTTTGCAGTGGGGATTAGCCTCCCTAGACACCTCTCCTCTTTTATCTCAGCCTAACCTACCTCATAATAAGTGAAAAAGGCTGATGGTTAAACTCATCATCCATATTGGCTATGTCTGTGGGCCTGAGCATGTACCTCCCAGCATACTTCAAGCCTGGGTATTAAACACTCAGATYAAGGATCTGTTGGATGTTACCTGTACATTGAAATTAGAACATGAGAAACAAGGAARGGGTAAGGAAGACAGGTCCAGTTCATACTCCAGTCTCACCCTGATATAAGGGTAAGTTGTGGGTGGTGTATGAGTTCAGATTAGAAAGTCTCCCCAGATTGCTATTAAGTACCTGTTTATTGCCTACTAAAATTATGATACAGTTTGATTTCATCATGTGTATCCTGCTTAAAAGGATTTTAACCAAAACAGCCTTGCATCAGCCTACAAAGTGCCATCCATGCAAATGAACTAGATTATTCTCACCTTTTCTCTGTTTTTTCAGGTAACAGAAGAAGTCCTTCTCCCATGAGCTTCAGCAGGACTATACCTCTGTAAACTGAACCTTACAAATTGTATTGAACTTTAATTAATAACAACATTTCAATATACTTTGCAAAGGAGCACTAGTTCAGCCTGCCAGTAATTCAAATAGGTGAAGGGAGAGAAATACATAAGCCCTTCAATAAATACGCTTGTTCTAACACAGCTGAAAATAGAGGTATCATTAGCAAAATTTAGCATGTTTGTTTTCAGGATTTTGTTTCCAAGGCTGCTTTATTAAATAATGCCTTAACACAGGCTCAAAATGGCTAACATTAGAGGCTTGCAAATCAAGTCTGCAGGTTTGACTCACATAATGTTTCCTGGGATATGCGTGGGGAAACCCCCTTGCAAAATTGCTCGTAATCTGTTGCCTGTCTAAACAATTCTTACAGACTGAGTGACAGATGCGCCCCCTTCCAAAACAGTGTGGTTGCACATAGCAAGTGGCATATATTGCATTGTTGTATCAAGGACAGTCTGTCATAGGAAAYGCCAGGCTTTGATTTACTGGCATAAATATGGACTTTGTGTTCTGAGAATGGAAACCAAATAAAGTACTGTGTGAAGCAAGCGACACATCAAAACCTGCTGTTTCCCCTGGCTCAGATGGTGTTGTTCAGAGCTGAACCACTCGGCCTCTCTTTCCCCTACTGTTACTGGTACCACATAAGTAAAGATGCTGCCTGCTGGGTCTAAAATTAATTTATGTGCTCAAAGGAGCAGAGATGTGCTTCGRTGTGGTGAAAACAGAGGCAAGACTTCAGAAAGCAATCTAAAAATAAAAGTTGATTTTTTTTGATTAACCAAAGCATTTTCTGTCCTCAGTGTAACTAGAGATAAATGTTGTGTCCATCTTCTTGGTAGGACAAAACTTGGAAGCATAGGRATACTGTGCAAAAATTCATCACATTGGCTCTGTTTAGGTGGCTAACTCCCACTGAAATCAATGTGAATAAGTTGTGTAAATATCACTGAATATCAGGACCACTGAGGCAAAACAATCTGAAGAAACTATTCACTGAATCTTTAAAACTGTGTTTTCTATTAGATTAAGCTGTAACTGATGCACTATTACACCAGCCTGTTGGACTCCTTGGAGGACTTTTTAAGTACCCACTTATGGAAAGAGCTGCTTAATTCCAGTGTGCAGTGAATATTTGGGCAATTCTTGCTTTTGTCCCTGGAATCTTGAGCGAATCATTTAGACTTTTTTGTCTCTGTTCCCGTCTGTAAARTAGGAAAAAGTGCCATAGAGGAAGGCACTTGGGCTGCTCAGACASTGTGATGATTATGACAATGAAGAATAGACATTTTAAGCATCTGTTTGAATAGGAGCTAGATGCTGTAGGGGGGGAAAGCATGACATTCAGCTCTAGCTGATATCTATATAGCAGGCCTTTCTGTTTCAACCTCACCACTCCTTCAGACTGGAAATTTAACTCAGGAATTGTTGTTATCGCCTACTGCTGTTCTTTCCAAGTTTATGACCCTGTTCCTCAGAAATTAATTAAAATAAATCTGATTGTGATGTAAATATTTTAACTCAAAGCCACTCAACATATTGACGGGCAGATTCCCTTATTCCGAGACTCGGTTTACACCTTTTCCCAAAATGTCTTGTATTTCCAGTTACTGTTAGAAGTCCTCTAATTTATCAATTTTTGAGGAGCAAGTCAGTTTAGAGGCAGAGACGGGGAGGAGAATACAGGTTTTTATTGAACTGCCTTGTCTTTTAACCGGGGATGTCTGCTTATAATGTTAGCTATTCTGTGTAGGACTGGGTAAAATACTCATAGGGCTTTGATATTGATATACTTACAAACATACTAAGAATGGTTAAGTGTCACACCCCAAAACAGACCTCACTCACTCAGTCAATTCTCACCTCTTCCACTATGTGAMCTAATGTGTGTATATCATATCTCACAGTAGAAAGAGATCATTGCAAGCTTTCTGTATTTACAGTGTGCCTGAAATCCATTAATTCTGCAGTGTCCTACTGAAGATGAACTTAACTTTCTGTTCCAGACAAACATACACCTGTGTCCTCATAGCGCTCCTTGCCTGATCTCATCCAGTATCTCTCTGATGTTTGCAAAATGTGGACTCAGAGAAACAAACTGAAAATTTCATGCTGTCTCTGCTTATGCGCTGAGGTCTCTTCTATAGTGTGCCTCTGTATAAATACGGGAAGTCAAAACAAGTATTGCATGCCATGTTCCAGCCTGCATGCCTGGACCTGTTGAYACAGTCTGCTATTTGGCTAGTAGCACTAATCAGTCAGGCTTCAGGAGAGGACAGAAAGTATTTTCAGCCAGCAGGCTCAGCTATAAAATCTAAAACACAGCAAGAACTGCTTATAACAAATATGAACAAAGTAGTGAAAATTAATCCTGGGTATCTGTATGTGGGGAGGGTTTAGTTTAGATCCTTTTTCAAGATAGAAAACAAAGGTCTATTTCTGCAGCACTCATGAGTRTTTTTCACTTTGACTTATCACCACAACTTCCCTAAGTGATTTTGGAGGCAAAATGAAAGGTTAAAGAAAGAAGGAAAGAAAAAATTACTCCCGCTGCCTTCTCATCTTTCTCTTTGCTGGAGGTTTCTGCAGCCTCAGTTAGATCATGGCAGCACAAAAAGTTGATTTGGCATTTGGCATAAACAAGGTGACAAAATCTTGGCAAGGGCAAACAAGCAGCAAGGAGGCAGTGCGGGAGCCATAGGGAACATCCTCAAGTAGATCAGCCGCTGACGAAGTAAATTTCTGYTCTGCTGGCAGCCGATCCAGGTTAAGAGATTGCTGCCTACTCCTGCCTCCTCACGAAAGGCTGCTGCCATCTCCTTTGTGCTGGRTGCCAGTGAGCTCTCAGTGTAGCTACCCCTAGTTGTGCAGGTGGTGAATTGGAGGGAGCGCTGGACTAGGGAAGGTAGGAGAATGGTAGGGAATGATGAACTTTTTAATACAAGAAAGGTGAATCACCTGTTGGTAGTGAATATGTTGATGGCCTGTTTGTTTCTTGTTTAACAGCACCAGTTATTGGTTTTTAATGGGGAAGGATCAAGCTGATGAAACTAGCCTTACTTGTATGAGCAAGAGCTGGGCTGCATCATCAAGGTGGGCATAAACACTGTTTCATAGCCTTTTCTGGAACATRTTCAAAAGTACCAAGTCAGTGACATTAGTTGCACGGACAATTGGACGTGCAGTAAAGATGGGCCAGTAGTAACAGTGCTCAGGAAATAGACTTCAGCCTGACTGTGCTCCTCCTGGAGCCTCCAGGAGTCTCAGCAGGACAAGGCTTTATGGGACTGTCAGCAAAGGGAGATTATGTCCTTCAAAAATAATTGGTGTTCATTTAATACCTTCCAAGTGAATTTCAGATTCAGCTGCATGCTACTTTAAACATAAAATAGGTGCTAGTGCAAAGGAAGGAGAAAACAGCTGCACATGTAGATACTATGCCAGCATTTTCTAACCTTCTAAAATCTTTTACAGTAGATGTCCAATGCTGGCAGTGTCCAGGAGAGAAAGGGTAGGAGGTTGCAGAGAGAAAGGGATGCTTGTCATTGGCTTTGCTATCAGCAGTGGCTGAAGTGTTTATGTTATGCTACAGAAGGATGGAGATCAAAGACTGAGGCAACCATCTGAGGGAAAAGAAACTTAGCTATGAGTTATACCCCCTTTCCCATCCTCAGAGAATTTTGATTAGGTTGCTGTCTGACAAGCCTGAAGGAACGGCCTCTGTTGTTCCTCTCAGCCTTATGGTTTTGTGCCAGGTTTCTGGTCACATTTATAATGATTTGTTCCTAGCAGGACAGAAAAATATCCTATTTTTAGCAGACACAGAGATCTAACATATGGCCTGCAGTCTATCATCCTGAGCCCTGGATGCCGCATTACATAAACTGAGCAGGGTTATTCAGGATCACTGCCTGGATGGGAAGACCTCCAAAGACAATCTCTGTGGTGTCAGTGTTTTGACAGGTAATGTTCTCTCCTCTAAGTCCATCTTGCTCAATGAGAGCAAAATCTTTCAGGTGGAGCAAAACCCAAGATCTCGCTACTTTGGTCAGGTTTTCAGTTGCTCAGTGCCTGTAAGTGGGACTAAGATTTTTCGAAAGGGTGCCTCTGCTTCCTCAGATTACAGTATGCTATGACCAGATTTCCAACATGCTCGCTACCCAGTATGTGTATTTTTTTTGAAAATTTGTCAAACYTGACTCTCAGGTATACTGGATGTTTTAGTAAGAGCAGTGCTGTAGACCATAAAATGATCTGTGTTTATAAGTGTTTTAATTGTAACCCACCCATGAACCTCTGTCATTCTCATTCCTTTTTGAATATGTTACCCAGAACACAAGGGCAGCAAAAATCTATTGGTTATTACTGCTGTAAAATTGGAGCACTGTCATGTAGAAGCACAGGAACATGTATATTTTGGCCTGATTGCTCAACTGTGTGGCTCTAGCAGAGCAATTCACAATGATGTAGGTGTTAGATGACCTGTAGATGGCATTGCTGTGACCTGTTCAAGAGCTAAAGAGTGATGCATAGATGACTAGAGTGTTCAGCTCCAGATCTAGCTGCCTTTGATCTGATTTTTTTCCGGGCAGATCCAAATGCCCRTGATTCACCAACCCACAGTGGCTGGATGTGGCGCTAGACCCGTTACTTCTGACTGTGTTATTGTCCATAGATCTTCTGGGTGGCATTTGTTTGGCCAAACTAAGACCACRTGGACTCAGCCGGTAGTTAAGATATTTCAGGGACTCTTTCTAGAAGGAATGACGTAGACATACCTCAGGCCATCTTGTCCCAAAATTCACCTATTCCTAAAATAGGTATTATATGAATTTTGCTCTATAAGAGACTATTAATCACCACTGATTATGAAAGTAGTCTGTGATGACTAGTCTGGGTGAMAATGTCCTCAGTGCAATGACTGAATGAGGTAAATCTCACTTYCTTGACATATGCAAACTCTCTGAGTTTGGAACATCTTGAGACATTTATGKAATGAAAACTCCCCAAGCACAATCTAATTTGCAGAGAATGCTAAATATATAATTATAAATATTTGTTAAGAATTTTTATATTCTTAAGAGAGAAGTGACATATGAAGCAGAGTATTTTTTTAATCTTTCCTTTCCTTCCAACATCTTCCTCTATTTCAGTGTTGGGGACACACATTCGTATTTCTTCCTGATAGGTGCCTTTACAAATGTCTTTCAGTTGCATACTGTGACATTCCCTAGTTACTGGATAAGGTGAGTTCACCTTAACAAAAATAACAGAAGCACTTTTGCACAAGCTGGTGAAAGGACTTTTTTCTTTCTTTTTTTTTTTTTT
>NW_028185037.1:14142093-14241447 GCF_003343005.1 Rhea americana
TTTTTTTTTTTTTTTTTCCTTTGTGTAGAAAGTACCTGGCTTTCCTAGCATTGCTATTTTTTTTCTTTAGAGATATATTCTTTTTTTTCTTGGAGGGCTCTGGGAAATTTTATGTTAATTTCTTTTGTTCACAGATTTTTACAACCYCGTTCTGTCTATAACCTTCCTGAGTAAACCTCAGACAAATATTTTGCTTGATTTTAGTCAGTGCTCCCTTTCAGCTCTCTGCTCTATCTCTTATGAAAAGTTTCTGGCTCATCTATAATGATGTCTAAGTTTCCCAAACACTGTGTCAAAATAACTCCAGATCATTTTTTACTGTCCTTATTATGTTGAGTTATAATTTTATGATTATTCAGGAGCTGTTATTAAAGCAACTGTGTTATCACTGCAACATAGGTCAAGATAAGATTTGGGACTGGGAATCTTACAGATGTCCCAAGTAAGCTATCCTGACTTTTAATTCAGAACTCTAAGCTTGCACAGTGGCTGTGTCTACAGTGATAGTGACACTGGCCTAAATCTGCTGACCATACGTACAGCAAGTACTATACACACTGTTTGCACTACAAATACTGCACAAGCAACTTCAGTTGATCCCAGCATCTGACCAGCCCAGCCTGGGAAGTTCTGCTGAACTGCACAGTTTGCTCTTAAATCCTCCCACCAGGTTTGTCCGTGCTCGAAAACTMTAAGTTGAGCTGTTGCAGTCAGAAAGTACCAACCCTGTCTTTCTGGCTCCTGATTTTCTTCCTTTCTGCACCCTACATCTTGTCACTATTGCCCACACTTACAAATAAGGCCACAAGAAGATACAAGACCAATTCAGAGAAGGTCTTAGCCCAGTGGAGATCACAGCAATGTGAATGTATAATACATATATGAAGGAAGAGTGTCTTAATAGTTTGATCTGAGTGTGGGCAGTTCTCAAAGTTGACCTGAAATAGGTAGGCAGACCAATAGATTGGCAGACCTACCTTTAAGACAGTCTGCATAGGCTTTCAGGTATTAACATCTCAGAGATGTTTCATTCTCTGTTTAACCTGAGAGATGTTTAATGGCAATATATAATCAGAATATTAGCAATCTTAGAGTTGGAGACACTCAAAAATRCCTTGAGTTGACCTCAAGTGTGATGAGCCTAAATACAGTATCCAATCAAGACACCTGCTCGTAACCACAGCTGTTCTGAGCTTTGTTGTTAAGGCCTCTTTGTAATTGGAAGCAGTTTCAGACTTTTCCCTTGCAAACTATATGGTCATTCTTAGTTCCCCCACTGCCCTGATATTGCCTTTCAGCAACATCAAATCCTATTTTCTTCCTCCTTTTGTCTGACCCTTCAACAAACTTTCATTATCCCTCCCTGCTTCTCCACAAGCKTTGAAAGGCAACTGGGTGGCAAGTAGTTATTGCAGATGCCCATCATGAGGCCCATTGGTTCTGCTAACTATTTCAGCAACCCTTTGATGTTGCTGAAATCTAATTCTTTGTGCAAGSGGGGCTTTGCTCCCCAGAGCACATTATGCAGCCCCAAGAGAACAAGCTCTGATTGTGCTGCCAGTCAAAGTGCAGCAGAGATGCTGCTGGGTCTGATAATGGGAGCTACAAAGGTAGATGAGATCACAGCCCAGGAAGGGGAAGGAGAGAAAGAAAGATAAACCATGTCGGAGTGAAGTGGTGGAGAAGAATACCAGGCTTAACAGAAGGATGGTGGAAGACAAAAGGAGTTTCCATAGAGGTGGTGGAAAAGAAAAGGAATGGTGTTTTATCAGTTCAATAAAAGGCTGGGATTTTTCCTTGAGTGTTGACGGACCTTCTGTTTTTTGAACTGGTTTGCTGGCTTCTATCCCGAAATCTATGCTGTAAGGCAAAGTACTGCTACAGTGCTTTTGAGGCAGAAGGAACATGTTAAAAATATTGGCTTTTTAAGAATGTCAGATGATTCCAGTGTGGGTGGAAAATTAAAAATTTGTCTCTCTCTCTTTTTTCTCTCTCCTCCCTCCTACCCTCCCTTTTTAAGAGGAATCAGCTGCATTAAGTTAGCTAAAATCAAACAACTTTCATTCCTGTTTTAGAAGATGTTTCCAGCTGGGAAAAGGCCTTTGAGCAGCGGCAAGTACACTAGYCTATACAGGGACAGAGTGGAATAAGGGATTGTGAAAAGGCTATTGATGATATGGAGGACTTATATTTAGAAAGAAGACAAGATCTGAAATTCCTTTAAAACTGATTTTTAAAAATAAATGTAGTGGACCTTTTATAGCTTTTAACAATGCTGTGTAGCCATTACGTAGTGCATTTTTGTGTAATTGTATGTCATTAACCTGGTGTTCTGTGAATAATTATGTTGACTTACAGTTCCACTGAGTTTATCTAACAGTAAAGATATGGCAACATACATGCCATTGCTTAATTAATAGAAACTTGAGTGGTAGAGCCAGGCTTCAKATTTAAACCTCTGCATTTAGGGGGAGCAAGGATTTGAGACTCTATTYCTATCAGCGTTTAACAGGATTGAGAATGTAGCAATGAGCTACAATTGCTCAAAGAGGGAGAGAAAAGCTGAATGCAGGTCCACTTCGATGAAATATGACAAACTTGTTTCACTAAAATGATGAAATGAGACAGAATTTGAAAGATGAGAAGATGAKAAAGTGTTGGAGGGAATAGCAACCTGGAAGAGAAAAACGTGTTCTTCAGAAACCCAGATTTTATTTTAAGTTCTGTCCTCAGCTGATCTGTGATGCTGTAGATATATATCCACATTCCTGTGCCCTTTCATATCCTAAATCCTTGACCTGCCTCTTAGCTGTGAATTGTGCAGAGAACATAGCAGCATTGATAGGGATCTCTAAGAACAAAATACGGTGTAAATGTTAATGGGGTAAGTGCTCAATTGTTTTCCAGTGTTTGTTTTATATTATATGCCATGTCTCTTTTCCTTCTGTCACAGCATTTCCTTTGTAATATCGTGGTGCTCTTGTTCTTCAGACTCATTTCAGCTTTGTATTTGGCACTGTTAAGGGGATGTGATAATATGAATAATAAAATCTGTAGATATGAAAGRGTAAGCTGCACAAATGCATGTACATTTTCTCTTTTTGCATATTCTCCTTTCTTTATGCTATATTCTTCAGACTGATCAAATATTGTAACAGAATTTGTTGAATTGCATAAAAAGAAGAGATATTCATAAAATGTATGGAATGTTATTGCTTAATCATATCCACTCAATTTTAAAACTATATTTGAATTAGGTTATGAATTTTGGCATTGAATTTTCTAGCATTTGCCAAATGACTAATCAGGTCAAAATCTCTTTATTGCAACTAATTTTGTGCTGGAATGATCTGTAATGCCATGGAAGAATTGGTTTATGACATAAATATATGCATCTGCATTTGCATATGAGCATTTCATTTGTACCATCTGGCACCTCCTTCACTGTGAAGTTAACTCTACCTATTTCTTAAAACATTGACCTACGTTTACCACGGCCCTCTTCAACATTAAATRGATTTGCAATTGAACTCCTTGAGGCCCCAGGGTCCTTTAAAAAAAGCGCTATCCAACTTCTTTGAAACAGCTCTTTAGGGTCTTTACTACTTATCTATTACCTTCCAAAATGGTTTATTTTTTGTGAGGTTATTGCCAGACATTTTTGTTTCGAACAGTGAAATAGTGGCTTAGAAATGACAAGACCATCTGAAAAAGAAAAACAACAAATGAAGGCATATATGTAAGAAAGCCACTAGTCTTGATAGTCCCTCTTTAAAGTTTTACTGCAGTACTTTCAGTATGGTGCTTTAGTTTATATCTGCACCGTGTCTGCTCTGACAAGTCAGCTCTTATAAGAGATGTTCAGCCAAATTTGAGATTAGCATCCAATCACTTAATCCTGTGAACAGCAGTAAATGTTACCTATTAACCACAGATGAATTAGTGGCACTGTTGAACTACTGTGAACTGGGATTTCTTGGAGATACACAGTTGCACAGGAATGGCTCCACTGATGAACACACTTTCTTATGGCACTTTTCAGCCAAGCACAACTGTTTTCATTGCTTGGGCTTGGCTTGACAAGCTRTTACATCTCCAAGCAGATCTCCTCCTGCTTTTGATATGCCAAAACCTGGAAAAAAAAATGTTGTTCATAGAACAATGACAGCATGATATGTGATTGCATAGTTCTCAGAAGTGATATAAGGCAGGTGGTTGCCCTCGTTCGTATTTCCAGCAATATCTACAAACAGAGAGGGCTGAGTGCCCCGAAGACTGAAAAATTATTACCTCATGACAGATTCTAGCCTTGGATGGTGATAGAGTGGTTATTTGACCGCAGTGTAAAAGGAGTAAATAAATTGTGCATTACTTCAACATGGATTAGGTTTTGTTCTACACTCAGGTATTGTTCTTTCTGCCTCTTTCACTGTTAGACTGAAAATCTTCTCAAATATAGTTACTTCCATGCATACAGGATGAAAACCATCTTTACCAGTTTTGACCATTTAACCATAATCATAAAAGATCCCGCAATACCTATTGCCAGTATGAGACTGCCTGCTGCCATGCCCTAGTCAGAATCCATCAGGGCTAATTATCTTCTCCTTGCCCCAAATTGTCCATAAAGGTTCTGAAGAAAAGTTCTTCTGTGTTTCTCCTAAAATCTTTAGGATCTTTATTCTGACAGCACTGCTTTCATATTCCAATCAAAATGCTCTTTAATTATGTGTGAGTTATTTCCCACATATGCAGCTGTTAAGAAAGTACTTAGAAGCCTTATGGGAGGAAAAGCGCATCATCTTGCACATACAAACAGGACTCCAAAGTGATCACAAAACAAAGACAATAGGCAACTAGTTGATTGTTACATACTGTGTCAATCAGGTTAATATAAGTTCGGTCAGAATCATTGCTTGTTGTGCGTATTGTCCCTCTGTCTGACTCTTGTTGTAGCAGGCAGTATGCAAGAACAGAATAAACTCTGCTCTGATCTCTATGTCCATAATAGCTAAAAAAGCCCTTCACTGGCAGACAGACTAAAAAGGGGTTTTTGGATTTGGCCTTTTCTTCTTTTCTTTTGTAACAATAATGAGCTATCATCTATTGGCCCAAATATTGTCCATATTCATAGATAAAGGGGAAACTTGTAGACCAAGAATGAAAACTGTAAGATGTGTTTCTGACTTTCCTGCAGTAGCAGACAGAAAGCTCTTTCTTTCTTCTGGGTGAAAAATTGGTGTTGTGCACTAGAAGCCAGWGCGAAATCCTGCTCTTGCACAGACTTTATACCATGAAAAAGGCTTACCCAGACAACAGGTCTGCTGCCATCAGCTGGACCATTCACAAAGCACTGGATCCCTGTTTCACATCAAACTATGCCTCCCCAACCATCTACTATTACTTCCACTGTAGCTTCTGGGCAAAAAATAAGATCAATAGGAGAAAGGCTGTTCAAATGAGGGAACAGAACGCTCTGAATTATTACATGACTTTCTTCTGAGTAGGAAATACAGTCACTGTGAAAAAATTATCTCCAGCTTCTCTTTCTCAAAACATTTTCCAATTTTTTGGTGTGCAAAAGCATACGGAGAAAAACTAGTAATGAAACAACATCTATTGATGAAGAAACCATAAAAATGTCAAATTCTCACATAGGTCTTTCCCTTCTGATTTTCAAGGGTTCATTCTGCTTTCAGCTTCTAGAAATAGGATTTTTACTGGTGTAATAGCATGTTTTGATCTTCTCACTTCTCATGTGCAAAACCAGAACTCCAGGTCTTTCATTCCTTCCTTTCTCCTGCGTGCCTCCCTCCAAATGACAATCACAATAGGTTTAGTTCAGGCTTTCTATTTCTCTCCTTAAGCAAATGGGCCACAAACTTCCACCCTGAGATTCTAGGGTCATTAGCTGAGTCTGGGAAAGTAGTGTTTTGGTAAAAATAGCTTTCACTGACAGCATCATTTTTATTAGCAACATTGCCTTTGTTTAGGATYATTGTTAGTCTTTTGAAGATTTGTGGCTCACTTAAGCACTGCATTGCAATGCTTTTTGACCATGATTCAGAAGTTATTTGAGGACATGCCTAAGGCTCTGTGACCACACAGATTTCATATGAACAGGCTCATCAGTAATGTTTATTCATATGAATACATAAATGCAGGTCTAATTAGGTCTTTGCTGAAGATTGCAGCTGAAGGTGTGTTTCAAACTAATGAAACTTGAATAACATTGGCCGGCCAGTCTTAGCTATGTCTTTTCATGTTATTTTTCTCTTTTTACTAAAKGTTAAGCTAGTATATGAAGACTGATTGAAAATATACAGCAGCYAAATGTGGAAAATTACCTACCTGGAAAGATAAATTGGTATATTTTCACTAAATTTTGATTCTTYGTCATGTGATGTGTAATATTGACTCTGAAGATGAAATACTATAGCCTGAACTGAGTCATTTAAAGGAGAAACATATGTCCAGTAATCATTCAGAYATTCAGGCATCTCATTAAACTGCAGCAATTTTTTTGGGGGGTCATAATTCAGCAGAAAATTCTATTTGCAGTAGAAAATTAATTTTCCTAATTATGACCTGCTACAGACATTATAGTGATTTGTTATCAACATAAATTTTCAAGAGGTGTTACATTGTGCAAAATTATGTAACATGTAGTCATACTTTATAGAAAATACAGAAGTTTCTCTTATCCTTTACCACARTGTCCCTCAAAGAGACTTTCATTTGTTTGATATATAGTGGCAGAGAGAAGAGACTCACTTTTGTTATTTTAATTTCAGGTACATTTATTYTGGTCTATTAACACTTTAATGAAATGCTTATGCTTTTTTAAAATTATTTATGCCTCGCCAGATCCTGATCACATTCAGTTGTAATGAAGCGAGCACCTATTTAAGGATTTTAACTCTGCCCTTTTTTTTCTGAAGAATATTCCAATTGCTGGTAGATAATCTGTTAATAAAGTTTGGTCTAAAAGTAATTAACAACCAAAGAAATTGCCATTTGATAGGTTTATTCCTAAGAAAAGCATATATGCCACAAATCCAGCAAAACATTTGAGTAGGTATTTAATTAGAGAGATAGATAGCCAAAGAATGTGGTGGAATCCTTTTTAGTGAAGGTATTTAAATTTGATGGCTGAATAATCATCCCACAATGATGACATGGATGTAGCTGATCTTGGCTACAGGCAGGGAGCTGAACTAGATGATTATTTTGTCAATTTTATATTCTTTATAAACCAATTTCCTGTAATTTCAGTAAATAAACTCCCCGAAAAAAGAAAGGACTAGTCAGGGTCTCRGAGAATTTGGGCTAAGCCTGGCTGAGGAAAGCAAACTGAAAAGCTTTCCTACCATATAGACGAGCGTTGTTTGATGTGATGCATCTAGAGTTAGATATGACCTCAAAAGAAGGAAAGGTCTGAAAATAATAATCAAAGGAGTGAGATCAAAGGATGTTATGAATTTTCTCGCATTCAGTTTATATTAACCAAAAAAGGGAGAGARAGTATGTTTTAACCTTACCCTGCAGATGAGCCAGGATAGACAGAGTATTCATTTGTGTACTAAAGACTGAAAAACGGTGAGTCCTGAATAACTGGATGACGTGAGGAAGAGTGAGTGACTAGTGGCTGTAAAGGGGCTCTAAATTACATAGATTCTGTTTTAACTGCTGAATAACAGGAATCCCAGCAGTTTTAATAAGAATTGATTCTTGTTTGTTGTAGGTGTTATCCAGACATAAGAGTAAGAAATAGTCCCTGAGCCAAGTAACCATCTGCAAAATAGTGTGCATGACAATGGAATATTCATAGATCATGATAACATACAATTTTGTTTGCTAATTTTTTATACTGAAAGCAGTAAAGCTATTTAAAAACAGAAGTCACAGTTGATGAGTTTCAATCCTTAATTCACTTTCTTTTAATTAAAAGCTCAATAGACAAAAGCCTACAGTAAGTTTATCTTCTGGACTAATGGAGCACAACATTTCATTTGTTAGAAGTAACTCAGAGGACTGCAAAATAACAATAATAATTAAAATTTAAAAAGTTAAGAAATTAAACAAGTTTACTTGAAGATATTTGGCATTCAGATCAATCCAAAATCGTGAAACATTTGGTATAAAATCCACAGATCTTGAATCAAATCCCTAATCATTGCTCAAATCTAGCATCAATTCTGTGTTTATAGCTTGCAACTCCTTTTGCATTGACTGCACTGATGATGAGAAGCAATGTGGTGTAAATCAATATGTCTCCTCCACCATGCAAGAATATCAACCCAAATCTGCACAGCCTTGARTTAGTGAAGACATGGGCCAGTGAGGAATTTTTAATTTTCCTGTTTGAGAATGCTTTAGTCTGTTACTATTGTTTTTGCTGTTACATAGGCTTGAAGGCAAGGTTAATGGTCTTGTCCTGATAAAGGCTCGTTTCTGCCCCAACTGATTTTGTTTTGTCTTCTGTTCTGTGGTTCTACTCTAGCTAGAATGATTTTTTTTTCTTTTTGCCATGCAAAATTTATATTTTTATGTAAACATTTAAACTAGAAGTATTGAAATTCACTTTGATAACTCCAGCAGACTTCCCATGTAATAACACAGGTTTGATAAACTGTACTTTCAAACCTCTCCAAGTTCCTCTGTCTCACTRCTATTTGCATATTAGTAAGAAGCCCTATCATAGAGAGGGACCCAAATACGTCAATGACTGCACAGACTTCTAACAGTAAGACTAATCCAAAGTGAAAATATTTGTTGTCATTATCACACTATTCCTTCYCTTAAGTTTCTAATAATGATACTAGCCTATTTCTCCCATAAGACTATAAGGTTATCTGTAAAATTTCTTCCCTATCTATTTATTTTTAGGCCTCTTTCTGACCTGAGAATTCTTTATGAATGGATAGCAGACTTTAGGAAGTACACAGAGCACACAGTGTGGCAATTTTCATTGTAAAATCAAATATTCCACAAGCTTCTTTCTAATCTCATGACCTATTTTCATGACATCTTGGTGATTTGTGCTATAAGCAGCATCCATATCTAAGTCAAAAGAAGTACAGAACCATTGCTTTCTGTTAGAGATCAGTTAGTAAATATGTGCAAGTACCCATTAAGGCYACAATAGCTCAAAAATCCTGCAAACTTTACAAAGCCAAGAATTCAAGMATCCCCAAGGATGCTTGACTTTTTTCATATCTGGAAATTTCCCCTTCCTGTAATCTGTRTGAAAGTCACAGTGAACAGATGGAGCAGGGGTCAGATTTAGACAGATGCACTATTGCACTGTGCTTTGAGTACCTCCTCCTGGAGCCTGGTGATTTCTCCAAAGAGCAGAAGGTAACCGGTAGGGAGTAGGACATCTCAGGTTGATTTCATTCATCTCAGAGATGGTTTAACTTGGAGGAGAGTGGCTTGTGAGAAGCTCATAATGCAYCTCCTGCACAAAGGTTAGAGAACTCCCTGCTACCACCATGGTAACTGTGGGGAGCAGACCAGCAGGATCTTCAAGCAGAAATGCAGGTCTAGATGATTGCCTTATCACTGGATAACACTGATTTAGTTTCAACTATGAGCAACTGCAGCTTGTACTCTGTCCAATACTGTTTATTTTGTGAAGACCCCTGGATTACATCAAGGTTTCTACACATGGCTTCAGGACTTCTCTTCAAGAGGAAGTGTTCTGGGTTTGGTAACTTTGCACATTACCTATACAAGCAGATTGGTTCACAGAGTTGAGAGTCCAACTCTGCATGAACATTRAGTTTGCTAACTCAGAAGAAAGTAGGATTTGTGGTAAGACAGCATCCAAGGTGCATCCATCAGTGCTCTGATGCCAGAAGTAGACCTCCCAAATGTTACAGTTTACAGGTAGGAGAAGGTGACTGTTTCTGGAGACTTTTTCTTTTCACATACACTTTTTTTTGGCTAATGAAATATATGAGGAAACCTCATTTTATTCATTATGGAAATATAATCCACAAATTTTTGAGGTAGTTCCTCCTTTTTCTTTTCTAAGAAAAGATTTCTTTGATCACAAAGAATTCGTGAAGTGTTTGCATCACTCAGCCCGCTGCTGACTTGGTTAACGATTGGCACTGTCTACCCATAGTATGTAGAGACCCCAAARACACAGTGAGTGCCATTTCTCTTCTGTTCTTGGGTGAATATAACCCTGATAATAAACAAAAGGATTGAAATAAACCTTTGGGGAGAAAAGAGAGAGCAGATAATTAGATTAATGTCCTGGAGTGAGACCTGGCTTGGAACAGGCAACCATTAGAAAAAGGCAGGTTGTAAATAGGATTTTGTGTCTTTCTCCTGGTGGAAGGYGAGATGCTTGCAGTGAGGCTCAAGCAGTCTGTGTTGTATTGTGAGGTCTGTGTTACATTTCCAACCCTATTCAGGATCTTCTCTCCTGTACTTCTGTCACCAAAGCCTGTTATTGCTGTACTAGTGATAATTTAATATCCCTCAGCAGGCCTTTCTCCTTACTGCTTAAATTTGTGAAGTCATTGGTACTTGCTTTGTTAATATTTCTTTTTCTATCTTTACATAGGGAAGGTGGGGGAAATGTCCCAGCAGCCAAACTGAGCTGATGAAGGTGAGCACATCATATGAGTTGTAGGCATGTTCACTAGGATGTTTACTTGAGTCTGTCTGCTCTTTCACCTTTGGCAGCCTTATGAAGCCAGTTCAGTACAGCTCCATGTGTGGTTTGATAGCTTCAGTAGCTTTTCAGGTAATGCTGCCTCCCTCTGAGTTTCAAAGCATGAAAATATTAATTACTCATTCTCAATGTAAACAACCTGGTTTTATTTTATTCATTGCAAAGTTACCACCAAATGCCACGGTGTCAGTGTATTTTGCTTGTCTTTCAGAATATTTTTTCTTCTGGGCTGGGAAGTAATTGGTAGGTTGGCAGAACTGAAGATGACTCACAAGAACCAAGGATTGTTTTCATTTTGTCTTTTTCTCCTCAACATAAACCCTTTTCATAAACCTGCTTGTGGAGAGCACTTCCCTATTTGCTTAGTCAGTGCTCAACATACACAGAATACATCCTGCATTATAGTTAATAAAGAGAAAGCCTGTGACATTTCATCTACTTATTTTGATGTCTGTGATGTAAAACTCACTGATGACATCTAAGATGTCTTATAGAGATAAAAGTGATACAGTTGCTCATATTTTAAAGAAAAATTTTGCTATTTTCAATTTAAATATTTACAATGAGTGCATTCATCAGGATAGCTGCTTTCTATAGAAAGCACAGCTGGAACTATGTGCTTGCACACTGARCAATTTATTTTACATTTTACAGACAGTAATTTGGGAATGGAATGATAATTTCAGTCTTACTTTTTAAGGGAGAAGATTATAGGACAGATGGTGTCCTATACAGGATTGTATACAGCTTGACCAGGATTACAGAGCTAGTGAGCAGACCATGTAGGCAAAGATGCCGTTTTGGGATTTCAGGCTAAAAGGAAGGGGATTTTATCCCTTAAGTTTCCTTGAAAGCAAGATACTCAAGATCCCTTGACATTTTTCCTCAAAGAATAAAGTTAAATCCTTGTTTCAGRCTGTATCTTCCAATGTTAACTACTCAGATCAGAAAGGAGGAGGGGATTAATCACTTCAGATTTGCCACTAATCAGAAAAATACTTCTGTGCTTTAAATGAATAGAGCCTCCTCATCAAACTATATCTACTCCTGCAGATCTTGGACTATTCCAAGGGGATAGATGTCTGTCCACTACTTCYTTCTGCTAACCTGAGCTAATAACCCTGATGAAACATGCTGCCTCAGAAGCTTTGTGAGGCTTCCTGCAAACTCTCTAGGTGTTACAGAAAAATTATGATAGCTCATCCAACTCTCTCACAAATAGTCCATGCTCTGTAACCAAATGGACACAGTTCAGGTATAAATCTTGGACAGATCAGAAGAACCTACAAACTGAAGAACAGAAGTGTGGGAGATAAGGCCTAATGTGGTGGCTTCTCCAATCCAGTCCAGCCTAAAGACATGGGTAGGTACCAAGACATCCTCAGTTTAAATACGCAGCTCCRTGGATGAGTGTTGTGAGCAGGACCTTCATTTCCTTAGCTAGAAAGTGATATTCTAAGAAGGAAGAGTGCATATATGCTTTACTTAGGAAAAATGAGAAACAGTTTATTTAGTTACAGATGACTTGGGGAGGGGAGAGCTATAGACCAAGACTGATGCTCTTACAGCCTTRTGATGYGAYCTRGAAGTTGTTTTAAAGGCTACAGAAKAAGAGGGAAATGATTACTGGTAATTAGAAAAGGGTCAAAGAAGGAACAAAAATAGTGAGTCAGTCTGCTGAATAGGTGCAAGAAGCATGATGAATAAACAGGAGGAACTGGGAACCTTAATCGTAATTTACTGAACTGAATTGGCACACCAGAGAGCTGGAGAAGGCAACCACAAATAACTGGAAGCATAACGGAGCATCTGCAGRTGGCTAGTGCCTTTTTCTGTGGCAGAATTGCCATTTCCAACATATTGCAACCTTAAAATTTCTCCCTAACCAACTKGTATCCTTTCACCCAGCCATGTGCTCTAGGAGAGGCTTGGAAGTAGGGAATACCTCCCAGGCATCTTTGTCTGAGAAAGACTGTTATACAATACTTCATAGCCCAAATTCCTAGTACTTTAGCATGTAAAGGAAAAACACTATACCTTGGGGTGGTCAAACGAGTGGAGAAAAGGAAGAGAAAGGTTCTGGCATTTTCCCAAGGCCCATTCAAATAAGAAGCCACTCATAGCAATCTGTTTTACATATTCATGATTTTCACTCCTTCAGAAAGAATTTTGTGCCTTCCTTTCCTTTTTGAAATAAAATATATATCAGTGTTGACATTTAAATTATCTTCATTAGAATTCAGAATAAAAAGGTTCCTGAGAYGAAGGGATGCTACTCAGACTTCTCAGAGTGTTTTTCATCCTGAGCAAGCCACAGAAGCTGCACCTGATTTGTATTTAGAAAATAACATTTCATACCACAAATAGTGGGGAGTAGTACTCAAATTTTCAAACAGAGACTCTTACATACTCAAATCCCAAAATAGAGGCTAAACATTTAAAGTTTGTACTGCTCTCGCCAATTCCTATTAAATTAGAGGACATTTCTGAAAATACGCGTTTTGCAACATGTAGATCCTAGAATACAAAATAATGATGGAGAAAAACATTGCATTGTTTTCCCAGTGCGATACAGCCTAGTTTTAGTAAGCCCATCAGCTGTGAGTCAGCTCATGTCTTTAAAAATATTGGAGTGGTGCAGAAGATGACAGGCTTCACAGGCTTCCGTGAAGGCCATGCCAGAAAATCTGCCTGTCTTGACTGCTTATGGGTTAACTTCCCATGCTAGCCTAGTAATGCTGCTGCTCTTGCAAATGCAACATCAGGCTGGAATTTAGATAAAAAAAAAAAAAAAAAGAACTTGTATGAACTTGATATAATTAATATTAGTCTGTAGAAATCTGGAACAGATAGAAGAATAACGCTAATAGAGAAGTCAGATTTCTTTAAGATRACTAATAAAAACATGCACTGAAGTCACATGTTCTTATCCGTCTCACTCTCACTGCTGAAAAGGGTTGATTCTTAGCCAAACTTTAGTGGTATCTTAGTAAGGGCAATTTTAACTATTTTTTTCTTTCTATATCCAAGCAAAYTGCGACTGTTTCTACCTTCACTCTTTATTTCCAGTATTGAGTTGACAAGTGAGACAGAAATCATATGTGATTTAAATATCTATCTCTAGGTGCCTTATTACTGTATCTTATCAATAAAATTGCTTTTTGTGAGGGAAATCAGTAATTTMTCCATTTTAGTTCTTTATCAACAATGAAAGCTTTCTTTCAGTTTGCTTGTGTGACAACTTAGTTTGTAGCACAAACTTATGTAGCACACTTATTAGTCTGGTAGATTAATAAGTTTATAAATCTCTAGATGACATGAAGTCCAGGACTCATCCTGGGAACAATTTTCTGAATGTTTCAGCTTCACAGACCTCACTAAGTTGTCAGAAGATCTGATTATTCACATTAAACWAATATAATCAGTTATCATTCTCCTTGCTGACAATAATGCTGTCTATCTTTAATATCTTAGATATCAGCTTTACAAAGTTTTTCAAAAACCAGTCTTTGTTTTGGACCTCAAAATGAACAGCTTTTAGTGAACTGGTTTCCATAGCTGCCAAGCATGTGAATCGTGATTGTTCTAAAACTTTTATTCTGTTTAGAGTTTGGCCTAGACTAGGAKTGGGGATGAATCTGCTGTTTTATTAATGTGTCATGTATCTAGGCCTTCCTCAATATTTGGTTGTAGTTCAGCCAGAAATTAAAAGTTCTGTAGAGTCATACAGGCTCATTTAAAAGGAATGTATTGAACTTAAATACAGGTCTGTAAATTTTTACCGTATAGTTTTTATTTTGTTTTGCTGAAGTCACCATTGTATTTTTATGTAACTCCAAAGCACATTCTTTCAAATCTGGTGTTCATATATTTTTAATTTGCTTGTACAATAGCAAGATAAAATATTGAATGGTTGTCGTTTGTTACATAAGCCCTTCTTGTAGTGTGATTTTTCCCACTGATAAATTATCCATTGTAAGAGCAAGAACAAAGCAAAACCGTAAAACAGTTATTCAACTCATTATTGACCTAAACAAAATCCCATTCAAGGCACTGGAAAGATTTCCAGGAATTTGGCATATATTAGGAAAGGTCCTAAGGACCTCTTTTACCTCCTTTTAACAACTCTTTTATCTTTATGATAACTGCAGAAAACTTATTTGTGCTAATGTTTAAAATGTGAAGGAAAAGAGAGGGGGCAGAGAGAGAGAGAGATTAAGATAAAAAAAWTCCATTTGCAACTTCAAAGCTGTCATTAATGTCCTACTCTGTCGATTCAATTTTATACATAAAACTTTTCACTCAGCTCACTCAATGCAATTGTACCTCACAGCAGGATCTCCCTATAGAAAAATGGTTGGAAACRTTCAGCTCTACATTGGAAAGACTCATAGGAAAATAGTGTCTCCAAGTACGCTACAGTCACTAGGCGGGAAGACCATAGCTACAGGTTGAATACAAGACTGTGTCAGGAAGAGATGCCAAAAGATCGACTGTTTAGTGCCATGGTAGCATCTAAAATTAAAGTCAGAAAAAGTTTCAGGAGCACACAAATTTTTCTCTCTGGCTGTGTCAGCTGTTTGGAAAAAGGCAAAACTGAGATAAAGGTTCAAGAATGGAAATGTAGTTTATTTAGAAGGGATATATTTATCATGAGGCTGTCTTCTCTGGGGTGAGAACATCTTGGCACCAATGGCCTAGTTGTGTAGCTCAGAATGTTTCCACTCTTACTTGTACTGAACAGTCTTGTGACCAGTAAATTTGATCAACAAATGTACATTGCTATCTGTTTGGATATTGCAGATGTGAAATCTGTCCCTAGGCAGAAAGAGCGAGTACCAAGTCTTGTGGATCTCATCCCCACTGCCTCCCTGCATTAGATCACCCAGCAGTTAAGGCAGGCAAAACAGTCCCAAGGTCCCAAGAATCCCTCCAAGGACTAATTCACTAAACAGATGTTTCAGGTTTCCCTTTGCATGGAGGGTATAATAAAACTTCCAAAGATTGTACAAAACCTTTAGGTTTATACTGAACAATTTGAGTTTGCAGTAGAGCAGCTTTTGCTTTCCAGTCTGGCCCAGTCCTTAGTGTCGTAGACAACGTGACAGATACCATAGAATGGGCATATGAACTGCTGTGGGCCTCTTTGATCAGAGGAAATACCTAGTGATCATAGCAACTGCTATTTGTTTTTATGGGGTTTTGACTGAAGCAAGGAATGTTTACTCAGCTCAGTGAGGAAGGCTTGAATAATCACCATGAGATTTAATTTCTRTGTGCATGGAAGCATAGCATGCAATGTCTGTTCTAAAAAGTGCCTTTCAGAACAAAGCCTCACTTATCTGGGTTCTTTAAAGTTAATAACACAAAACCCCGAAATAGAAGGCTTTGTTTCTCCACTTTTGAAAACTTCTCAGGGTGACATAAAAGAAGTATTTTTCTGATACTTCTAATTTTTATTACATTAAAAATGTGGTATCACAGGCATTCTTTAAAACCAGTTTTTTTTTTTTTTTTATCAAGAGGAGCGGTATGATAGTGTTGGAACCATGAATTCAAAATCTATATATATAAAAAAAAAAGCTTATTTTTTTTCTATCTTCTTAGCTTGCTAGCTTGCTCCACTTGAGAGGTAAAATGTATTAGTTGACTATATGATTGGGCATCATCATGACTCRATATCTGTTCTGGATGGCGCATCTAGCCCAGGAGAAGCACATGCCCTCAGCTATAGAGTTTACTTACCTCTCTAGTTAGCTTCCATTTACAGTGTGGTGTACTCTCATGTCTGTGAGTATGCTCTTTAGTCTGCCACACCGTGCTGTAGAAGGCCCTCCATGCCTGCCCCTGACGCGGAGAGAACAGCATTGCCAGTGCTGGTTCCAGCTTTCCATCTTATGACCACCGTATGGACTGTCTATGAAATAACCATGCTGCGTAGGCTGTCTCTGTCCCCTTTCCTGACAGAAGCCAAAGATGAAGAAGTCTACAGACTTCCAGTATCAACAAATCTGAACTGGCAGAGTTAGGCCATCAACTTGTATCATGGGACAGTGGCAGGTTTTTTTCTATTTGGAAAATGTGCTAGATTTAAAGTTTCATTTAAATTTCATCTGATTATAACTTTAACCTTCAATGAAAGTGGTAAACTGGTGAGTTTCATGTTACAGCTGGCAAAGGCTATGAACTTTATCAAGGTCCATCATGGAGACTCAGTTAATAAGCTGGTTAAGCCATGACACTCAATTGTAGAATTGTCTTATTAGTATTTTGTGTTTGGTTTAAGAAGAAAGGTTTGGGTGTCTGGTTGGAATAAACCAACTTCTCAGAAAAATACTAGACAACATCTGGGAGGCTTAAGTCACAGGAAATGTTTTGAGAAAGTTTAAACTACTCAAGCTTTGCAGCTTGACTATACAAAAAACTTCTCTACTTGAAATCCAGTATGTGTATATTTCTACAGTTTCTCTAACTTCAAACAGACTCCGTATGGTTGAAAGGACCTGAGCCATGGATATAACTGTGCAATTGAAACTAAAGTCTGTAGACAATATTTCACTACTCACAGCAGTTGTGTGTAGTATCTCCAGTTACTTACATTTTAAGTAAGTTAATCCCTGCAATCAGTAAGTGGGAGTTAGCATCAGAAGTATGTGATTAATTAACCATAAAATAATATTGAGAATTCTTTTTTTTTTTTTGTTTGTTTCTTTAGAGTTTATCAGCAAGCCTTGCATTCATTTTTACTTGAAATGCTAGAAAGACTGATGATGTATATGAAAACATGTCGATATTCTAGCTGGATAAATTCCTGGCCTGCTCCCAGGTGTACATGCTTATCAAGGCACAAAAACCCCGTGTGTGTATCGTCCTTGTTACTCACGCATGAGAGCACCCTGAATTTCCTGATCTAAGTGGCTGGCACTGAATACTGTGGAAACCTCAGGGCCTTTCAAGGCAGATGGATCGTGTTCAGTTTTCAAGAATACTTCACGTCCTGTAGCTGTCCCATGCTTCTCTCATCTTCATGAATGCAAGGCTCATTGGGAACACAYGTCTTCGACCGAGCTGCCTCACACAGAAGTTGTAACCATTGCTGCGTGTTCTGTGGATGCATCATACTCCCAAAGACCCTCAGCMTCTCCGCTGAACTTACTGCAGAGAAATTCTGCCTGCTGTCATCGTTTTTACTGAGAACTATATTCTAGGGTTAAGGASCTAAAGAGATGAAATACCATGGGCTCTCGGATTCGTATTGTGTCCTAGTCAGTAAGAGAAGTTAAATGTGATTCCCCTCAGATGCTTTTATCTTCTTTTCCCAGTTCCTTCCCAGTACTGGCTTGGTCCAACCCACCTTCTTCTTATCAAATGGTTTCCTGAGAGAAAAATGTCCARTGTCACTTGTGGGATTACATTATCTTCCAGACTAAGTGCTAGATGTAGGTAGCATCTGCCTGATCACAGAATCACAGAATCTGAAGTTGGGTGGAACCTCTGGAGCTCTAGTTCAATTCCCCTTCTCAAAGCAGGGTCAACTAGAGCAGGCTGTCCAGGGCCATGAATGATGTTTTTTAMAGGAAAATAAGATAAAGAACACTCTTCCTTGGACAGTCCTTCAGTATGGATGGGATAAGGCAGAGAGAAATAAATTGCTTCTGACTTCCCTCAACTTCTGGTCTGCCAGAGTCTATCCAGAGTATATGACTCCTAACTTCTGTCTGTATATATCCTCTCCTTTCTCTGCAACATCCCAACSAGTTTGGATATTAACATGCACTCTGGGCATGAGTTTGCTGGAGCTTGTCTCCTGCAGCTCTTTACTGGTTCCTTTTGATGTCCTCCTGAAGGCAGTGAAGAGTAGCAGTATAGGCCTTGAGCTTTACAGGGRGTATGTGTAGATGTTCGACCCATTAAAAGCTTATTAGTGACCTCTCCACTGTTCACCTTCTGTAGCTCCTCACAGACTTGGCATATAATGTCACATTGCATCTGAGGGCAATCTGCTGTCCCTTGTTTTGCAGTGTTACCGACACTGCTCATGCATGCATTTATGCAAGCCCAGCCCGTACCAGTGTCTTTACACAGCTAGAATGATGTGTAAAACCATGCAAATAGGYGAGGGCTCTTGTGCCTTCTGAGCCTCAGGTCACAGTGTTCTGTACACATACAATCTCCTCAAAGAAACATGCTAGCAAGGAAGGTACTTTGTAGCTCACAAGAGATGACTTTTGGAATGTGACACCAAGATTGGGCCTACRGGCATTGTAGTGGTGTGCAAAACTACATAACTTTTAGGGAAATTCTTGGAGGACCGCATGAGTGGGAATAGGTCATCTTGTCATAAGCCCTATTGTTATTGCAGGTAAAGATGGCCATTTAGACTGCAYCTAGGAATCTTCTGTCAAGGAACTACTTAGTACGTCCAGTTGTTTTCTGATATGTATATATATGCATATATATGTATATACATATACATATGTACGAGAGCTGGGCCTCTTCAGCCTGGGGAAGAGAAGACTKAGGGGGGATCTCATCAGTGTGTACGAGTACCTGAAAGGAGGGAGTTGTCCCGTGTGACAGGACAAGAGGCAATGGGCAGAAATTGAAGCACAGGAAGTTCCACCTGACCGTGAGGGGGAATTTCTTCCCTGTGAGAGTGATGTAGCCCTGGCACAGGTTGCCCAGAGAGGTTGTGGAGCCTCCTTCTCCGGAGATCTTCAAGGCCCGCCTGGATKCAACCCTGTCTAACATGCTCTAGGTGACCCTGCTGAGCGTGGGGGCTGGACTAGATGATCTCCAGAGGTTCCTTCCAACCTTACTGATTCTATGATTCTATATTTATATATACATATATATAAACTTATGATAGTGGAACTGAGGTGCTGATGCAAAATGGAAGGTTTCAAACATTACTTTATAGATGTATTCTACAAAAGCTCACTTTCCCCCTTGCTTCTCTCCTAATTGCTTGCAGAGCCTCCCACGCCAAGACAACAGAAATATCAGTACAGAGTATTATCTATTTTGATCAACAAAAGTAAGTGGACTTCTAAGTAAAAGAATTGGTAATGTAGTAAAATGAGATGGACAGTAAATGACAATACTATTTCTCAAATCATATATCTCAGTTTTCTCTGTGAGATCGCTGCTCCCTGTGAATGAAATAAGCTAAGCAGTGGACTAAAAATAYGGTGTTTGATAAAAAAAATAAATAAACTCCCATTTTCAAATGCTTGCCCATGCGGGTGTTTTTATAGTGTGATATAGATATGCCAGCTTGGTCTATAGTATARCTACACTAAAGAAACTTAATATAGAAAGAAAAGTACAAATTKGTTTCCCACTGCTGAACTGGTCTTTTTTGAGTTTAATTTACATATGTTGCTTTAAAGTAAAAAATAGAATTGCATATTAGCTTTGGATTACTTCTGACTCTATTTTTTCTTAACTGTTAAAGGATTTAACAGTAAAAATCCCCTCTGAGGAACTCAAGACTTTCACAATAAATGCTTACAGTTGGCTGACACCAATTCTTCTTAATACCAGTAGGCAAAGAAAGTAATCTACTTTATTTCATGCTATCTGCTTTCCATTGTGGCTTGCTTTTAGGGCTCATGTTCCTTTCACAGAGCCATTAACTGTAACTAGCATGCCATTCATCGTGTATAACTGTATCTGCCAAAGTGATTGGGTGACATATCAAAATGATATATACAAATGATGACAACCACCTTGATGTAAAGAAAAAWTTTCTAATTCCTTAGGAGAGAGGTACAGTTAACATTATAGCCCTTGTTTTGGGGCCCTGAAGGGCCCAGGAACCCTTACAGTCCCCAAAGGGGAAAGTTAAGGGAAAATTTAAAATATAGCTAGTGGGATACTTTAGCCTATCTGGTCTGTTATGATACACTCCAAATTAATCACAAGGTGTCGAAGTACTACTTTTTCCAAAGCTGCCTGTTGTTTTCTTGCTTTGGTGATCCACTAYGGTCAGTGAAAGAAGTGGTAAGTTCTTGAGAACCTTCAGGCCTTTTTAGTACAGAAATATGAGGACCCTGAGACTCTGAGAGTTCAGAGGATAACTAAGGAGGAGAGATAGTGTATAATCTTCTAACTGGAAACAAAAATTGTCATTTCCTCAGAGTTTAAACACACTTTCATGCCATAGCCTTCCTATCTTTTATCCAGAGCTATTGAAAATACATTCTCTCAGCCTGCCATCTCAGTCATGATGGCTTTTCATCTCACCTTTCCTCACTACACAGCAAATGTCTATTGTTCATTCTGTTCTCTTGTTTCACTGCCTTCTTTTACCTCTTTACCAGCTCTTCTCCTTTTTCCTCCTAATTTGCTCTTTTGACTTTTCATGTAGCCTTGAAGTGCTTCTGATCTCAAGTGTCTCTGTCTTGCTTTTGTTTGATTCACTAATGATTTCTCTCTGGCATGCCTGATTTTTTTTTTTTTTTTAACCACACTTGTTCCTATGTGTCAAATCACTTCCCTTCTCATCTTATATTTCTTAATGTACTCCTCTAAACAAATACTTATCCCATAACTCACAAGTTTTAAGGAGGCTCATGAGTAAAAAATCCTGTCATTGACTTTTGTGTCACTGATAAATTACCAAGGTAAAAACAATAATGCCACCAGTGTTGTTTTTACAATAATAAGATCACTGGTACAGAGATGATATCCTCTTCAGTATATTTTATCATCCCAGCCATTCCAACAGCAATTAAAAATGACATGTTTTGTTTCTTTATACATCTGGAAGAAGTTTTCCTTCCTTGCTTCCTATTATCTTTATACAGTGGTCTACTCTATTGTGCTGATGTATCATCTTGGACGGATATAAACTGAAAAATCTGCCCTGTACTTCACCACACAGTGTAGTGGTACCCTATAACAACTAAAGAGTGTCTGAAGCAACATCACAAGAAAGAGAAGAGTTCACATGACTGCCACCAGGGAAACTGGGCTTGTTGTAGGAGAAGGAGTGAAGCCTGAGGGTAAAACACAGGCATCTGAACACAGGCATCTGAACAGAGGCTCTGTGATATTTAAACTCCAAGTATTTTGATTTTACTGCTTAAAATTTTACATATACCCCCCCCAACACACATAGGCACACTTAGTTTTCAACTAAAAAGCAGAAAAGAAAAATTCCATAACCAAAAGATTATACTGAAAATTTTGGCCCTCTTGTGGGTWCTGAGTTTTGGAAAATCAGACCCAAAGTGCTTATGTTGGTGTTTATTCTAACATGACTAAAATTATTCAAATTGATCAGATATCCACATGTACCATGTATTTGATTTCAGATTAAGTTTCCAGTTTTRTCAGCAAGCTGTGGTCCTAAATCATGTTTACATTTATCCAATTGCTCATTTATTAACTGTCCATCYAAAACCACTCTGTACATTTTGAAGTGAAAGCACAGAATAAACATGCTTATGCATATTTGCTTTTCCCATGGCTATTTCCTTATGTATTCTTTCCTTAACAGCACAGCACTTTTCAGTGGGACAGCCATGGCTATGAAAGGAAGATACAATTCCTTTTTGAGCTCCCATTTAAGCCTTTAAGGAGAAAGTTTGGAAGCACGGGGGATGCTGTACACACTTCTTTCAATGAGTGCTATTAGCCTGTTCTTTAGTGACCATAACAGGTTCTGCCCTGGGTGCTTGCTGCAAACAGCCCACATGCTCAGGTAAGCGCCAGAACKGCCCAGGTGGTTGGACTCATCTCTAGTTGCACTGAAATAGGTCATTTCTGTACCAARGATGCCTGTATCATGGATGTTCTCTGGCCTGTAAAAATGGCGGTGTCTGTTGTCTCTGTTTTTYTTTTTTTCCCCCYCTCTCTCTTTACATTCTGCAGAGTTCTTTCCTCTGTAGAAAAAAACCTAAAGGAAATCTAGTGAGAAACTGTGGGCAAAGTGTCAATATCAGATTTCAAAAGCTACCTGTTACTGTGGCAATAGTTTAATTCTGTAGATGGATAAACAAGTTTTGTGGAAAGCTGATACAAGCTCGAAGCTGGTACACRCAATTCTGCAGTGCTGATTTTGGCTCTCCTTGTTCCCCCTAGAGAACAAGAGGATTAAGGAACATTACAGCGGTAGCTCTGCCTGAGACTTACCTTTCTTGGCATGGAYTGAAGGATTTTTCTTGTTATGTATTTTTTTCCTCTAAAAAATGAAAGCAYGGAGTTGTTTGAGTCAAAGGTGAAGTGTATTAAAGAAGTGTTTTTAAACTATTGGATCTGTCTCACCTGCCAGTTTTGGTGAGCTAGAGTGCTCTGAATATCACAAACRTGTATTTTAAATTTTCTTTTGTCAAAAAGAATTGATATGTATTACATTGTAGAGTGGGAGAAACAGCCTGCCACTACAATTGCCTGATACAATTCCCATTGAGTTAGCAAGGCTTGTTCTGCAGTTCACTAAAAATATGGACAATGTCTTACAGGGAATGCTGTTCACCCTTTAGCAGATGGTGTAGTAATTCCATTTCCTGAGAGCATTACAATACAGTAGAAGTATTTAATTCTTCTTAAACTATGAAGAGTTCATTGGATTTTAAATCTGTGAAGTTCACTTCTTGCTTTCCATTGTATGAGGGAAACAGTGTTACATTAGTATAGTATTTGAGTTTTCCTATGGCTTACATGAAAGATTTGTCCTATATAGGACAAAATAGCTAGAACCAGATTAAATAAAGCATCCTCAACAATATTATATTCACTAAAAAGAGAATTTTGAAATGTGAAACTATTGCCTCTCAATTATAGCTGGAACAGAAGATTGGTTTGTTATTYTAGGTACCAAATTATGAGGGCCTCTTCAGGCAATATTCCAAAGGGATCAAATTTAGATGCTGTACAAGTCAACCAAGCTCTACTGAAATCAGTACTCTTGTTTCTCCTTAAGTCAGAAACTAGTTAGCTGAAAATCTGTCCCTATGTATGCAAAGAGTATATGGGAATGTCCAGATGATTCATTCATCACAATTTGTATAAAAAAATAGTCTGTATCAACTCCTTCTATATGCTGGAAGAATTGCATACTTGTCTCTCAGTAGCTTCACCTTTTRCACCATAACGGAAGGCCTTAAACTTAAAAACAACAACAGCAACAACCACAAGCAAACCAGTCCACACATTTTCTGGATCATCTTGAAGTACAAGGTGGACAGACTTCCGCAACTAAATGCAAAGCCTGCCACAGTTTCAGGTGAAGCTGCTTGTGTGGGAATTATTTTCATGGCTGCTGTCAACAAAACACAAAAGAAGACCTCAAAAACATACTTGGAGCACAACTGAGTACTCAAAAATCCAAGCTGAAAGTACYCATCTCAGAAAAACAGGCTGTGTTTTCTGGATGCCTAAGGGATTAAGATACACAATATTCAATTAATCCAAATAGAGGTTGTACCTAACCTCAATAGGTTTCATTTGTTGCAGGAGGATTCAGGACTCTCTACCTTCACAGACCAAATCAGGAGGAAGCACTCACAGTAACTGAATTGGAAATGAGCAAAATATAGATTATTCCCAAAATATACCAGGATACCCTAGTTAGTTCTTTGAYAACCATTTTACAACCAAGTTCTTTAAAAGCATAGCTTAAGTTTTCAAATACATYGTGTCTATTTTAGTTGGAAGAACTAATCTTTTGATGGCCAATTAAATCAAGTRGGAAGCAGAGCATGACTTGCAAAGTGAAATAGATATTAGCAGTATCTTTTATAAGCTGTTCTGTAGCATTAATTAAGAAAAGCACTCTAGATTGTTTTCCTTAGGTGGGAAGTGCTCTTTCATTTCTCCTGTGAACCCACCATCCATGAGAGACACAAGAGCTCCGTGTGTAACAAGGCTGACTGCACAGGAGTTTCTTTGTAATTTAAGCACTCAGGAAAACTGTTCCTGAATGTCAATCTAATCTATTGGGTAGACAATAAGAACAGTGTAAAATAGGAAGGAAAGCAAGAAGAACGTTATTATAATAGAATCATGTAAAAGAGAAGGGTTCTGCATTTCTTTGTCAGTTCTTGAGGCCATTGTTTTTCATAAAGTTTCTTGACAAAGATTTTTCACAGTTCCTACCACAGGGAAAATTAGGAATAAGCTGTATATGGTTATGGTAATTACACCACAAAGAGACAACTTTGTGGAGAAAGCAGCTCTTTGTATTATTTTCTTAGAGAGAAAGAGGAGCACCTGAACTCATCTCCTGACTTGGGACAGTTTTGTTTCTGTTTTTCTTTCTTTCTTTTTTTTTTTTTTTTGTTTTTTTTTTTTTTTTTTTTGGACAATGAACACTACTTTTTTAAGGACTATTTCTTTTTCTTCAGACATTATTTCTTAAAAAAAGGAAGTGGGCTGAGTTAACGCAGTATTATGTGCAGCAAACTTCTTTTCCTTTTTTGTGTGTGCAGAAAACTCATCTCTGCTGCGAGGACCATCATGATAATCTTCTGAAATTGTTCTCACCAGTGGGAGGGCTGCCTTCTTGGCTGATCTTCTGAGTATCTTCGCTGCTAAAAACTAATACCCCATTGCATTTATGTTAAAGCAAATTGCTGAATCTTTCTGATGACTCCTTCCTTTCAGAATCCAGTCTTACAACCTAGTCCATCTTCACCATTCCTTCATTGTCCTCTGAAGTCTCCTCTTAGAGTGGCTTTTGCAAAGGCAATACAGCTCCTCTTATTTCAACCGATCATTGGGAATTCCTTCTATCTTTTCTGTAGTTCCTTTGCTCAAGTTGAGGTAGAGAAAAGTGACTGTCAAGCAACTCTGACCTAGTCCTTTGTAGCCCAGTGCATTCATTGTAAACCTACACCTTGTGTTATCTTGTGAACTCACTTCKCTAGCTCTGGAGGTCACCGGGTAGCTTTGACAGCACTCAGAAACAGTTTGTGTGTACAGCAAAAGGAGGCAAAAAAAAAAAAAATCTAAAGAAATTGAAATTATCAAAGTTGTTAAAGTAAACTTGACATGTATTTAGGAAGGTTACACAACAATAAGAAATGTCTGTGATATAAATAATCCTTCTCTGATGTGTCCTCAGTCATTTAGCCTTTACTGGGAAAAATATATATTATAAGGGAGCATTTTCTGTTGTTCTTATATAGCAAACTTAAATGCAAACTAATGCTAATCAGAATTTATTGTATAAGAGTACGTGTTACGGATAATAGGCTGAYGGTCTAAGTTGGGGCAAGAGTAATCAAACGGATCTGGCTGAAATTTTTTWAAAATATATAATGAATAGAATGTGGGTCAGGTAACAGGGAAATATTGACCATATGATAATTTAAAAACTACATTATATACCAAACAAACACAAGTAGCACTAAAGGTCAGTTTATTTGAAGCAATCTGGTGATAAAAGTTTAGAGATTTTAACTTTCTCTTCCTGTCTCATCTGAAATTAATAATTCTAAGTCATGTGGCTGTGTTTGTAGTCGTTTACAAGTTTTACTTCCTATGTTGAGTCTTACTGGTTTCAGGCAACATCAGTAGTAGGAAATTTGGGAAAAATAGGAATTGCACACTACCAAAGATATTTTTTTAAGTAAAGTGAAGTTTGTCTACTTATTATCTGCTAAACAATTGCAGAGTAGAGACTACTTCTAGCCAAGCTTCCTTTAGATAAACTTGTTTAGGGTTCATAACCTACTATAGAACCTTGGATCTCTGCACAGGCTAATTTATTTTTCCCAGGCCAATAGAGCCTTTTTTTGCTATTTTAAAGGAAATCACAATAAATTATTACTTTGCTGCTCATTACATCTTGGCATTCAGAATGGAAGGGACTCACAGAGCTGTCCTATCAAGCAGGTAGATATCTGTTCCAACCTTCATCAGCAATGATCATGGTGGATAAATTGCGCTTTGGCAACTGAAAAAGGAGATTAATAGATGTTATTTGGTGAATAGTGTGCAATGTCACCCACAGCATCAGAATTAAATCATATGATATAGGGTGTGAAGGGATGATGAGAAATACYTCTTGATTTTGTGTGGAGTTGATGGGATACTGTTTGTGCTGATTGTCTCCAGTCTATGTGATTCCTTCCAGACTTGATAATTACAATCTGGATTCAGCATCAGATCTGAGGAGCTCTATATATTGAGGCACAGCCACACAAGAAGAGCAGATTTCTTTCTGATCCTTTAAGTGCGAGATCATTAGATGTATCAGTGGAGTTTATCTGATGGTGCTTTGCCATTGTTTTTTGCTCCATACAATGAGTATCTTCTGCGTTTAGCTTATTCAGCACTGCTGCTGCTGCAAAGTTGAGTCAAGTGGCTAGTGCTTGTGCTAAAAAGCTCAGCTCCCCAGCTGTCTGCTGAAACAGGCTTTCATCTTTTGTTTGTTGGACACAAAACGTATCGTGTAAAATGCAGGATCCATTTTATCCTCTGTAGTTCTTGTCCTGGCCTTGACACCTTTGCATCAGAGTGCCTCCACTAGTGCCTTAAGCAAGGGGCTACTCTGAATCCTCTGTGTGGGGTACATTCACCCTCCCCATTTATACACAGCATAGCACCTTGTTTCAGGGAAGGCACAGCTAAATTTGCATGTTAGAAGCAGGTATGAGATGTGCTTTTACATTGTACTGCTGATTTGACTAAAGAGTGTTTTGCTTTTCTTTCAAAGCCTTTTTGTGTCAGGGAGCATAATGTGTGGGGCAGGTTAGCAGGTGAGGAAGGTTGGTGTAAATCCCAGTGAATATTGTTTTCCTGTTATGAAACACCTTCAGGTTCAGAAGAATATGAGCACTTCACACCCTGAATGAGCCATACYCTGAATGCACACAGCAGCAGCCAGACAGGCAGTGCAGCATGAACAGTGCATGAGAGCAGGTGCTACTAGTCTAGTTATAAAGAGAAACACCCACTTTTAGGGTATATTTTGCAGTAGCAGAGGCCCCCGTGTCAATCTTCCCCAGGACACAAAGCAAAGCAAAGCAAACAAAGCAAAGCAAACAAAGCAAAGCAAAGCAAAGCAAAGCAAGGCTATCCAGCTACTGCTAGGACTGCAGGGACATCCCAGGACACTTTGAGGCATGAAGACACTAGTCATTTCTCTCTTGATGAATTTTAGGAGCACTTCTCTGCAAACTGAGGCAGGAGAGGAGAGATAGGAAAAAGGAGAGCTATAAAGGATGTGGATGATGTCAGCAAAGTCTTTATATTTAATGTCATAGCCACATCCTGGTCACAATATGAGAGGCTGCTAGCATGAGTGACTTTCAAACTAGAGGTCCACACTCATACTATTCAACTTTATGGGGAAAAAAAAAAAAAAAAAAAAAAAAAGATGAGGGCTATGAGTAAGATTGCTTATGAGCCTGAATTAGCTCTTACAGAAGTGTTACGGCCTCTACACAAAAGTTTGCAGAGAACTGGGCAACAAGGAAGGGAAAAATCAGATCAAACAACTTCAGCAATTCTGACAATCTTTTGGGCTGAAATGTTTTATTTGCCCTAAAAATTTTTGTTCTTATTTTTAGGCTATGTAATCCTCTTTTTTTTCCTTCTGTGCCATTTTTTGATTTTGTTTTGTTTTGTTTTTTGCTTTAGATTACCTAAATGAAAAAGGCTAATGCAAAACAAAATCTCACCAAATTTAAATTTTAAATTTTGAAGGAAATCATACCAACTTTTCAGAAATTAAACAGTTCATTTTTGAAATGATGAAATGTGGATATCACTTAGAAGCAGCAGCTTCTGACTGAGTCTGCTATGAGAGTCAGTATATGGGGCAGCAATTATATTCAACAGTGCTGGCAGAAATGCATGTGTCTCTAATTTCCTTTCTTTGGCATCATTAGTATTGGTAGGCTAAAGCGCTGCATCTTGGGCAGCTGTCTGGTRTCTCTGATGGTTTTGAGTCTAGAAATAATGGCTCTTCCAGATGTCACATTTGTGAGAGATGTGCTTACAAGGAAGATGTTAATCAGGAAACTTGAATTTCCTGAAGTGATGATGTCAGACAAGACTGTTTCAAGAAAATTGATCGCATATGCACCAAAATCTACATTTAGAAAACAAAATAAAACCCCCCAAAACCCCCACCCAAAACAGAAGCTTGAGGGGGTAGCATCCARGAATTAGGTATTGCTAGATCTTAATATTGTTTTTGAAACCTTAATTTACTCCTTTTGTACATATAATAAAATCTTTACTACAATATTTTAGACTTTTTCCACAGAATTCCAGCTTCATAGGACAGACTCTTCTCTGTTAATGATCAGCTCATCAATATTTTGTTGATCTCCCTCACTCAGTGGGTAGCCTTTTTCACAATATTCTTGCTGTTTAGAAATAAGTCAGAGCCAAGAARCTTGACAAAGGACCAAATTCCAGCTGATCAGTGCAATGTGAGCCTCTGCATAAGACAACAGATTCCCACTGACTTTGTGACAGCTGCTTAAAGATACATTTCCCTGCTCTRTAGGACTTGCTGAACATAAGACAGACCTTGATCTGAGGACAGAACTACTAATTYACCTCTGCATCAGTGTAATATCTAAACACTGCACAAACATTAATTACTCAGMTCATTAATTTTCATGAAACACCTGCAATGTGAGGATAGATTATTAACCCCATTTTACAGGTACAAGAGTGTATCAAATAAAATTTCTGACTTTCATTAAATAGTATGAAATGTTCTGTGGGACTTTGRGTAGTCAAAGCATAGTCCCTTGACTTGCTCGCAAATGCAAGTGTTCAGTCCTTCTCTAATTCTGACTCAAAACAAACAGCCATAGAAAGAAAAATAAAATTAATKACCCAATGAGTATCTGGTAAAAGGTCTTTGCTCTCTGTGGAGAGGAGGGGGTGGATGTTATGGCAGTGGACTGCGCTGATACTGCTGGAAGCAGCAGAGAGGGGCACATTTCACCATCCTTCCATGTGGGRCTCCGAAGGGGGCAGGGTTTCACAAACCCATTAGTGCATCTTCAGGGATCCTCACGTCTCCCACCTCTGTTTCTACATGTCCATCTTCCTCTGACTCTTCCTCTAAAGTCATTTTCTTTACCTACTCCCCTTCAGTCTCTCTTTGGGCATTTCTCCAATGTCCCACGCTCTGTGCCCAGTTTGTCTTTTCTGAAGACCACATCATCTGAGTTTGAGCTGCTCCCATTCTGCTCCCAACCATCCAGATCATATTAACAGTTTTACTGCAAATCTAAKGTTTTTCTCATTTGCAAAAACATTTTCACATCTGTGTCTGCAGATAGCCTTTACATATTATGCTGATTAACCACCTTTGTTTTCTTGGGTCTTCTTTGGATTCCTATATATTTCATCTGATTTCAGTGTCTGCCCACTTTTGCCCATTCCCACTATCTCTTTCCAACACCTCCTTCACCCCTCCTCCCCCAGTATTTACCACCCTGGGAAGCAATTGCAGCTTCAAGCCCTCAGCCTCCCCATAAACTGAGTCCAGACTCCATAGCTTTGGCTCAATCTGATCCTTGTATGCTGGATGTGTGTTGTGGTGCCCAGTGTTATCCCAACACAAGGAGCTGCAGGAACATCCTAGTCCCCTCATTTTGCAGTGGGGCTCACTCACCCCACCAGTAGGAATGGCTTCTGCCTGCTCAAGCCATAGCAAGGAGATGTGAGATAGTGCTCAGGGCTTGAGGGGCTCGCACAGGGTGATTTGGGGCTCAATCCCTGTCCTTGCCACTGCCAGGGATAACATTAGTGGCCTCTTCTCCAGCTAACAGAGTTGGAGACTAGAAAGGACATAAACAATGTGTGTTGGACAAGGATTAATGTATAAATTCCTTTCATACCAGAGCTGTGTGTGCTAGTGCTTTCCACATGTTAAAGGAAATAATCCCCTGCTCCTCAAGAAGGGCAGCATAACGAGTCTTTGCTTTTGAATTCCAAAAAGAGCCAAGAAGAGGGCAGAAAAGCCTTATTTGTTTGAGTCTGATACTAGACAATGGTCATTTTAGTACAGATGCCAGTCCTTTGCCTAACTGGTAACTTCATTCAGGGTGACTGTGTATAGCTCTCGGAGCCTAAAATCCCGAAAGAGATGAGAAATTGTACAGCGAGTGTAGAGCAGAATAGACCAGGTGGCAAAGACCAATACTTACTGTACAGTAATAATGTCCTGGAGCAAGGAGAGATGAGATGGTTCCATGTATAACTGTCAAGGGCTTTCAGAGGATATGAGGAAAAGTGGAAAATGCCTTTGTTGTTCAAGATCTTGTAAGACAAACTCTGAAAAGGAGTTCTGTCAGCAAGGCTGGATATAAGCCTATAAAGATATTTATGTGAAGGAAATAGGAGTTAACCCTTCCTGAGAAGGTAATTCTGAGAAGGATTCCTGAGAATGACGAGTCTGTAGTGTCAGCCATGAGAGAATAAAAATGTACTGAACTACTGCTGCTGTGATAGGAAGGAAATATGAATGACAAATGAATTTCTCTAATGTGTCTGCAAGCAGTGTCTTGTACTGGCTAGGACAGAGTCTTTTCTTATGCACATTTGGGTTAAATGCCTATATTCCTCTTTGTTTTGCACTATGCAATGTTTTTCTTCATAATTCTGCACACACAAGCAGCATTTTTTAAAAATTCTCTGTGGTAAAAATAGCGTGATTCAGAGTAAAAGATGACAGTTTCTTTGTCTCTCTGGAAATGCAGTGTATGGTCCTGCAAACATTTCCATTCTTGTTTGACACTTGTGAGCAGCCCTTGAATAACTCACCCAGGGTCACACGATAACAATACTGTCAGAACATAAGGAATTTTTTCGTATGTATTTGTAAGATCCTGCCTGCTTGGAATTAGCTGAATTCCACAGGGAATAATCTTCCCTAGGGTTCTTGAAAGCATGCAGAGAAATAGTCACAGTAAGAGGTTTACTGTACATCCTTAGCCTTTTTTTCCTTAGGGTAAATGTCTGCTTATGTAGAATAAGACTTAGGCAGCAGTAGTCATGATAGTAGTTGTGTAATGAATGGCCAGAGGCAGACTGCTGTTGCTGTAACTTTGCCTGATCTTTGAATGTATTTATTTTGAAATTTTTCTAAATTGTATTTGACCAACAAACACAAGAAGTGTATCATGTACAGTTCATGATTTATCTCTGCTTTTTATTAAATCACAGATCTTTCTTTGGACATGGATTTCTTCATACAGAAACACACATTTTGTTAAATTTATAGATGATCTAAGGCACAAAGGAATTTGCAGAGGTGAAAATCCTATTTTCTCATAAAGCAAGAGACAGGAATTGTTATGCCTGAATAAAATGCAGTCTAGTCAATGTTCAATATTGAAGTCTTGCAGGCTTGTTTTTATCAGGAAAATGAATTGATTCAAGAAGTGAGGTAAATTCTCAGCATAATCTTGTTTGCAAAAATGCTGTAGAAATAAACAACAGTATGAAAATCCTCACAAGTCCTCAGGCCTATCTTTCCAGGGAATTCTTGGTGTGAGAAACGCTATCCCTTTTCTCTAGTCACGTTATGTCTAGTTATAGTACTCTGACTTTCCTCCTCCAGTGCACACATCCTGCAAATCAGTATCCTAATCCATGCACTTGCTGTCAGGGAAATTGCTGTGGTTAGGTCTCAGGCTGGCCATGCCCGTATTTAAATGTACGTGGGAGCAGATTCTTTGACTGTGGCTATTTCACTTAGTGAAAGAGTTTAATTACTTGAGTCTGAAAGATGTGTACGGCAAACCCACCAATTCCTCTGAGGSCTGTGTTTGTCTTTGGGCCAGCACCCTCTATGGCAGCCATTAAAATCTTTCAGCATAGTATGTCCAGAAACAAATTTCAGCAATTAAATGAAGATAAATGATCTGATCCATCTGAACTTCTACAGTCAGTATGCCAGGACTGGAAAAATCATCATCCTGTAACATTTCTGGTAACACTCACCTGTGCTTAGGCCAGAACTGCTGTAAAGACAACACTTCCTGACTCCCATATTTTGAGACTCCAAATTCAGCACCTGGTGAGCGTTAGAAAAATAGAGGCAAATGAGTARAAAAAACAAATGGCAAAAGACTAAGTGCGTAGCCCCATGCTTACTTYTAAAGGCACTGTCAGGATTCAAGGAGCAGTTACCCTTCTGCAACTTGCGATCATCCTTCTCCTATTTCTTACATCCCATTATCAGAGACACTGTGACACAGTATGAATTCAAGCTATCAGTTCAAATCTGTGCAGAGGAACGCTGTTGGACTAATTTTCATCAGAAGATTTTAGATCACATCAAATTCTGTCTCTGCACCAGTCTCAGCCCTGTCTGTACTTGTCTGCACCAGGCTGGATTCAGTATTATGTGCTTACCCACAGCTGGTCTGATTGAAAGGCAATGCCTGATTTAGATCAAATCTGTGATTCTGGCTGATTCGTTAGTGCATTGGTCTGATACCATATATCCGTATTTTACATTCCATGATATATACATATATCCATTCCATGATATATACATATATCCATTCCACAATATTTCGTGTCATAGAATAATTATTTAAGTATTAGCTTTTCCTTACAGATCAGGAAATTATGGCATAAAAAATGAAAACCTTCACTTCCTGCTTCTCTGCTTGAAGGGCAATGGTGAGCATTCAAGAAAATTCTCTAGATATTCYTATCTAGTTATAATGCATAGAGATCAGGAATGTGGATATGAGCAGAAATCCCAACAGACATAATCAAAATAAGTCCCTAATCACTACAGGCCACATTCAATATATTGCTGCCAGCCAATGGAACTGGGGTTAGGGACACAGACTCCTAGATTGCTGATTTAGATGGTATTTCCTCATTCACTTATAAATATGCTTCCTTCTATTACCAATATGTCTGGGTGCAATATGATTACTGGTGTCACTCCCAGCAGAAAAGGAAATATTTGGGGTTCTCTCAAGATTCTTCTGCTTCTAATAAAACAGCCTCTAAAAGTGTCACTTGAGGATGTTTGCTTGTGCTGGGCCAGTCCGGAACAGCACAGCAGAACCTGGATAAGGCATGTTAGGGCAATGGTCCTGGTCAGTGGAGCTCCAGAACCAGCCCCCTTACAAAACAATTGCATTTCATATTTCTGCTTAAGAAACCACTCCAGTAAAATGTGTAGGATCTTTTTCTCTCCAAGCACAGATTCGTAGTTATCTCTTCTCATCTTTCCCTGAGATATGTGACATTTTAGTCATTCAGCTTCTTTGAGAGAGGTGCAAGCTGATATTTCACAAGCTCTGATGCAATTTATCCCCATCACTTTTGCAGAAGTGAGGAACCAGTCAACTTTGTGTTGTTTAAGCTGCCCCACAGCTCCTTTAATTCAATAAGAGAATTGAATAGGGATTAAATGAATCACATTTCAGGGACTGTCATCAAGAACAGCCTCTGTTGTCAGTAAATTGACAGTTTACTTCCTTTAGCTATATTACTGAATATTTGACATAGAGAAACTGAACTGCCAACTTAAGAGTCCCAAAGTTTAGTAGAACATAGACCCACCGTGTTAGGAGGGAGGTGAAGGTGGAGAATTACTATATCATAGAATCACAGAATCAGCAAGGTTGGAAGGGACCTCTGGAGATCATCTAGTCCAGCCCCCACGCTCAGCAGGGTCACCTAGAGCATGTTAGACAGGGTTCCATCCAGACGGGCCTTGAAGATCTCCAGAGAAGGAGGCTCCACAACCTCTCTGGGCAACCTGTGCCAGKGCTCTGTCACTCTCACAGGGAAGAAATTCCCCCTCACATTCTGGCAGAATTTCCTGTGCTTCTATTTCTGCCAATTGCCTCCTGAGCACCCCAGAGCCTCCTGCTCTAGGTGACCATGCTTGAGCAGGGAGGTTGGTTCTATGATTTTATTAGATGCACTAATATAATTTGAAAATGCAGAGTAGCTGTGGTACAACCACCCATAAGGAGGAAAGGTAAGTCTGTAAGATTGGGTTTCACAGAAGTGAGTATTTTCACCAGGGTACTGCAAGACTGTCTTTCATTCAAGCATGGAGTTTTAGTGTGTTCAGGGAGCATGTGGGATTCCTGAATTCAGCTGCCTGCTTTGTCTAAAGGGATATCAGCATGTACCTTCTGCTCCATTGGGAATATCTGACCATTTTAGCTGCCCAGAAGTTGTTCTGCAATGGGCCTGCTGTATTTTTCTTCTTGTTAGGCTTTGCATAATGTAGTCAAGTGTGTTCGGTGAAGCAAGTTTGCTCTGCTTCCCAGTGAACATCCAGACTGCTAGATGGTAGATCTAATCTTTTCTTTTTTTCTTTTTTTTTTTTTTTTTTTTTTTTTTTTTCTGTCTTTTGATTTCACTGGCCCCAGGAGTAGTTATATACTCCATGTCCAACTTCATCAGAAAGGACTGAGAGAACTTTTTCCATTTCCCCCTCCCCAGCTCTACCATATTCTAACTTCTTAATTAAGGAATTAATATATTTTCATGTCCCCTTTAGGCAAAAGAAGAGCTGAACCTGTGACTCTTGCTACTGTACTGCTGGGTGGAAAAAAAGACCCTACAATTTTCTCTGGCTTCAGTTTAGGGGAGTAGTTGGACTGCCTATTCTTGGAGCACATACCCTAGCAGCCTGAGGCTTGCAGAGTCTCAAGCTGTTATGTCCACAAAACTCAGCAAGACAGTGATGTTTGGAAGCAGGATTGATGCATCAACCCAGCATTATATCCAGTGTAAGAGGCTGGATATTTGGAAGGCTCRTTAGCCTGGGCACAGCACTGGGCCAGCACAGGTGGGCCGCATCTTATTCCTTTTGGATGCCCTAAAATGGAAGTATCTGACATTGCTAGTTCCTTTGATAAATCCTGCTTGTAATCTCTACAATATCTGTAAATCGACCTACCAGAGTTTTGATCTAATAACACTACGGATATTCTGTTACTTCATATGTTTGAAGCAGAGCCACAATATTTTCTGTATGGATGGTGCCTGAGGAAGTATTGCATGCACGCCACAAGCAGAAAACCCAATTAAGTCTTGGGTAAGAAATGCAATTGGTTAAAGCTCAATTTAACAACTTGCTGTTTCTCATATGAGACAGTTCCTTAAYGCCTGTTGTTGTACTAGAGTATCCAGGAGTTGGGCATGTGGTATGAGGAGGGAAAATGGACTATATCCAGTTCCATGCTAGCTCTGTGTGAGTTGCACAGAGTGAGTTTGGACAGATTCGACTGAGCAAAGTTTGCCCCCTGTAATGAGAAAGAAACTTAGTCAAATTACAGTGGCTTGAACACTCTTGGTATTCTACCACCTGCCTGCAGGGAGTTTAAAGCATAAACAACAAAGATTTTCACAGAGTTTTCCTAATTTAGGACTACATCATGGAGCAGAATTCTGGGTGCTGAGCTGTGCTTTTGGAGTTGGAGGTAAATTGGAGTCTTGATGGAAAGGGATGAGAATGGCTAATACCACTTGAAAACTGCTTACATAGAAATTAATATGTTTTTACTTGCTGGTTCCCTGCTGCTGTTATCAAATCCCAGAGGTGTTTTTTAACAGTAAAGGCTACAGTGCCTTATATATATGTTAACAGTATCCCAGGGGGTAGTGAGATTTTGTTGTGCTCCAAGTAATAAGATATGTATGATTATTTAAGTGAAATGTTCAGTAGCTGGAATTTCACCTGTCATGTAGCCCATCACTGAGCCATATCCCACAGCCGTGGTAAAATTGCACATTTCCAGTGACTTCCATAGAATAAATCTGTTTTATTTCAGATGATGATTTGGCCTTTTACCCAAAGAGCTAGACTGTAAATCAGTTAGCAGAAATGAGTACCTACTGGGAGGAAGACCATGGCAAGTTGACAGGAACAAATTTTACCAAATATACATAGAACAAAGATGGTCTTTTTACAAAGTTAAGTGCCAGTGATGCATGGATCTTGTGGCAGCTCTTAGAAACTGAGCTGTAAATTTCATTCTGTCTGAGTTTCAAGAAATACAATATCTAATCAATGAACTGACCAAACACAGATTATTTGTAGTGGAAAATTGCTTCTTTAGCTACTAAAAATGTGGAATAAAGGTTGTTTCTTGTTTGAGGAGACACTTTATTATATGTGTAGCCCAAAGAAATGGATCAATCTCCTATCCCTAAAGTCAAGGAGCTGCATCTGGCCTAGAAACATTAGGACATAAAACTCTAGGTCCGTCTTCACAAGACATGCGTTTACTTGACCACAGTAAGATGCGTTCCTTATAGATTGATAAGAATTTTCCTGTTTGGGATAGGAGACCTATAAGTGCTGCACTTAGGTAGAATGTGTTCATTCAATACAGAACTTCCTCTAATGGTTTCCTATTCAAAAAAATTAAAAACATACCAGAGCCCTGAAGTAGTTATGGAGGACTTAAATAGGCTCTTTTGTTATTTTGATGATGGTGATGATGGTAATGCTGATGACAGTTTATTTCTTGAAGTTCATTTGCCTAGTTTCAAAGAGGAAATTGGATCTAGGATCATTCAAAGCTTTATCAAATGGACAAGCTGTAAAATAAAAATTACTTCCTGCCGCAGTTCTAATAAACCTCCCCTTCCTGCATCTCCTACTTTTCATGTATAATGTTCCCCCTGTAAGTTCATAAATGATGATTTAATCTTCTTCACTCATGCTTTATGGAAGTCAGTAGCTGGAACTCTATTTAGATTGATTGTTCTTCACTTGTTATTAACTAGTGGCAAATTAATGGAGATGAACAAAAATRAAAGAGGAGATTCAAATACAGCCTTCTCTGCACCATAGAATGTTGATTTCAGACTGTTTATTCCTAATCTGAGGACAATGACAATGAATTGGTAACATTTTGGGTGTGTTAGAATTCAATATGAAAGCTGATAAAATATCTCATGGCCTTTCTGGTCCAGATTTAATTATCCCCCAGCACAGCTCTTTATTCTTTCCTGCTGGTACTCCCCCTGGCCTCTTTCTCCTTCAATTGGAAAACTTCACAGAGGCTGGCTAGATTGCAATAAATGGTGCTATAATTATTCCTTATTTGCCAGTTGTAGCTTTTGAAATTGTTTCATAACTGACGCTTTAGACAATTTCTCTGCTGTTCTCAGAAGAATAGCCAGAACATATCAGTTTAGATAAAATTTGTAAATGTTTTATTTTCCTCCACAATGGTGAAAACTTCATGCACTAGTTTTCTCATTGAGGGCAGGGACTTAGGGAGATCTATTCCCTACTCTCCTCTTGATGTAACGGGAAGAAGCAAAGAAACCTGAGTCTCAAAGTGCATCTTKCAGGGAGGAGGCAAAGCCTCCTATGGGGCTACAGGACTGAGCTTCAGGATCGCTTTCCAGTGCATTTGCACAGGAGGACAGAGAAATCACTAATCTCCCTGACTTTGCTCCAAACACAACGCCAACAGCTTTGAGCAGCATTCTCCAAACAACATTTAGTAATAATTCTCTTGATATTGAGACAAATAGACTTTTTTTTCCAGTACCTATAAACAATCCGTGCTGAGACCAAACACCTCCATTCACATTCCACTACTGGAGAGGAGTGAAAGACACAGTCAGCTACATATAACAGAGGCTTGCCACATGGCTTAATAACTGCTGGAGAGCACTCAGATAACAAGTGATTGAGGACTGCCCAAGAGACTATGCAGAATAAAAGAGAACTGATTGTTTTTCCAAAGATGTCTGTAATAATTATTCTTGCTGTAATTAAGACACTAAGTTCTTTGTAGCGCATTTAAAAATGTGATCCCTGCCCAGAACAGCACCATTCTGTTTTTAAATTGGATATTCTGCTTGGAAAAGAGACTGGTGAGAGGCTGCTAGTTTCAGCTTCCAAACGTTCATGAAATGAATACTGTAATTTTGATCATAAGGAGTTAGCAAAATACTGCACCCTCCAGGGGTTTGTTGTGCTTTGAATTGAATAGATTTCAGCTTCTCATTAGGATCTCCTATCTCTCGTTCAGCAGTAGTTTCCCCATTTTCCCAGCCACTTCTTTATTTACAAATTTGTACAATTTCCTTCTTCTGGAATACGGGGGCACAACGAACTCCCTGTTTTATATAGCAAATGATGTTTGTAGATACTTCTGCAATACTCACCCCACTCTTAAGTCAGTCTTTCATACTAACTGTTGGTACTCAGGTGCTAGCAGAGAGGATTTAACAGGAATTAACAGCCCTTGAAAGAAGACATTTCAGGTCTAGGAAAAGACTGTAAAACTGTTCGTCAGAGAAGCAGCTTGAATCTGTCGTAGCTCACTTTGAATGTAATCATGTTATTCACAAGGTTGTTTTCTTACTGAACATAATCATGACATGGAACTTGATACATGATACTTGATACTTTAAAGCTTATGGAAATTTTCCAGCCTGACTGCCATTTCCAGGGTCTTTCTAATCCATCTACCATTAAATTAGTGAGGATTGAGACCACGGCACAAAGCATTAGATGAGGAAGGCAAGCTGCAATTCTAGTAGAAAACGAACATTACTATGTGGCTTACAGCAAACAAGGATGAATGCATAGCAAGTGAACTGTTGGAAGATATCACGAAATACTTTTCAATCAGTGTTGCTGGAGCAAGATACTGAGAGTGCAACTTCAGGGGAAAAAATGTACTCAGAAGTCTTGCAGGAGTGATTCAACTGAATATTACCCCAAAACACATCTCTCTGCCTCTCACAGATGAGAGGCTGTAATGGATCATGTGGTTGCTCTTTCTCTAGGAGGGCAATAATAAAATTACAATTTTTGTCAATAAAACAAAATTATTAGTAATAGTTGAAACTGAAGCTGAGTGCAAGGAATTCAGAGGATCCCCAAGATACTGGCTGGGCTGTAAAAGACATATGCAATTCAGTCTGGGTAGATGTAAGAAAAAGCACATAGGAAAACCAACTGTACACTACCATGGGCTCTAAATTAGGTATTACCATCAAGAACTATACAAATGACTTCAAAGTCTTCTCCTTGATGGCAATAATAAGCAACTTCAGAGCCCAGGGTAGTATATCCATGTATAAGGACAAGGAGAATGTTAGGGATTTGGGGGAAAGAATACAGAATAAAGCAGAAAACTTCACAATGTCACCATGCAAATCCTTTATGCACCTATATCTGCGACTGCCTGCACCGACCTTAAAATCAATAGATTAAAACTCAGAGGAGTACTACAAAAGAGGAAGAGAAAAGTAACAAATATTGTCAGAAGTAGGAATGATGTTGATATGAGGAGAAACCAAATATTACAGAGCCCTTTAGTCTGAAAAAGAGAATGGCTGTTCATAATTTCTCATAACACAAGAGCTAAAGAACAACCAGAGAAATTATCAGACTGTCATCTGAGAATAAACAAGTATGCATGAAAGGAATGATCACTCTCTGTTTTCTCTGATCTTATGCTGTTTCTGCATGTCTGCTACTGGCAAAAAAAAGGTGGGTGAGGGAGCTATATCTTCGATTAGAGACAGTAGCGGCCATTCTTACATTGTTCAGTTGCTTGCAACCATGCTCTTCGTGTAAATAAACTCCGAATATATCCAAAGGGTTTTTAATTTACGGTTTAAAAGGCTCTTAGGCACTAACATTCCTTTAAGGCTTTKTGTTACCTCATAACTACAATTGCATGCCCTAACTAGTCTCCAGACGTAATGCACAATCCTTCTAAGCTGGTTTGTGTTGATTTAGTGGGCAAACACATAAAGCTAGATGAGATTACTGTGCATTCATTATGTGACCCACCTGGCTAGGAATAATACAGACTTCACAGCAAAACTCAATAAAAGAATTAAGTATGTATCGAATTCACCCCAATGTATATCCTTCTGAAATAAAAATTAAAAGATCTTACTTATCATGGAAAGATATGTCTACTGGGTCTTTTTTCTTGTGAGAGATGTTGGAGGCATTAGTTGCCTCCATAAAACTCTTTGTCCTGAACTAAGAAAATATTGGCTCCTATTTTTTGGAAATACTATTGTTCAACTTTCTTCTTCCTTCCTCCGTTTGTTCTTTCCTCCCTYCCTTCCTTCCTCCCTTCCTTCCTTTCTTGATCCTAATTTTCCTCTTTCTGTTCTGTGGTTAGCTTCTGTAGCACCCTTAACATGACACTTCAAGAACAGATGTCTGAGCTAGCTAAATCTGCCATAATYGAGTGTTAATAGAAAAGTATATATGGGCTTTATGACAGACTTGTCCTGGAAATTATGACAGGATTTCTTGTCTTAGCATCTTGAAATTGGTCTCCTAAGGCTTAATTCTTTTTTTTTTCTTAAAATGAGACTAAATAATATATATGCTCCATTCCAGTCCTTCTGCCAACACTGATATGAACTATAAGGACATAGAAGTASGTAGATCCCATGTCTTAACTTCAAGCAATGGGCAAATTGCATTGGGACCAGGAAATCCCTTAGCAGTAGAAAGCTGTCCCCCTTCAGAGCTGTCTACGCCAGCTGAAGATGATACTGTTCCCAGATACTCATCGCATCCACCCCCAGAGCTATGGCTCCATGACTTAAGTAGAAGGGAAAAGTCAAACTGTCCTACTCCAGATAGAGCTGACCTTGCTCAGCTCCTGCCTATTTGCATYAGCAGGTGAACCCCAGTGGTGGCAATGCTTGTACTGTCCCTTCTGCTGGTTGATGCAGGCATGTCTCCAAGCAGCACAACTGCTTGCAAAAGGACTCAGTTTGGTTTTCAGGCCATTCCCCCACAAACAGCACCCACTTTCCCTGAGACTGTGCAAAAGAACTTAATAAGGTCACATTTTTACAAGATATCTGCTTTGGAGACAGCAAATGGTGCTGATCCCCCCTCCTCACTTCTCTCCTGCCTGCTTATTCATGTCCCAGATTCCTGTCTCCTCAGCTGAGCTCATTCAAGTACTTTGGGGACTGTGCTGGAAGCCAGATAACCAAAACAGCTCAGTTTAGAATAAATCCCCTTTAATTTTTAATTCTGGAAAGCTTTGAGCGCAACCTGCCAGGAGTTATCCCTGCACAGCCGAGGGGGCAGTCACGGGAAGGAGTAAATGGCTGGTGAAGTATTGAGAGGAAAAGGCAGGAAAACTTTTAAAGCTGGTCCACAGTTAAAATGAATATCTGGTTGCACTACACCCTAATTGCTGCAGGAATGAGCCAGCAGCAAATTACAGTTCTCTGAAGTGAGGGAGAATCACAAAGATAATTATACTTCAAAGAAGTAATTCTTCCTTGAGCTTCTCTTGTAACTGTGCCATTTGTTTGCTGCTGCTTGTACAAGGCTAAGTTGAAGGCAGCGGCTGTCCCTCACTCTCTCAATGCCCAGCATGTGTGTACAAACTGGGGCAGAGCTGGTGTTGTGTATGGAAGCAATGGGTTGTTGTCTCCTCTGGGGACCTCTGACAGACTTGATGTGGGTCCAGGTCGAACAATCAGAGCAGCCTGTTTCACCAGTGCCAGATGCTGAGAGGACCAGCCCGCTCTACTGCTGCCAGTCAAGGGCCATCAAGGGGTGGGTCAAGATGAATTTCCACCTGTCCCAAGCTACAGCTGCTCAGGGTAGGATACTCCACCCACAGAATGACAGAGTGGTTGAGACTGGAAGGGATCTTTGGAAACCACCTAGTCCACCCATGCCCTAGGATGGCAAAACTGCCCACCTGTGTACCCCACCCTCTTTCTCAGTGCTATTTTTATTTTTCCTTCTCTCCATCTGCCCTTCCCTTTCTGTGTTTATTTACCTCTCTCTTCTTTTGCTGAAGCATGAGCCTGGGAGAGGCGAAGGGGTGCAGAGCTGTCTGTGCAGTCAGGTCTGCTCTTAATGATTTGAAGGAACAGATGCTGCACAGGGTGCCTCCCCCCCTTCTCCTCCAGCAAATGTGTCACAGGGTTTCGCTGTCCTCAGAGGTAAAATGCTCTCTAGCCTGGTTGAAAGACAAGCCTTTCCACAAGATATATTGGGAACAGAATATTGTCATCTTCTTTGTAGCATCCTTTTAATGTATTTGAAGAGGGCTGTTATGTTCCTTCTTCATCTCTCTTTCCTAGGCCAAGCAACCCCTTTTYTTTGTGGCATTTCCCAGATCTCCAGTCATTCTTGCTGCTTCAGTTAGACTTATACAGGATGTGGTTGAGCTACAGTCCCTTAAGATATGTGGTAAGATCTTCTCTCAGTCTTCTCCAGGCAAAACAGGCCCAGCTCTCGCAGCCCTTCCTCATAGGGCAGGCGCACCAGTCCTCTAATCATCTTTGTAGCCCTATGCTGGACTCTCTGCAGTAGTGCCRTATCTTGCTTGTTCTGGTAGTCCAGCACTGGGCATAGTACTCCAGATGTGGCCTCACCAGGGCTGAGTAGAGGGGCAGGCTCACCTCCCTTGACCTTCTGGCAACACTCTTCCTAATGCACCCCAGGATACCATTGGCCTTCTTGGCCACAAGGGCTCGTTGCTGGTTCATGGTCAACTTGTCCACCAGGACTCTCAGGTCCTTCTCTGCAGAGCTGTTTTCCAGCAGGTTAGACCTAAACTACTGGCTTGTGAAGGCGTGAACTGTGCTCGCTATTCTGTTTTTCAGGTCATGAATGATATGACCGAACAGATTTACGATAGCAGCAAACAGAATAAGGCCTGTGACAGATCTTTACAGCCTCACTCAATGCATCCTTCCAGCATGATAGCGAACCACTAATAATTGCTTGAGATATTGTTTTTAGGCCAGCTTTGCAACTACTGTATAGTACATTTGTCCAGACTGTTTGTCAAAAGTTTTACTGGAGAAAGTAACTTTTCCAGTATCCAAGGGCTCCCGAGAGATTTGTTTGTTTAATTCTCTGTCCAAGGACTTTTCTGGCATTAGGTAGACAACTAGTCCTTTTTTGTTGTGTGTCCTTTTCCAAGAGACGCAAAATGCATACCTTCTTAGGGGAATGAGTCATAAGAATATACTCCCCAACAACTGTAGATTTTCCTTCCTTGGATATACTTACGACCATGCTGGATTAGTGTATTCGTTTTGCCAGGATCAATGAAAGAAGAGCTGCTTCGCCTTGGGCAGGGGGATGGATGAACTGCTTGGTCTCTCAAGGTCCCAATCTGACCTGTTGTCCTGTGGTTCCTAAAGTGATGATGATGAGGYGGATCTGGGTCACTGGGATGTGTGGGTAGAGGGAGCTGGGCAGGGAACATGGGCATCTGTGCTCCAGAGGGCTGAGAGAGGAGGCAGCAGGCCTCTAGGGGAGGATGAGATGAGAAAGGGGGTCCTGTTCCAAGGGTTTAAATGGACAGGCAGGGACAGATGAAGGGTTAGAGAACCAAGGGGGACCAAGGGAATGGTGCCTAATCCCGCAGGGCTGCAAATCCTCCTCAGGCCCCTGAGATGCTGCCATTCTGGATCACCTTCATCCTCATCATTACAGAAGAAAATTGTTAGTCCTACAGCCTCAGGTACCAGATTTCATGACTGAGGAGAACGTTTTGAAATAAGGCTTCCTTTAAATCCAGAACATCAGTAATATTGTGGGGTCTCAGTGCCATTCAGTTACTGTCCTCTGTGTTGTCTGCAAGAGCATTTAAACCAGGCACCGTTTTGCCAGCCACTGCATGCAAAATTTAATGACAAGAAATAAATCACCCTGACAAAATGTGTGCACAGATCTCCACACTAAATCACACATACTGCCAGCCATGCTCCAGGTGAAAAGTAATTCACTTCATGAGCATGCCTCTTGATTTAAATGGGGAAGGGGAGTGTTCGGTTATTTTTTTTTGTACCAGGCCCCCACACTGCTACCAGTGGTGACTGTTCATGCTATATTGTTGTGATGCACTAGGAGTATACTAAAGTTTCCTAACGGTTCCTATAACATAAAATCCCTGTTTCTGTGTTGTTTGTAACTTTGGCAGCCTTCAGTTGTRTGGAGTCTGAAATTTGTTCTGCTTCTTCTTTTTATCAGACTGAAGTCAGCAAGTTTATCTTATGTTTGTGCCAGAGAGGTTATAATCTTCTCTTATTTTTGCGRAGTACACTGATGGCATAAACAGCACTTACAAGAGTCCAACTATACTAATAATGTAACCATGTTCTGTATTTAAGAAGTTCAGAAGGTGACTTCCAGTCTCAGAGATATATGCATTTTTCAAAAAGTTTCAGCTCCTCTTCTATGTAATGATGTCCTTAGCAAATGTTTGCTTGTTAAAAGACTGCATCTCAATTAACCCGAATGGTTTTCAAATTGAAATAGAAAAAGAAAAGGCCACCTATAAGCAATTCAGAGTGAATTGCTGTATTTCATTGCTAGCTTGAAACTGAGCTATTTCACTGTATTCTGAAACGAAGAAAAAATGATGCWTGCTTTTCTTCTTTTCTGTTCAGTTTGAAAATGAAGCAACTTAGTGCCTAAATACACAGAAGTGAGTTGCTATACAGCCTCAGAATGTGTTTTCAGCTRTGTAAGGACAAAGAAGTGCTTTGTCTTTATTCCCATAGCCTTCCATGTCTTGAAGCAAGAGTTGAGCCTCATTAGAAACTTCCTTTGTGGAATAGTTTCTTTGGACTATGATGAGCTAAAGACCCAGCATGTTTCCCCATGAAAGCACCAGGTACTTCTCCTGCCAGGACTTATACACAGCTTAATGGCTCGAGTGGAATGTAAGATTCAGTCTAGTAGATCAGACTGAAGTTCCTCTAGTGAGATGTGTCTGTCCAGTGGAAGGTGACCTTCAGAGAACAGTGCAAAGATRCCACCAGATGAACTGAGATAATTTGACCCACCTAAGACTGTCTCACACCCAGACAGATCTCATCTTCACCACTAATAAGAACCTTGCTGCAACGAGGAAACATGGAATTTCTTCTTTTGCTGTGTTAGCTCTCATGCACTGTGACAAGCAGTCTCCCATCTAACAGACTGTGTTTATAAAAGACAGAGAAAAGCATGCAGGAGGAGCAGGGCAGACTGTTTTGAAAAGGGCCTGGGAGGAGCAGCTGCCTCAGTGGCTTCACTTTGATAAGCAGGGTGTGATCAAAATATGCAAGCAACTACTGCCTTTTTTTTTCAGTTTGAGATAAGACAAGATAATAATGCACTAAGGGAAAKGTTTACAAAACCTTCATTATTGTTAAATTCTGAGAAGCTAGGCACCTCAAAATCAGAAATGTGAAGCTATGATTTCTATAGCAACCAGAACTGCACTAAACATGTCAAGACATCTCAAAAGAAAACCCTTAGTCTAAAAAACTTATCTGGAAGATTATGAACCTAAGTTTTTGTGCTTTACCTGTGGTTCTATGTCACATTACTTAATATTACCTGAATTGCAGGAAGTCTGTTTTCAAAGTGTGGCTGTGCATCCAGATTTCACAGATGAGTCAGGAAGGAGTACTTCCATCCTAAACTCTGGTGGTTTGAAAAAGAATCAAATATGAAACTTAATGCATGTATCAGCATACAGCATGCAATCCTGCATAAGTGCAATGGAGACCTTTTACGTGAGACCAAACTGGAATTTCCTGACTTTGTTAAAAGTAAATGGTAACCCATAACACTTCATTAATAGCTTTTCTGCTTTCAAGAACAAAATGATGAGAAGTGAGAAATTGTTTTTTCCAAACTGCAGGACAGTTTTTGCTCTTGAGCTGTAGCAGCCCATTTGCTCCACAGCTTTGTCCTCTTGGTCCTGGAACCCTGCTCACTAGAGACTTCCAGACTAGCAACTGGGTAAAATTCAACTCTCAGGTCTCTGATAGCCTTAAGGAACATCCTTCTTTTGGAGGATAAGACCCTGCTGTTCAGCCTGGGTTATCCCCTGACTTCACACAGTGCAGACCTTCCTCCCTTTCCCGAAAGACTAACAGATCCTTGTGCTGAACAGGAGCCATGCTCCTGCTTTGAATGCGCTCTGCACTGCAGTCTACTTGCTTCACAGGTTCACCTTAGCTGTGTAAAGTTAAAACAAAGGAGATGGKGAGGCAGCATGAACCGGAAATGAGACAATGACAAAGATGAAATAGGACCTGAAGAAATACCAAGAGTCCTTGATGAAACAATGCGGAAGATAATAATTAAGGAATGTTCATTTACCTGGCTCCAGGCAAGTTAGGAAGTAAACACCGAACCTTGGTGCTGCTATCTAGATAGGAGGAATGAGAGAGAATGGCCATGGCTGGAAATGGCCATCTGCTACTRAGAGAAACATAGGGCACTGCAGGGCTGGCTGTAACTCTCAGAGAAGTCAGGGTGAGGGAATTCACCCAAGGTAATAAGTTAATATGAAGGTATTTTTCCTTCTCTTTATTTATACATATGTATATATGCTTATATATATATACATGTTTATATGTGTGTGTGGGTAGATACATACATAGATATATATTTAAAAGACTAGATAATGGCTTTGTTTGAAAGTGGCTTTTCRGTTTTATTCCTAGTAACTGGCCAGATGCCCCTGAGGACAAATGTTTGGGTATGGCAGGAGCTGAAGAACCAGTTGTGCTCCCACAACTGGAACAAGCTGCCAGATGGCACTGGGACTGCAGCTGAGCAGGGACAGGGATGGATGAATGGGACTAAGCAAGAGAAATACACTCAGAAGACCCTTCAATCATCTTAAATACTTCTTGCCTTGTAACTGTCATGCCATACTTCATGTTTAATTTCTGTCCTCACCATCCTTCCATCCGGGATTAAGTGGAAAAAAGGAAGTATCTTTCATGGGGCTTAGTGCATAATCCTAAATTGCCTAGCAAGGAACCATCTTAAAGGAATCGTAGGCAAAACGTGACCATTCTAGGAGACCAGTTATGGGTGCAGGAGAAGTTTGTGTAGTTCAGGAGCAGTTTGTGACTCCAGAGTTGCTATTTCCCTTTCATTCACATTGCTGACTTCAGCAAAGTTTCAAAGCCTAATTAAACTTGATAAATGAAACTACCCTTCCACACAAAAAGCAAATAACTTCAAGTCATATCTGATACTTGCTAGAACTGGTCACACAGGAAATTTTTGTCTCCAGAGTGGTATGTCTAGCCCCTTTCCCAAGCTGTGAGAAATCTGTTTTTATTGTTTCCAGTTTTGGTCAAAGGACTTAGTGGGTTTTGTGTCTCTTTCAGAAATTTCCATCTGCATTTCTGAGCCCTTAAAACATAATCTTAAAGAGAAAGGCAGATGTGGCCACAGCTACGCCTCCAGCGTGATGGTACATAATGACATAATGATTTAATTTTTATCAAAACTCTTTTCCCCCCCAAAAAAGTGCAAGGTACTGTCCAGCAGGACAGAAGGGAACCCTGATCCTATTTTGACGAAATATTTTCTGTTCATTTTTCCCCCTTTATGTTGCACATTACTAACATTTCTAGCAGCAGTTCAAGCAGAATGATTAGATTCCCCCTTCCATTTTTCTTCCCCCTCTCCTCTCACTCCTTTGTTCTTTCTCTGCAATTGCGGATTTCATTCAGTCTAAAAAAACATGACTCCTTTCTGTCAGTTTTAAGATCCAGAAACTCAGAGCRCTATACCTTCTCACTAAAATAACCCCTCTGTTAATGTCAGAGGGTGAGGCAACTAGGCTCTGGAAAGCCACTGCAGGGGCTGGATTCTCCCTTTTTTCCCGCTGTTGCAAACTGGGGAGAAATTCCACTGATTTTGCTGGAGTAAGTAAGAGAAAGATCAGGCACCACATTTGCTATGCAGCACAGATAATCCACTGTCTATTATGAGTGGAAAATACCATTATAAGAAGCCCTAAGATGGCATAGCTACTAGTAATGAGCATCTGTGTATCTCTATTATATTGGTTTTTAGATAACAAGGCATAGTGAATGCAAAGGGCCTCACCCAGGCTGCCAAAAAAAAAAGAAAGAAAAAAGAAAAAGAAAAATAAATAAAAAAGAAAAAAAAGAAAGAGAGAGAAAAAAAAAAAAACTACCCTAAGTAGTTCTTTTTCTTCTTGAAGACTGTTAATGTAAAGGGAAAAAAATAACACTTGAAATGAAAGACATGGAGGATCTGCTTGTCCTCGTGCACATTCACTGTGTGCTGAAGCCTGTAACAATGAAGGGAAATGATAGGAGAGAGCAACATTGCCCTCCCTCAGACTGCAAAACTTTCACTGCAAAAGCATTTTAAAAGAATAACCCAGAGTACAGTAATTAAAGCTGATTCGGCTTCTCAAAAGACTGCTTCAAGCTTTTGTGCTGAACCTTTACAAATTCCATAGGGCTTTATTATTAATTGTGCCCCCTCCACCCCCCGCCCCACTCCTCTCTCTGGGATGTTTCTGCTGTCACAGGTTCAGTGTTTCTCACAGGCTTTCTGTACATAACAGAGACTTGTCAGGAGAGGAAAATGTTTTCTGAAGCATTTTTCCACTTTGTCCTCCTTCTCTTTTGCATTGTTCCCCAGGTAGTTTTTTGTTTGCTTGATTTTTAATTTTCTTCTATGTTTTCCCACAAAGAGTTTCTGGAGGAAAGAAATGACTTAGGGGCTGGGGGCCTTTTTTTCGCTGTCATCAGATGGTATGTCAAACCCATCTGAGATCACTGCTCCTGAACAACCAATCTTTCACAGTAGCTAGTAGATGCAATCCAGACCCAACAGCAAGCAACCATGAATTTAGCTGTGGGTGCAAACGATCACATTTGGCCTCAAATCTAAATTTCTAGAGACATCAGGAGGGTTAGACATGTAATTTAAGGGGTACTGCTGGACAAGGGAATCTGGGCTGGAAAGCAATTTGTACTAAGTGGGAAAATCAATCCACCAGGCAGGAATTTCTCTTGCAGCTATTTCTCTTATGTTTCTCTGACTTTTTTTTTTTTTTTTNGTGGGAATTTTCTGTACAGATTGAAAGGCAGGCTGTTTAAGCTGCAATTAAAGGGAAAGTCAAAGGGAGTATAATATGAAAGGTAGTTTGTTGGAGGAAACTCACTACAATTTAAGATATCCCTAAGTTTCCAAATATACTGTTGTTAGTTTCCAAATCAAAGTCCACTGCAAATATKATTTGCTTTTTTCTGTGGTCAGTTTAGTGGCTTAAAATCATGAAAAGAAATAGATGCCAATCTGACCAGGGCATTTGTTTCTTTAACACTGTTCTTGACATTGTGCTAGAATAGCCAGAAGATCACACTGTAGGGCTTGCAGCACTGGGAWCACTGTGCAAGTGGCAAGTCTGCCACAGCACTTCATGGAGATCAGCAAAGCAGTCAGGAGAATTTAAAAACACRGGTATCTGAGCAAGAACTGCAGTTGTTGCCCTCTGAGGAAGAACTCTGTGAACCAGAAAGCCTCTTTGACATCAAATGTGTTGATTCATCCATTCAATTGGCTCTGCCTTGTATCTGACTCTGCTTCATGAGGAGGCTTCCATTCATAGGGGAAAAATGAAATGAAAAAAATATCATTGCCCTCTTCTCTTTGTTGGAAAAGTCAATGGTTCTTTAAGTTGTATGGCTTTATCCAGCCAAATGTAGGTTTGCATAATACAGGCAACCACCTGTAACCTAGTTATTTTCCTCCCCTCAGCCCCACTTTGTGGTCAATAAGARATGATATTTCTCCTGCCCCATTCTTCATTCCAGATTAAGTAGCTAGCAAAGTTTAGCTGGATCAAGCCCTAGAACTGCCTGTTTGTCCCCATTAAATTCTCAGAGACACCTCAAATATATATATAAAAAAATTATTCCCATCTTCAAGAMGGGCAAGGAAGAGGATCTGGGGAACTACAGGATCCTCACATTGATCTATGGGAAGGTGGTGGAGCAATTAATGCTGGATATTATTTCCAGACATGTAAAGGACAGGAAGGTGACAGGGAGTTGTCAGGACAGATTCACAAAGGGAAAATCATACTTATCCAACCTGATAGCCTTCTACAATGAGAAGATTGGCTTGGTGGGTGAGAGGAGAATAGCTGATACTGTTTACCTTGACCTTGGTGAGCTTTGGATACCATTTCCCATAACATCCTCAAAGACAAGCTAGTAAGGTACAGGCTAGGTAAGTGGACAGTGAGATAAACTGAAAAAATGGCTGAACTGTCTGGTTGAACAGATTGTGATCAGCAGCATGAAGTCCAGCTGGAGGCCAGTCCCATGGGCTGATATGGGGCCATACTATTTCACATCTTCATTAATGACCTTGATGATGAGACTGAGTGCACTCTCAGCAAGTTTGTGGATGACACAAAACTGGGAGGCTGATACACCAGATGGTTGTGCTGCCATTTGGAGAGACTTTGACAGACTGGAGAAATGGGAAATACCAAATCCTGCACCTAGGAAGGAATAACCCCATGCACTAGTACAAGCTAGRGGGCAGACAACCAGAACCAGCTTTGCAGAGAAGGACCTGGGCATCCTGGTGGACAACAAGTCAAACATATACCAACAATTTACCCCTGCAGCAAAGGCAGTCAATGGCATCCTGGGCTGCATCAGGAAGAACATTGCTAGCAGGTTGAAAGATGTGATCCKTYCCCCTCTGCTCAGCACTGATGAGACATATATGGAGTGCTGTATCCAGTGCTGGGCTCTCTAGTACAAGGAAGACATGAACATACTGGAATGAGTCCAGTGAAGGACCATGAAAATGATTTACAGACAGGAGCATCTGATATGAGGAAAGTTTAGCTGGGATTGTTTAACTTGGAGAAGAGAGGACTTGGGGATCTTATCAAAATTTATAAAGACCTGATTGGGAGGGTGTAAAGAGGACAGTCAGAGTCTTCTCRGTGATTGAACACTAGAACAGATTGCCCTGAGAAATTGTGTAGTCTCCATCCTTGAGGATATTCAAAACCCAACTGGACATGCTCTGAGCAGACTRCTCTAGCTGGCCCTGCTTTGAGCAGAGGTTCAGACTAGATGATATCCAGAGATCTCTTTCAACCTCAACTATTCTGTGATTATACAATACTCTGCTATCATAATTGATGCTGCATGTTGAGGTGCAAAGTCTTCAATGCCTGTTAGCTTATTTATTTACTTGTTGGGCCAGCCTGTTACCCCCCTCTTCTTCTTCCTTCTGAGCCCATAAGTTCCAGCAGCCAAATCAATGACCAGCTCCCTGCAAGCAGCTTGCAAATCTTCAGCTGCTCTTGAAATGTAAATCATTTTCATCTACTGGTGAAACCAGAGGCAAATTTCCTTTCTTCTTAGTTTAAAGCAAATCCTTCAGAACAGTTCTCATCTTTATAACAGAAAACGAGAAAACAATTACTGCTGCCTGTTCTTTCTTAATCTTACTTTTTTATTTTTTGCAAAACTATTTTTAAACTTCTTTTCTTTTGCCGATAAACACTAGTAAAAGAAACTGCAGCAGTACCAAGGGCTGAAATGTTTTGTCTTCTCCCGGGCAAAAAGAAGACTTGACTTTGCTACACTACCAATGATGGACCCAGATGGAATTGTAACCTTAAGAATTGTGGGATATTAAAAAAAAAAAAAAAAAAAAAAAAAACAGCGATATCACTTTTTTTAATAACATGCTACCAGAGAACAGGCAAATTCTGGAAATAGACTACTGAGCCTTTCTTTTTCAGGTCATTTGTTTTAATTCTACTATAGGGGAATCAAGCCAATGTTCTTGTCGTCTGCAAGTCCTTCGCCCATGTGTGTGTCAGATGAGAATAACAACATTGGTGGCAACACTTTGGATTCTTTTCAGTTATGAGCATATGCAGTATAATTTCACTTCTTTTTTAATATTTGACTTCAAAATTTTCAGGTTAATGTCATAAGATCTGAGTGTTTATCAGTCTAACAGGTGTTTACCAGAAAGGCACAGAGGCATCACATCAATATGGATGACTGGGTTTGTTTGTCACACCACTGAAAATATTTTTAAGAGTGAATAAATGTTAGAGATAAAGTTGAGGACATGTGGGGACAAATAGATTTTACTCATGTCTGAGGTTAATAYGGAATTTTACCACCTATATTTAGAAGTGAATGCTGAACAAGGGAGTTCACTGAATTTTTAATTTACCACAATTTTGCTTCTAAAGGCCCAAAACAAAGGCAGACTCTTGTGAGAAAAGTGGAACGAACCTGAATAATTTCTTCTATAACATAATACCCTCTCAAGGGAATCTGCTCTCTTCTGTCCCATACCCTACCCTATTTTGGGGTCTGGGGCTGCTGGATGCTCAAAAAGATATATCAAGAAAAATATTCACTCCCACCGTATCTAGGTAGAAAATAGCATTGTATGCTATCAACAGTAGACCTGGCTACATGGGCCTGCTTCTGCAACATCTAGGCTTCAGTAGAGAGTTATGCCAGGGTTGAAGGGGTGGCTGCAAGAGCTTTGTTTGGTACTAACTGCAGGAGCCCATCTTGCTTTGTCTCATGGGTCACTTCCTCTACACAAATGTTTGCCCCTTGCCCAGCTCCCCAGCAGCTATGGAGTCCGTTTCAGTGTCTCCGGAGTAGAGTTGTTATCTGACATTCCAGCAGAGCTTGTTGCTTCAGAGCAGTCACTTAGGCTAAAATGAAAATGAATCCCTAAGTGACAAGATAGCTCTAGACACATCAGTGAACTAGAAATAAATGGAAAGGTCAGCAAAAGATTCTTCTGCTGAATCAGAATGTCTTTTATTAAAGGATACATAGGAATGAAGCAGTAGTTAATGCTTTACCATTGGATAATATATTCTACAGAATTCCTTATCTCATTAGGACAATGAATAGGCATTTGAGGTAGGGATGCATCCAAAGGCCCATTCTTGGGGGTAGGGRGGCGGGAAAGTAGTACAAATAAAAATGTCTGAAAAAACAAATACACAGAAGTTTCTTAAAGATCCTTTTATTTAGACTTTTTTTAGCTTCAGTATCACAGCTTTAGACGCAATATTTTTTCAGATTTTCCTTGTCCTAGAAGTGTTCTTACTAGGTGCTGCTTTAGAATAGGCACAAAGTGCCAGACTCTTAAAATCAGATCATTTCAATTATTACTGCATTTCCCCTTTTTCTTTGCACAGTTTGGACATCATTTGAGCAGCCATTATTTCATGAACTGACCCACTTAGAGACAATGCTGTGCAATGTTTGAAGCTGGTATTCTGACCTGGCACATACTTGCAAGTGTTGGTGTCTATTCTAACAGCTCTCTACGTGTACTGAAATGGCTTTGGAATGGAAGTCGGTAAGTAAGGCAAGGTCAAATGTGACAAAATGCCTCTGTAAGTTCAATATGTAGCTCAGCATACTATTGTGCTCCATCCCTTAGCACAAAAAGTTAATGCCAGTGGCTCCAGATGCTGGAGTTCAAAAGAACTAGGAACAACAAGGTTGGAATAGCTTACGGGGAAAATTGACCCAGTTAGAGGGAGACTAAACTAGGACTTGAAAAAACTGTCTTTATTTTCCCGTTCCTGGTTGATTTTAAAATCTTTATCGAAGCACATCTTCTCCACATCTCACTATCCCACCTGGAATGTGTGGACCACAGTGCAATCCTAACGACTGCAAAGTCGTGGTAATGATAGGGTAGTGAAAAAACCTTTAACAATGCTGAAGGAGTGTGTGTGTGTGTGTGTGTGTTAGTGGAGGTGCTGCATTTCTTCAGCAGGTTTAACTGCTCTGCTGGAAGCGTAAGTGCTCTGATGTTCATCTGAGGGTGACATTCAGGCTAGCTGCTGTCAGGAGCACTGCTGGTTGCTTGGACAGCACTTGAGATATGAGAAATGCCCAAGCACTGAATCATGTTACAATTATAACAAGCTGCTGAGCTGTTCCAGAAAACATCTCAGTTTCGAACCATCAGTTTTTACATATTTGGAGTAAATTTTACTATAACGAGCTTGTTCATCTAACAGGCTGGAAAATCTAGCAGAAACTGCCAATTTGTACACATTTGCCATTTGCCKATATGGCAGTACTCTTTGCAGCTGTGTGATCATGCATGTGGCCTCACAGATARTCTCTGGGGGTGGACATTCGACCCATCACAGCCCACCTCAAAATTATAGTTAGTGCTATGAGTTATAGCACCTAGCAAAACTGTCAGTATCCAAAACTGCACTGTACTTGGGCAGTCCAAACATAGCCAAAAAGAGGAACACTCTCCCAAAAAGAAAAGTTCTTCATATACAGAATGAAAAGTCACTGTCTGGTATGTATCTGGCAGCATACAGGGGGAAGACTTGGAGCCAGATCTTGGTGGCTGAGTGTCACCAGTGAAAGGTCAGTATGAGCACAGGCTCCAAGCTGCACATTCCTGGAATAGGTGAAAAATCATTTCACTGGTAGGAAAGAATGATTTGCTCAGTGATTTTGATGCTTCCAAGCCATTTAGTTATCCAATGGGCTTAAATACGATGAAGTTCTCATCCAAACTTGTCCACTTCAATGCAAGGCAAAACTCTATAAAATATGGCTTTGAAAAAGCAGGTTTCTCCCCATTTTTGGCTATTTCTGTTCTAAGTCCATTTGGACCTCAGGAAATATTGTCCTAGCTTTGTTACAGGTTGGAAGCTGAAACAAAGGGAGCTGTTCCATTTTGTCTTGCCTGGCAACGTCTACCTAACTGTGCCTTTCCAGTGGGTAGGAAAAAATGGAGGTGGGGATCATATATATTGCCTTCATCCCAGTAGTCTTTGGCAAGAAAGRTAAGGTTTAGCAATGTTAGAAGGTTAGTCCAAAGTCATCAATTAGTTTATCAATAGGTAAGTAGTCATTTATTGAATATGGGATCAATTTAACAACCCTAAAAATTATTGCCTTGGGATCTGTTTTTGATTAAGTTGACTAAGTCTGACAAGAATGGAAATTAATAAAGCCAATGTTCCAAAGGGAACTCTGTGGCACGGTATCATTCCTTCAGCACAGTAGCAAAAGTCCTTGTAATCTTTCCATAAAGTAGATCAAAGCAAAATGCAAGCCCTTCAYTTATTTCCCTAAATTGTACTTACGCTGCATAATATTGTGCTTTTTCCAGGTTTGTTAACCAAGTGCCTTCAAAACCCCACAGCTGGATCTTGAAATTCCCTAGATTGATTCAAAATAATGAGTGTTTTAAATATATGTTTGTACTTTTAGTTGCCTTTTGAGCKGTTAGAATTTAGAGTTTTGACCTTTTTAGATTCAGTGTTTATTTTTTTCCCACTAAGAGCAAGAAAGAGCATTCTCAAGAATTCGCAGGACTTCAGGAGCTAGGTCTTTTGTCAAAGCACCAAGAATTTTCGAATAAAAATGGGTATACTGAAACCCTCTAACCATTATCTTAGGCCAGTTTCTCATTGGGAAAAAATAATCAAAGCCCCACAGAGCTCATTGGAGTCATTCATGGATATTCACTCTGAGATGGGAATGAATGGAGAGTCTTCTCTCCCACACCCCTTGGGTCAGGCACTGGGGACGCGCTTTCATATCAGGCGACGTATTAAAAGACTTCAGTCAAGCAACGGTTTTAATCTTCTCGTTATCCCTCGCAACTTGTTCTCTGAGGCCTGATGGCTTTACTTTTCCAGCACAGTGGCTCAGCATATTTCCTGCTCCCAACGTTTGGTGTCTGGTATCACAGATGAGCTGTGATGCTGAGTGGAGAATACAGATGGTGCTAGCACTATGGTAGGGAAACATTTCCACTAGTGGAGGATTCAGGCCTCTGTAACCTGAMAGTTGCAGACTAGAAAATTCTGGCTCCCCACACTGCAGAGAAAAGRGAATTACAAAGAATTCTGGCCATTGAAATGATGTCACCCACATCTTCAGAAGTGATCTTATTCACTTTCATCACAATTGTTTGCTTCATTTCTATATTTTAATATAAGAGAGAGGACTGGATATTTTATTTAGGTTTTGTTTGAGAGGTCAAATAATACATTAAACTATAAAATTAAATTTTCTATGAYACAGAACCTTTGGGAAATATCTGGAATTAGAGGAAGGAGTGGATGAGGAGAGCATCTGTATCCTGAAAGTGTGGCTGTAACTAGTAAAGACTTTTATCTAATGTTGTGTCCCTGTTTTGGTAATGAATTTGAGTAGGCTTAGAAATTGTAATTGAGTGAATCCTTGTTGGCATTAGGCCTAAACTTTAAAGAGATGCTAAGAAGTAGCTTAAAGCCTTAGACTTATTTGGACCCTGGTTTTGTTYGTTAGAACCATGCATTCACTCACCTGCAGTTTTAATAGCAACTTGGGAGGAAAATGCCATGTTGCTTAAAAACTACTGGAGTGTAATCTTGTCAAGCTGCAAGGACAGCTTTTCCTCAGCCTGACAGCACTGATTCTCAGATTGCTTTGGACTTGTCCATTTTTTTCTCCTGCTTAGCATCTTTCTTCACCGGCAGCTCCTYGGATGTGCAGCTTGCATCAGTCTGTCACCTCTCTAGCCAGACAGTGAGCATTAGCATCACTATCTACACTGAAAGACAGACAATGTGATATCTTATTTTAACTCTGTAGGGAATGCCATGGAAAGGAATCACATTTCAGTGTTATCTTTATTACTCTCTGAGTCATTTCTGCAGAAGGAAAAGGGCTTTGATCCCTGTTTACGACCTCTTGAGGTCAGATACCATCCTGGAGTCTGGGTTAGGACCATAGGCTTCCACTTTGGTTCTTCCATGAAGATGAGATTTTATTCTAGTTTTAAATGCTTTCAGGGAAACAGCATCAAAAGGATTTTCCCACTACCTCTAATCTTTGGTCTTTAAAATCTGAGCTTGTGGACTAGGTGTCTTAATTCTTCATACTTTTAATTCTACATATATTCTCTGTGGTGCCTGTGTCTCTGATGATTGACTCAGCTTTTGGCCATGGATTTTTGAGCTCCACAGTGTGAAAATAAAGAGGGATTTCTAAGGCAGACTACTCAGGGCTCTACTCCTCTCTAGCACTGTCTCTTGCAATGTGTTTATTCTTGGCTATGCAGCCACTTCTCCTCTGCATCCCAGACACAAATTTCCTGGGGCACTATTAAGGTCCCTTAAATGTTTTACTTTATTAGCATTGAATAAAATGTCATGGGGCTAAATACTATAAAAATACTATGGGACTAGTCTAACAGTTCATTTGTATTTCTAAAACTCTTCATAGAAATTATGCAAATTTTCTTCATGAAAATTAAAAATTATTATGAAAGAATGCAAGAGATGCAGGGTGGGAACAGAAGAGACAGAAAAGAGAAACATTATTCTCCTTTGAATCTGACTTAAAACTCYTTCATACCTTATCAGCAAATCAGATGCCAAAGGTTAGGCATTTTTGGTGCTGTGCTGCTGTTTATAACAGAGACTATCACCATGCTMCTGAAACCCCTCTCTATCTATAGCATCTATCTGCCTTTGTGAGTTTAAGCCATTTAGGGCACTGACAACCTCTGTGTGGGATGGTGAACTTGCTAAAGGAAATTTTTGTCTGTTAAAATCAGTGCAGTTGACTATTTCACTAGGTCATTTTACCACCAGGACGTGGGGCAGCAGGGCAGGAGGAGGCAGAATTGTCTTCTTAAAGGGGGGYTTATGGGAGGGTCAGAGAAGATGGGATCACACCTAGTGGTACAAAATAATCTAATCCCAATTCTTTCATTCTTCCCCTGCTGGAGAAAAGCACAATCCCTGACTTGTTAGCCCTCTAAGTAAACTTCTAATTTGTGCTACAGCTTATTATTTTCTTCCTATTTTTAATACCTAATTTAAGCATTCTGTTGTTTAGAAATATTTTTTCACTACTTCATACTGAGAGGGCTTAATTTGGAAGGTTTTACGTATGTGCAAGTTTGCTTGTGTCAGATTCCCACTACAGACAAAAATAGTGGCCTATAAAGTCATGCAGAAAGCAATTCCTTTGATAAAGCATTTTGTAGTGTGCACTTAAATACAGCAGTTTTAATTGCCTCTCTGAAAGTTGTGACATTGTTTTTTACCAAGTGTACAAGTTTGCTGGCTTGTGCAGTGGGAGATTCATTCAAATCTAGATATTACTGTGCCTGAGCCAATACTGTCAGAGAGCAAGCGTTATCTGAGGTGGCAAGAAAACCACCCCATCTCTTTGACCCTCTTCTTTCAAACCATCTAAATAGTTCTAGTGAGAAAAGTAAAATTTTGGAAACCTGTGATTTTCATTTCTGAGACATGACATGGTGCTGACACCTGGGTCAGCCTAAGCTGGCTGTATCAAGAGGGGTCACGTATTTGTTTACGAGGGAACTGGAGACTGCTGCAGAGATCTACTGGGCACAGCAGTTCTGGAGGGATAATTCTGGCAGATGCCTAATGCAGGTAATCAGCCTACCAAAGGTTTGCACCCTGAGAGAGTCATATCCTGGTTTGGTCTGGTTCGAGGAAACTGGCAAACAACCAGGCCAAATGACAGCTCTGTGCTAAAAGAAAGCATTATCCCTTCTCCTACCAGGAGCTTTGAAGCAGCATGGACAAAAGTGTCTGGAGCTGAAGGTTCTGTTTGTTTGTTCATCACGTGCTTTCCTTGTAATGCTTTTTCTGTAAACAAAATAGCATTTTGCTGTGCAAACCTGGATTGTCAGAGGTTAAAACCTGTTCTCCCTGAGGATGAATGATGTACCAAGGCTTGCAATAAACCCAGAAAACATGAATGGCAAGGCAAATTGCAAATGGTAAATTACAAGGGACCTGCAGCCTCAAGACTAAACCTGAAGGAAAATACTATTCCTAGGAGGAATTCAGATAGAGGTCTGCAAACCCTGTGTCCTGCATGGGCTCACAGGGGTGCCCCAGGGTGATGAACCCAGCAAAGATCTGGATGCAGGCCCAGCACTTGGGCCTTTGGCTTCAGTGGAGGCAGCCCCAAAGAAGCTCTACTCCTGGGAGTAAAGTTTAACAAAAAGTCAGACCATACATTTGAAAGACGATGTTTACAGTCTTTAAGCAAGCAAACACTTGAGCTGTACTGTAAGGGCATAGTCCACCACATTTAACTGAACCGCATATAGTTTAGCTTTACCTACAGGTTTTCTGCAAAGGTAAAAATGAGCTTACCAAGCATTTTTATTTCTACTATGTCATTCTGTTTTATAGTTCAGTGAAAATAAAATGCCCTGACTTAGCAGAGACTTCCTGAGCACAAGCAACGCACAAGGCAACACAGGACCATGCAATACATAAAAGTCATATTCTTTCATGCTGTATCTCAGCTTCCTTTTGTAAATGATGATTCATGAGTATTTGATTGAAGTTCAGTGGTTTGATATCAAAGACAGCAGCTCATAAAATTAGAGAAAAAATATGACTGCTTATTAGTGGCTGGTTATTCTGGTTATTCTTTAAAAACAAAACCTAAAACGTATTGGTTACACCTTTATCAGATACACTCTTATGGATATTTTTTTCCTGACTGTTCCATTTTCTGAGTCACACAAAACAATTTAAAGTTAAACATAGCGGAGCTTATTCTACTTAAAATATCAAGGGAATTTACATAATGACTAATTTAAAAGCACACACACAAATTAACTAAATTCATATGTAAAGGAATATGCTTCAAAACTTAACACATTTTTTTCTTGGCTGAGATTCAATGGATAATTCAAAATCCTTAAAAAAGGAGGAAAAGAAGGTGATCAGGAGTAGCCAGCATGGATTCACCAAGGGGAAATCATGCTTAACCAGTCTGATAGCCTTCTGTGATGGAGTGACTAACTGGGTAGATAAGGGCAGAGCAGTGGACGTTGTGTACCTTGACTTCAGCAAGGCTTTTGGCACTCTCTCCCATAACATCCTCCTAGATAAGCTTAGGAAGTGAGGTGGATTGAGAACTGGCTGAAAGGCAGAGCTCAGAGGGTCGTCATCAGTGGCGTGGATGTCCAGTTGGAGGCCTGTGGCTAGTGGCATCCCCCAGGGCTCAGTCCTGGGTCCCATCCTGTTCAACTTCTTCATCAATGACCTGGATGAGGGGACAGAGTGCCTCCTCAGCTTGTTTGCTGATGATACCAAGCTGGGAGGAGTGGCTGATACACCCGAGGGCTGTGCTGCCATTCAGAGAGACCTGGACAGGCTGGAGAGCTGGACAGAGAAGAACATCCTGAGGTTCAACAAGGGCAAGTGCAGAGTCCTGCACCTAGGAAAAAATAACCCTAGGCATGAGTACAGGCTGGGGGCTGACCTTSTGGAGAGCAGCTCTGCAGAGAAGGACCTGGGAGTGCTGGTGGATGACAAGCTGACCATGAGCCAGCAACGAGCCCTTGTGGCCACGAAGGTCAATGGTCTCCAGGGGTGCATTAGGAAGAGTGTTGCCAGCAGGTCAAGGGAGGTGATCCTGCCCCTCTACTSAGCCCTGGKGAGGCCTCACCTTGAGTACTGTGTCCAGTTCTGGGCTCCCCAGGACAACAGAGACATGGAGCTACTGGAGAGAGTCCAGTGCAGGGCTACGAAGATGATCCGAGGGCTGGAGCACCTGCCCTATGAGGAACGGCTGCGAGAGCTGGGCCTCTTCAGCCTGGGGAAGAGAAGACTGAGGGGGATCTTATCAATGTGTATAAGTACCTGAAGGGAGGGTGTCAAGGGGACGGGGACAAACTCTTTTCAGTGGTGCCCAGCAACAGGACAAGAGACAATGGGCAGAAGTTGAAGCACAGGAAGTTTTGCCTGAAYGTGAGGGGGAATTTCTTCCCTGTGAGAGTGACAGAGCCCTGGCACAGGTTGCCCAGAGAGGTTGTGGAGTCTCCTTCTCTGGAGATATTCAAGGTCCTCCTGGATGCAACCCTGTGTAACATGCTCTAGGTGACCCTGCTGAGCAGGGAGGTTGGACTAGATGATCTCCAGATGTCCCTTCCAACCTTACTGATTCTATGATTCTGTGAAGTCAAGGTACACAATGTCCACTGCTCTGCCCTCATCTACCCAGCATGAATGGAGGTGAGGCTGACCGGCCTGTAGTTGCCTGGGTCCTCCTTCTGGCCCTTCTTGAAGACGGGAGTGACACTGGCTTTCTTCCAGTCCTCAGGCAACATTGGCTTTCTTCCAAGTAGGTTTATGGAACAAAAAGCAAAGGCCTTGCTCTCCTTTCTGGGCAGTGAGTTTACCTCATTTAAACTAGTAAACAGTGGGGCACCTACTAGGACTTGAGATTTTTGGAAAAGGAGGGTGTTAATTGCCTGAGACCACCAGATTAGAGATGACTGTGTCATGCTGTCCAACAGAAAATGTATCCAAGATTTGCATGTGCTTTGGGAATATTCTGAAAGAGATTGAAACTGAAGAAATGAGAAAGCAAATTTGCTTAAATCAACTTTTACATTTGCTGTCCCACCCCTCTCTTTTGCCCACGTCTGCTTGTTCATCCTGTGCTGTGCTAGAGCAAATGTTTGTATGGTTGTACTGTGGGACACACTGGGGAACTAATCCAGTCAAAAACTCAAACTTCTTTTGACAAGATTCCTTGATCTCATTCATTGTAGAACCATAAAAAGCACTTTCACTGGCACTGCCTGATGAATTGCACCAGTGCAGAAAGGAGTAGTAAAGAAATTGAAGTGTAATTATGCTTATTTGCCAATTTTTGCATAATTTATATTATCTCACTCTGTAAAAGGTRTGATAGGTGTCTGTTTATTTAGGAATTCCATGTCTCCTTGTCTTTGAAGATGACTGGTAACTAGTGCAATAGTATGATACTTGGTTTAAATTTTTCTTTCTCCCCAACCCAAATGTAAAGACTAAGATGTTCAATATAGTTTCAGGAAAAGGAGAAGAGAGATTTAAAAATGTTGCTTAATATTTACTTCATGTAAACCTCCTTAATTTAAGAAGACTAAAATCATGATCAGTAAACAGTAGTAAACAGTAGTTTGATTACTAAACAGTAACAGTATTGGCTGCCATATAATTACCCTCTTCACACTATTTTTAAGCATTCTTATTTGCATAACATTACTTAGTATAAATTGTGGATAGGTCTTTTTTTGTTTATTGAAATCTGTGTTTGCTGAAGTCTAAAACTGTTTTTTTTTTTAGATCAACTGTACACGGTGGCTTTAAGAGGAAGTGCTTGATTTGGATTTCTTGTAGTTATTCTCAGTTGAACTGTATCTTTTCTGAGTTTCCAGGTACAATTAACTGTCTTGGTGACAGAAAGTGTCTTAGGATGATCTAAAGGAGCACTATGAAGATTAAATATAAATTGGTGTAGTAATAACCAAAAACTTGACTTGAGGAAGGTCTGGATGTTTTGACTCAGCTAAAAGCTGCAGCACACTATTTCAAAATAGGAAACATTTTAATATTCAGAGAAGTAATTTATTACACAAACTGAGCACTAAAGCAGTGTGTATATACACTTGTGTATATGAAGGTACTCTCTTTAAATTTGATGTCTTGAGCTATTTCAGATTAAGCCTTGAAGAAATCTTGGTAATCTTTTCAATCAAGATTTTTAAGATACCATTATTCTCTATAGGTTATTTAGTAACATGAAAATTCTGAAACATGTGTGTTTTGATTTTAGGCTACTATACCCTGTTTATGTGGCATTATTTACATTAATTTGGAACTGTAAATAATTTTAAATGTAGTTGTTCACAAAAAGCTTGTTTTAGACTTTGAGTTCTCTGCTCTTTCAGGGATGTATCACTTGATTCTGTATCTGTAATAATATTCTTTCTTTGAAAGCCTGATCTTTAACTGATGTTTATTCTGTGCCTTCCAGCTGCTGCCTTTATATGTCTGTAGTAAGAAATTTTTCTTACATGGAAAATTGCTTCCTCCATAAGCAAAAGTTATTAGGATTAATGCCCACCTCAGAGAGCCTTCTCTGAGTGCTTTATGTTCAGAAAACGGGAACTTCACCTTTGCCTCAAAATAAAAAAAATGAACCTGTTACTGACCAAATGCCACTGGTTCAAGCAATGCCTTCCACAAGCTGGGACAGACCTGCGGCTGGTGGGTGAAACCATGGCAGGCTTGTACCGGGTGGAGATCTGCTGCTACTGTTCTACTGACATTTCGCCTCTCTGGCTGCGTCTTGGCTCTGAACACCTCTGGAAAGAGCTACTTCATCCATCATTGTACTGTTTACAATGTGGCTGGACCCTTCCAGCAGCTGAAGTCTTTGGAGGATCTGCATGACTTGAAGCATCCAACTGAGATGCTTAAATTTGGAAGCTTTTTTTTTTCCCTTGGCTGTGTGAGCAGTTAGTGGAAGAAGAGAAGATCTTGTCTTTTCACGCTTATTCAGGCACATAAATTGAACTCTTAACTGAGTTGCTCTCTCTTGCCATTGATCACATAGGGAGCCACATGAGACCTCTCTCTTGCCTCAGGCACCTAACATTAGCTGACTGCAAGTTTGCTTTGTGTGCTACCGTGATTACAGTTTCTTTTTCCTCTCTATCTTTATTTATAGCTTTAATTATTCCATTTATTGTTTGTGTAGTTTCTATGACCTCTCTTTAACAGCAAGATGCAATTTTATTTTTGTTACCTTGGCCACCTAGGCTAGTTTTCCTATTCTAACAAAAAATCACATTTTTGTGAAGAAGAGCCTTCATCCATGTTTGTCAAGCCACTTTGCAAACCACTCTYAGCTATGTCCTCCAAGTCTCTATGAAGTAGAAAGGGAACCAATAAGACTAACAATGAGAAGCTTCCACTGAAACTACCTATATCTGAGATGGAAAGTGTTGTCTGTTTAATGAAAATACTGTGAAGTAGGATTTCACTCAAGTCCTGGCAACTTATAAACCATCAGTGGAGTGGGGAGAAGTAAGATTAAGCTGAGATTGCTGGGAAAATCAAAAAAGTCATATCAAAAACTTGTTTGTGAGAGTGGAATTAACCCTTCTTTGTTCATAAAAATGCTGTAGGAGCTTGGCAGACCACAGAGAGTCAGGACATCCCCAAACTTGTTAGTTGACTGGTCRGCAAATTATCCCAGGCAGGATTTTGTATGACGTCTCATATTCTGATGTTGTCTTCAATTTCTAATCTGCTTGATGTTTCAGAGTCTGTATGAAACAATTCCCTCTAGGTTTGTTAGCACAGTGGAAAATTATGTTAGTTTTATAAACCGGCAATTTCAAGAGGAGTTTTGCCCGTGTATTTTAACTAGTGTTTTCTGGCTGTAAGCCCGTACTTAGGCTCTTTTACTTTAGGCAGTCAAGTTGTACACAGGGAAGCTAAGTGGGAATCAGACCTAGCACAGCTCCTGAAGTCAGCGATTGTCAGCACTGGCCATTGTCAGAAAACCCACAGAGCAGCAAATGCCTGAACCGACTGATATCAAAACGATGTTTGTAACTGGAGTTATCAGCTGATTTGTTATTTTGTTAGGGATCCAAAACCAAAATGAATCAATACTACCTATTCCAAGAGGAACATGCCTTCTATGTTGTGTCAGTTAATTAATATACTTKGCAAACGGAACAAGAACATATTTTTTCTGAACTCCATCATTTTGCTATCCCAAAGAAAGTGGTGCAGATTTGATCTGTAAAAAGCAGTGTATGATTTATGTCCCTACATTTTAGGTTGCATACATTCAAATATTTCTGTTTAAGTCCAGCCAATGGAAATTATCTTCTCTCTTGCAAAATCAGGGTTTATATCCTTTACATTTTTGCATCCTTTAAAATATGCGTGCAAAACTAAAATGTACCCACAGCTTCTGGTACTTCTAGAACAAAAAAATAAGAATTCCTTATTTTCATCAATATTTGATTTTTTAAAAGGCCARTAAAAACACTCTTAGATGCAATAGGAATTTTTTTATGTTCCATACTTTGTCTTTCATTTTTCTATTATATTTAGCAAGTGTTCTCTGATGTATGGTATCTCATTCAGTAATTATTAGAAGTACTTTTCTGTTGATATTAATCTTTAATTAGAGAAGAAGCTAACTCCCTTAATCTTATCACTGCCAAATTTTGGGGAAGCACAGAGCCTACACCGAACTTTGTTCTTTAGCTCGATGAGACAGCTCAAAATTTGGAATATTTTAGAGTTCATGAATTTATTAGGCTAAAATGCCACAGAGAACTTTTTTTTCTAGTTTTAAAAATCTTCTTGACTGCAAGAAGAGTTAAAAATTGAAGTCTGCAATATGAGAGACCGGCTCTGCTTCTTCAAAGTGAAATCTGTTAATTGTAGTGACTAGAGTAAATTTTAATTTCTGTTAAATCTGCAGAATTAGTGTTTCAAAATGAATAAGCTATAGACTTTWTTTTCTTGTGTAGTAATATGTTTCTTCGCTGAGCACCACTACCAGCACGGGGTAGTCTGTAATGGCCACTAGTTTCATGATGTGATTTGTAAAATATACTGTTTGTAGAGATGGGATAGATTTTAATAGCAAAATCCAGTTGCAATTCTTTTGAAGAACCTTTTATGTGACTCTACAGAAACCCCAAATGATGGCATTGTTCTCAAAAAAGAGTAACTTTCAAATAATATTCTATTTCAAAAAAATCAAAATTATATTTTAAGCTTTGAAATAAGAAAATTTCTCCTTTTGGTCAAAATGATATATCTGTCATTTTAAGCTTTTACAACAATGATGGTGAAATTGAAACAAAAGATGCTTGACCGAGGCTAGGTATCAACCTTTTAGATTTTTTTAGTTTGTGGAAGTTCCTTAGTCTTAAATTTTATTAGCAATGTGTGACRAGAAAAAAATATCAGGATCTCAAAAATCAATTATAAGGTGGGAAAAACAGCTAACCTGACAGATATTGACTTGAGGTGATAAAACTAGAAACTAGATTCTTTTCTTTGTTTGTTTCTTTCTCTCTTTCTCTCTCTCTCGTTCTTTTTGCAAATTAAAWACATTTGATCTATGAGAGACAATAAATGCATAGTGTTATGATAGTGTTTTTATACAGGCAGTTTTAAAGGAGAACTTCAGCTTAATAAGAACTTAATTAAACAGCAAGCAATCATTTCCTCCTCTCCTTCTTCCCTCCCTAAAATTACAGGAGTTAAATAAAACTAGAATCTTTGAACATTCTTAAGATTTTACTAGTCTTGGACTGCCTGGATGCTTGCTTTTATGAATATTTTATCCCACCTCTTCCCTTGAATTACATTTTTGTGGCAATACTTTAATTAAAGGAAACTGAGAAATAGAAGAATTGTTCCTCTTCAAGTGTTCAATGAAATAAAACTGCTTTTGGTGCTGTCAACTTGAGACTGGATGGCTTATTCTTGAGGTGTAATTTATATCAATTATAATGACCATTCTGTGTGTATTACACTGCTAAGTGTCAAGTGGAAAATAACTGCTATGATTTTTCATACACAGGTGTGTATTGTCTGTAGTATGGCGTAGCTAAACAGTTATTAATATTGTGTGATARCAGCCACCTAGTCAACTCAGGTTGCAACATGTCATCCTTACTAACTCCTGTATGTCCTTCTTGCATGAGAGTAAAATGAGGGGAACATAAATATATCTGACAAAGTCATCAGGGATTAGAAAACAGAATCCAGCAATAAATATGGTAATTAGGCAATTTGAGACTTAAAGCACAGGGTTCTTTGAAAATGCAATTTCAGGACTGAGAATCAGCACTGAAATTTTCACCATTAAGGAGAATTATGATAGAACTGAAACTTTTTAATGACATTTAAACATTTTTTATTGGGAATTTAATAACTTTTCTGCTCATGCTAGGAAATTTTAATGATGAAACTATGTATAGAGAGTTTTCTGTGCACACCAGTCCTCCTTACCCTGTCTGATCTCCAATGGCTGAATTTGGACTCCTCTAGCATTCTCCTTTCTCTTGCAGTAAGATGATGGGAGACTACTTAGATAGCAATGAGAACATGGAGTTTCTTGATTAAAAGCTATTTTGGGACAGATAACACTCTAATTAGTTTAATGGCTTTGAAACATTAATTAAGTTTTACAATTTTATAGCATTCTGTCCTCACTAACTTCTACACATATTTTAAAGGCAGTGGATGGAACCTTAATAAATCTAATGGTGATTTTTTTTGTTTGGTTTGTTTTGTAAGTAGGTGTTTTCCATTAAAGGCAGTATGATGACTTTTTGTCAGGAGGTGGAATAACCAAAGATGCTTAGGCTAAATGCATAATAGCATAACAAATTCCTTCTCATCCATGACATTTTTCTGTCMTATCACCATATTCCTCTTCCTCTACAGTCTGCTCTCAGCTTCAGAACAGCTCCTCAGCCCATAGCGAAATCTCCTGGTCTTACAAACAATGGCAAAACTAAATAGGGAACCTGCCTATGGCTCCTTAGGGAAATGTACAGTGGTAATTTGGTTTCAGTGATGAGCTATAAATTCTCTGCAACTTGGCCTGGCATGCTTCTGGGGCACATATCAAGTATAAGTGCAGATTTCATACTGTTCTAGTAACTTCAGATTGTGAAGGAGCAGAAGAGCCTTTTGCTGTAGTACCTACAGCAGCTTCATGCTTAATTAGGGCCCACAGAGGCCAGCAGTTAATGAAAAAATAACTACGCAAGCCTCAGTGTAACTTGAAACATTATCAAACCCAGCCTTGAAAGCTAGGGCAAAAGGAAGTCTGGTGAGTAATGTTTGGTGTTGCACATCGCTTGCCCCTCACTGGGTTTGGTTAAATGTAACAGGAGGCACTTCAGGCTGAAGGGCCTTTGCAGTCAGGCAAGGGAACTGCCTTGGGGGAGAGCTGGGTTTTAAGAAGAAGGTATATGGCTGGAGAAACAAGACTAAAGTTTTAGATAAACTGAGAATTAAAAACTAAAGCTTGGAAAAATATGTTCTCTTGGCACTTGTCCACTCTGGGATAATCATATCTGTACACAGGAAATATACAGGTACTCGAATAGCAACTATTCCAGGCAGATTAGAACCCTTTCATCAAGGAGAGGGGAATCAATACATCTGCTTTCCCCAAAGTACCTTTTACTCCCATCTGGTTATAATGAAGGAGATGGGAGGGAGACAATCCTGTGCTGGTAAGTTATTGAATACTTCATGTGTGCCTCGGGGTACAGGCTCCCTTGATTTTTAAATCTCTTCCATGTCACTTCAGCTTCACAGACTGATCACTATCTCTCAGACAAGGCTTTGTCACAGGGCTGCAGCCAAAGCATATTTTGGCGTACTCAGTGCTAACAATCTGCTACTCGGCAGATAAATCAACATTTGCATCATTGTGTGTTTAAAAACTAATCCTAAAAGGCATTAGCTTTCATTTCCAAATGTCCTCGGTGACAGTTTGGGTATTCCCAGCGTCCTCAAGACAGTTATACACAGAGCTCCCCTTCTYGGGACTCCCTAGCATGCACAGGACTTCTGTCTGAGCTCTGTGCATATTCTTTCTTTTACTTTTTTAGTTAGAAAATCCCAAACCAAACCACATCTGTGTAATTAAACTACCTTCGTTATCATCCCCTTTGTGCAAAGTGAATGCCAATTTATACCAATCTCAACTTTTGGAAGCAGATATCCTTTGTGTTTCAGATCTGCTTAGGACAGACTGAAAATAGCTGTCAGTAGAGATAAACTAAGCTAGGGAAATRGGAAAGAATACACAAAGATCTGAAAGTGAGGTTGAGAGTTTGGCTTATGCACTGGGGACATTTGGACTGGTTTGCTTACACAAGTTTGACTTTCTGACGGGGCCTTCATGAGAAGACTGCATCAGATGTTCCCATCTGACACCTGAGCACTGTTATACCATAACTCTGCTACTGAGGGCCAGCCCAGGGCTGGAAAGTCAAATCTCAAATTCAAATTAAACTCTTAAAGAAGTGAGAGACTCCTGTGTGCTAATCGTAAGTGTTTTACAGAAGTTCTTGGAGCATGAGAGCATACCAGTAGCCTAGCTGAAGCCCAGAATCCTTTTTGTTCATATAATATAATTAATCCTGAGCACGTCTCTTGTTTTCTGAGCATTACTCTAGCTGATTATCATGAGGAAAATAACAACATCTCTGCTGACCAACCCCAAGTCATCCAAGAATTTATAGACTGAGACCAACATCTTGGCTTCTAAGTGGAAGGTGCACAGCAAGCAGCGAGGACTGTGGATTTCTAATCTTATTATGTCCTTGGTGAGCATCTACATTTAATAATCCAGCTGCATTCTGCATTCGCTCCAGTGCCTGAGCAGTCCCAGAGCAGAGCCTTGTGTGGAGGATATTTTAGCAACCTCACTAATCTAGTTAAACTAGTGGAGGAGCTGGTCAGTTAAAACACACACACATGCAYGCGCATCTCGCTCTGTAGAATTTGGATGTTAAGAATGGGATTAGAATTTACCACAGTTAAGACTCTTCAATATATTTACATAYATTATGCAAATTTCCATGGAAATATATTGACATATATTAGTGGGAGAGTTCTCACCTGTGTGAACTCTGTAATTTGTGGTACAATCTCTTACACTGAGGCAGTTTCTAGACAGATGCTAGTTGAGTTTAGCTCTAAAATGTGCATGGTAAATGTTTACGTAATTACTCAGCTTTGCAATCTGTAAAGCTAATTGTTTCAATTGTTTAATATCAGCTGTACAGCCCAGTTCTTAGAATACTCCTGGMTAAATCTTAATTGATTAGTTTACTTTTTTGAAGGCATTATTAAAGGTACCATACCCTGGGGAGTCTTCGTTTCCAAGARAAAGATATATATCATATATAGAAAATGTCCCAGGCAGTGTCGCTGCACATGCTGTGCTGGCATAAGGCACTATGAGCACAGACAGGGTTTGTCGCCAGCCAGTATTTAAAGGTATTTAAAGGCGTTCAGCCGAGCAGTGTAGAAAATAGCTGCTCCAGCAGCAAGTAATTCTCAGACACCTGAGTGCCCTGTCTGGGCCTGAGAACGGCTCAGCAAGGAGCAGGGAGCTTCTACCACCCACACATGCATGTGGGGGACGGGAAGGAGGCAAGGAAAAACTGTATTTTCTGTGTGGGAGCCGCCTGAGCTGYATAACATAGTTAAAATGTAAGGCAGTGGGGAGCTTCACCAAGGAAACGGTACGTGTCCCAGCAAAGTCAGGAGAAAAATATTCCAACTATTCCAGGGRCGGTAGCATTTCACTTGAAATCTTTGGGTCATGTCTGCATATCTGTATAAGATAAGGCTGTATATATCTGCTCCATGAGTGTGTGTGAGTATATACATACTAGCTAAAACTTTCAAAGCCAGAATATTAAAAGTTCTGCTTTGCATTTTCTGTGGGAATATTAATTGCAGCTTATGTTTTCTTTTTCTTTAAATGAATTGTTCTGAAAACACAGAGTTCAATAGCTGGTGTTATGTAGGAAGATAGATGCTTTGCTCATGGCAGTTTTAATGTTCATGAGATTGGCTCATGGATTAAAAGATGTGAACCTCTTACAGCAGCTCATTCYACTGCACACCAAAGTGTAACACCCTTTTCCCGAATGCACAAGCCTTACAAAGAGGAAATTAATATTAGGAAACTTAAATTATTTATTTTTTGATTCTCAGAAGTAGAATATCATTTTTGCTGAAAACAAGGAAGAAAAAATCAATCTGAGGCAAGAACCAAGCATGAAATACTTTAGCCTGAGTGAATAAAATGAGATATAAGGAACCAAAACCAGAGACTTATCATAGAAAATGTTAAGCAACCTTATCTCCCTGTGTTGCTAGCAGCTCCATCTGTTACACACAGAAAAAATACTAAAACCAGAAAGGCAAACACAGCAACAATCAAGTTTATTTATTAAAATAAAGATGCATAAAACAGCACTCCTGTATCAAAATGTCCTAGAGGAAAAAACTAATCTCACCAGGCAAGATTTCCTGGTAGAGAAAGAAATATGAAGGGAGTTGCTGGAGGCAAAGTCCTGATGTTTTGTAGGAAGTGATACACCCTGAAATACAGAGGGCAAAAGGATTCCTAACAGCAGCTTTCTATAACATATTCCAGTTTACATTTTCTGTGGTAATATTAGAGATCACGGTAATCATATTCACTTCTCTTGAAATGAACTGTTCCGAAAGTACACTGGTCAAAGTGGTTTGCCCTTTTCCTAGGAGATTATCAAGTGGGAATCCATTTTGATGGTTAATCATTAAATGGAGTCCTTTCCATGCTCAAGAACAGGACATTTCCAAAAATACATGGTGATTGAAATGAAATGCCAAGTGTTCCAGCAACCTTGGCTTGCAAATACACGACAGTTATGTAAGCAATGGCACTTGTGAATCAGACACTGTCTGAATGAGCAGCTAGGACCATTTTGTTTGCAAATAATGAAATGGCACCAATGGTGTGGAAGAAAGGGGCTTGTGGCTATGTGAAGGCTGTTATCTGAATTATCTAAAGTATGTCTTCTGTTGTGGCTGTTGCAGAAGATAACATTTTTTTTTTGTTCTATGCATTCCTGGGCAACTTACTTAACTTGGAAGTCAACTTAGGATGTCAATAATGATAAAAAAAAATGTAATAGTTTTTTTGCTTGAAAAGAGGGAGTAAACACTGTAGGTGAACAGACTGATTAAGCTCCCTTCTCCAGCATTGTAGAAATGCATCTGCAGAAGCTGCAGTAAGCACTGATACTTCCACTTGCACCATCAAGGTTCTCTCATCAAGGATTTAAAACAAATCAAAACTTTGCCCCAACCAAAATTTATTCCTACACAAACATATACGTCACTGCATTTGACTCAGCCAACTGCCTATCTTCCGATTAAATACAAAATGTGGCTTCTTCCTTCTAACTGTTTCCTTTCATCCTCAGGCATTATCAGTGTTTTTATAAAACATTGTGAACAATTATGCTTAAGTTTATGGTCATTGTGTGTGTGTGTGTGTGTAGTGTGTATTAAATTAAAACCCGGAAATAAAAGGAGTCAATTCTCTGCTCTATAAAACAGCTAGCTAATCCTGAAAATGTTGATGATCGCTCTGCTATGTTTTAATGTAGAACCCAGGTGTAATCTTACATTTAAGTATCTGCTCCTCACTTCAGCTGCATGTGTCTCTGAATACATGGCACGCCTCTTCTAGGCTTGTGGCATCAGCCTGTGGTCACCACKCAAGGGATAAAAACCATCATGCTGCAAATGAGCTCAGGTTTGATTTTCCTGTGGTTTGGTCACAACTTGAAGAGGCTCCAAGGTTACTTCCATGCTCATAAACTAAACAATGTCACGACTCAGGGCTGTGCGCTGTTCTGCAGATTAGGAACTCTTCTGTATTTCAAAAAACATTGAGCTAGCTTTATTACTAGAGTCCCATTAATCTACTTTCAGATTGGGGAAGATATTGGGAAATGTGAATGTGCCATCTTACTCAAAAAGTCTTTACGAGCATGAAATTGAGCTCATTGTTTGTGTCCAGCAGTATGGCTGGTCCCTGGCAGCAAAGCTACTTGAGCTTGCACAGGTCATGGAGGCRGCTGAGATCACCTCTTCCTCTCCCCATTTCAAATGTAAAAGCACATTTATCTTGTGTTTGCCTGATAAGCCTGAGCCATACAGACATCCCTGCTCTCGTGCCTTTGGTGATGTTTGATGTGTATTGCCTTTTCCACCATAAGCAAGAAAGAGCTAAAGTTTTCCTGAGACAGCAGTAGAGATCTTCCAGGAGATCTTCCATGGAGATCTTCTAGGATTTGATTTGATGGCATAATTGCATCACTTCTTCCGACCACATCTRCATAGCCAGCTCTAGTCTCACAGAGGCTGGGTAAACTCCTGCCTCTGGCATCTGTCTCAGAAGGAAACCTTTCATAGGGGCTGATGAACCTGTGAAGATAATTTAGGATAAAAACTTAGGATCTGGTGGGAGAGAGGCAGGCAGAGAACAAATATTTTGACTTTTGCCTCCTCACTTGTAGTGAGGTGCCTATATGGTAGTGTCTGCAGTGTAYGTAGTGGAGAAGTGTATGGGAGCCTGTCTGCCTAGAGCAAGCATAATCTCAACACAGGTATAATTTGCAATGAATCTTCCTTGGATCACTGGAAAATTGCAGGTTCTTATGATWCCCCAGTAGTATGGGCTCTGCTTATCATTTGCACGTGCAGGTTCCTGCATCCTGGTTAAAACATCCACCGTATCAAATTTTCAAAATTCAAGCAGTCAACTCCATGTCTGGGAAGTCCTTAATCTGAATAAAGCAGTGATTATCAGACTTACAGATTCAGTTTCTCGTGCTTTTATACTTCACCTGGACATGGATGGTCTTATGTGCTTTTTTCAAGGACACTTCAGGCTCAGTCACAGGAAAGGACGGGTTTGCAAACCGATTTCTCCTTTTTACACTATGTTTAACTTTTGGTTTCTTGAAGGCACAATTAATGGATGAAGTTTGCTTTTGGCTTTCCTGTTTTTGATGGGATGAACAACAACCCATCTGCATAGATAGCTTCCACCTGGACAGGATCAAGCCCGTTTCTATAGGTACCTGCTTCAGCTTAGTGCTGCTGCTATGAATGTTTACTAGTGAGAGAAACTGCAGGTCCTTTAGAGCTTCTATTGCTATCTAGTTCCAGCACTGAYTTTTGGTTTCCTTTATACACACCACAGGGTGTACTAACTTCTCTGTCTTTCTTCCTCACAAAACAAAAACTCTGCTTTTTTCCTATGCTTGTGTCCTTTGAGGGTGAAGACCACCTTTAACATCTTGAGATGCTAAGTATCCTCTTCCAGCTACTTTCCTGTTCTTGAGGTCTATGTGACACTTGTAGCTGTTTCACATTTACAAGTTCATACAAAATGAACTCTTGCAGCAGGGCAGAAAGACCCTGGAGAGGACTCTTGCTCTTCACAGCTGGCTTTATACTTTCTTCTTCTTCTTCTTTTCTTTTCTTTCTTCCTTTCTTTTTTTTTTTTTTTTTTCAATTGAGTCAGTTTGCATATTCCTGAATTCTGACCACTGCCACTGGTGTTGTCAATACAACATCTTTGGGTCTGGTTCTGTTCCTCTCTGTCACATGTAACCTCTGAATTCTTTCATCACTAATGCTATACATCTGTACTGAAACRTATTCTCCAAGATATTTTTAACACACAGTGTCAATTTTTGCCTTTTTGCTGTGCCAGGTACTAATCTTCTATTTTACTTCCTCATTCTGTTATAAAGCTTAAAGATGTCTACAACATCTTTTGACATTGTTTTGGGTTTGCAAAGATCTGTTGAGGTCTTTTACAGGCCCTGTAAACTTGGTTTCTGCTTTCTGAGATTATAACAAGACACTTCATAGAACATTAACTTTTACTGATGCAGACATTGAGGAAAATTGCTTTTGTTTATCTGTAACCTTATTTTCAAGAAAATAGTGGATCAACCTTTTTAACCGTCCGAACTTCTATATGCTTTCAGACAGCTGCTACATTTCATTGTCTGTCTTCTTTTTAATCAGCCTGTTCGTGAGGTGTTATCTTCTCTTCCCAAACAGAATTTAATTCCCCAAATTACTAAGACTGAATTCAAAAATAGATAATATTCAATCTCTGTATCAGTAACAAACACATTCATCTATCACTGGTCCATATGAGTGCTGGAGATGCAACGTGAGGGTTTTTATAGACTATGGATATAGTTTGGGGAAGGTGGAATATTATCTATCATTTTCTTTCCACTCTGAACTTCTGCTTGAGCTCATGGTAACTCAATCAACTTCACAGATGAAAGGATGAAAATAGCAGTAAAAATGCAAAGCATAAGCCATTCCTACTCAGGAATTTACTGTATTCCTACTATAGAATTTATTGGAGGTTAGAGAGACATTTAGAGGGGCTTTTTTATTATTATTATTCTCTACATTTTGATAATCTCTTTTGCCACTCTCTTTGTTGGTGTAGTTATCCCTGAAAACCTTAATTAATGCTTCCCTTGCTATTATGGCTTGTGTACATCATAGTACATTAAAGATCAGATACTCTACAGATGTAAATCAAGAGAGGTACGGTGGTATCTACAGACCAGAACTGGTTTATAAATCATTATATCAACAGAGATCTTTCATTTTATATGAAGATATAYATAAAAAGCTGTAGAGAACCCTATGTATCCTGTATATTATGGTCACTGAGTTGTCAAGTCCCTTGTACTCAAAAAGGAAGGTTGTTAGATGGGGTATGATAAGTGCTTTGGTAATTATGTGGAATAATCACATAATACATAGTGCATAATACAGAGCTTTTATTGTACAATTTATGGCACAGATCAACTCAACTAACATGATATATATAAAGCTTTAACTCGAAGAAAAATATTAATGTTAAATCCTCATGAGGGATATATGTGTATATAAAGGTGTGTGTGTTTGCATTTGTGGGTGTGTGCACGTGTATCTTTAGAGTGATAGTATCTATATATGTACATGCCTGATATGCAATATATGCATAATATCAGGTAGAATATCAGCTTTCCAGATAGCAAATCTGGGSACATGAGCAGGAGCAGTAAAATGTGTGAAAACAGTTGTCTCCAAAGAATCTCATGCCTCTCGTGACTGTAGGTTGTCAATGTTTCCTAGAGACTGCACAAGCTGTAAGGATGTGTATTATTAAAGAGGAAGGCTCATGAGAGTTCAAAATAAATTCTCTTTAAGGAGAGAGGTTGAAGACGCTTATGTTTGAATGTGTTATTAAACTGTGCATGTATTAAAATCTGGAACTATTTCGTGCCAGTACAGTACATGTACTGGGCAGTCATTTCATGCCTAGAAAACATCTGTGGCAAGATACCTCATTTGGTTTAATCCTTGATAGGATTTTTGCAAGGCATTTCATGAATCCTTGCTCTTCAGCTTTCTCTCTTAAATCATCAGCCAACTCTACCAAATACTCAACTGCCCATATTTRTTGGAGGGCAGCAGCTATGGTGTGCAATACATGACAAAAATACAAGGACAGTCCTGACCATCCATGCACAGCAAATAGGGCTTGATCTGTTAACGGTTGTCAGAACTTGCCATAGAGAGTGATGTTCGTGGTGCTCCACTAGGCTGTGTCCAGAGTAGGAAGAGCTGAGTCTGGGGTGCAGCATTTTAAGATGCTCAGCAATGCATCTTCTACACACTCGGCTGTGGCACAACTAGAACTTAGCTCTTTTATGGTGCTGTATAGTGTGCTGCTGAGTAAACTGCATAGCTAGTCTGAGTCTGACAGAACCCAAGCTTTACCTTCAGGGCGGAGAAGTTTCTTGACTTACAGGCTCTGCCTGYGGTTGGGCCAGCCTGATGTCATTGCTCACCATGTGCAGGTGCAATTATAAAGGTGTTTTCTGCCTGGCAGATACCAAGAGAGCAGTTCTGCTGACTAATCWGTAGGTTTCTGAAAATCTTTTCTTTTTTGTACTTTCTGTGCTTGYAGAATGACAGGCCTTGATCTGCTCGTTATTCAATATGGGGGAGGCAAATTAACACAGATGTGGGTGGAATAATCAAGAATCAACGTCTAAATCAAGAGGAAAGACAGATTTTGAGACGGCCTGATAGCAAGAAAGTGATAYAGTGGTTGTGAGCAGCTAGGCTAAGAGGATGAAACAGCACAAGAAAGGTCACCTTAMATTGGTCTGGTGAGGGTCTACATTTGTTGATTTTAGTTTGATATGACCCTCTCCTCCCTGCTGCGTTGACCAGATCTCTCAGATCTTTCAACTTTGCAATTCTCTGTCCCCACTGCTAGATTCAAGGTCAAGCCACTGAGCACCAATGGCTGTGATATCATCTGTACRTGCTGGAAAAAATATTTCCATGCCTCCTAGGAACTGATCTACCTGGGAAAGGAGTGAAAGAAGACAAAGTTCATCAAGATTACAAAGGTGGTAATGGACTAGAGGGATAAATTAATACGAATAGAATGAAAGTGAATCAAATCTGGAAAGACTGAAAAACTCCAGTGTTCAAAACATTAATAAAGAGAGATGGGAAYGAATGAACCCAGCTTTATGGAGTGAGGGAGTTAACAGAGAAGTAACTCACTAGTGACACAGAGATAAGCCACTTAGGCTGTCAGCTTGTAATGTATTCGTCAAGTCATCTCAGCTTAGATATGCTCAGTAAACCTTTACTTCTTAAAGCTTTTACCAACCATGCAGTCTACTGTGGCTGCTTTTTTCACCTCCTCCTAATTTTAGAGGTGTTAGAAAGAAGAATCTGCTCCAGTCCATGACCTGTGTGTTTACTTTGTAGAKAGAGGTCACCTTTATACCTGAATAGCATCCTTATCAAGTTAAATGYTCTTCTTTTCTCAGGTATAAAAGCTTTAGCATGACAAGCTAACCTCAGTTGAAAGTTCAGATTGAAGAGAATGATAGAATGGATAGCATACAGCTAAGAAAAATATGTACTGTCTATTTTTTTTAATATCTATTTCTTTCCCCAAAGTAGAACCACATTTTGTTTACAGCCACTGGAAGCAACCAGCACCACTCAGTGGTAATAGAAGTGATGCCTCTTCAAACATCCAAACATTGCTACTAAAGTGTAAATTGATGTGTGCACACTAGAGTGTAAATAGTTGTGCTGTGTATAGGTTTCCATCAGAGATAAAGGCTTATTCTGTGGTAAAACAAAGGCAATATATACATATTTAATAACCTAGAGCTGTCTCCTTCTGTCAGAGTGCATTAGAAGGATGGGAAGAACTGTAACTGTGACTACAGGAAATCRTATGTAGGCATGCTCAGATATTTACCCTTAGTTCTTTAGGTGACCCTCTGAACAGAACGTTGGTCATAGTCCCTGAGGCCCAGCAGCTACATTCATGCGAAACGATGAAGGGTTTGTTTAACAGCCTGTGCTGCTATGAATTTCTTCTGTTCTGGCTTTCTGTTGACAGTTACCCAGTGACAGTAAATTCAGTCAGAGCTACTGGCCAAGAAGGCCAATGGTCTCCTGGSGTGCATTAGGAAGAGTGTTGCCAGCAGGTCAAGGGAGGTGATCCTGCCCCACTCCTCAGCCCTGGGGAGGCCTCATCTCGAGTCCTGTGTCCAGTTCTGGGCTCCCCAGTACAAGAGAGACATGGAGCTACTGGAAGGAGTCCAGCGCAGGGCTATGAGGATGATSMGAGGGCTGGAGCATCTGCCCTATGAGGAAYGGCTGYGAGAGCTGGRCCTCTTCAGCCTGSGGAAGAGAAGACTGAGGGGGGATCTGATCAATGTGTACAAGTACCTGAAGGGAGGGTGTCAAGGGGATGGGGACAAACTCTTTTCAGTTGTCCCGTGTGACAGGACAAGAGGCAATGGGCAGAAATTGAAGCACAGGAAGTTCTGCCTGAACGTGAGGGGGAATTTCTTTCTTGTGAGAGTGACGGAGCCCTGGCACAGGTTGCCCAGAGAGGTTGTGGAGTCTCCTTCTCTGGAGMTMTTCAAGGTCCGCCTGAATGCAACCCTGTCTAACATGCTGTWGGTGACCSTGCTGAGCAGGGAGGTTGGACTAGMTGATCTCCAGAGGTTCCTTCCAACCTTACTGATTCTATGATTCTATGATTACTGAAAACTAGGCTGCCTTTTAGCCTTCCTTCTTTGGATTTAAGAATTAGAATATAAGAGGAAGACAGCAATCACACTGATGTGTGATGTGTGATATTATTCACTCTTCCTGGGATAAAATGTGCATCAACAGTGGCTTTTTACYCAAGAATCTCAGCCATCACCAGGAATTGCCTTAAAACCTGTGAGATGCATCAGGTAACCAAACAAACATTTGCAGTAAGATAACCTCAGCATCATTCATGTGCATGGTATTCCTGATATGGGGAAGAACTGCAGACACAGAGTTTACCTATTTGTCTCCAATTATATTTGGTAATCTTCAAAGATCAAAAACTCAAAGATAACACTGACATTATGATAAACAATATAACTGCAAGGTAAAATATTTTGTTTGACAGTTTGAGAGCTACATTATTTCCCGTTCAAATTTGCCTATAACCAGCATTCAGTGGAATATATACTTACTTGTTGGCATAACTCCTACAGTGACTTCCAAATAAGAGTTAAAATGATGTTTCCCTTCCAGTGCATGGCCAACGCTCCTTCCTAAGCACTGAGCAGCGTCTTTGTGTAACATTCATGCATAACATTCATGCAACATTTAATTTCCCAATTACATTCAGATGGGAGCTGAAATGGAGCCACCTCTGGAGTGGACAGAATCAACATAACCAGGCACAGATGAACCCAGAAGAAGAGATCTGCTTGATTTAAGGACATCTGAGAGAAGAAGCCTGACTAAGGTGGACCCAGAGGAAAATGGACCYATATCTTCCAGGTATAATACCTGATTTCCTGAACCCTCTGTTAACTATTGAACTACCAGCTCCTTTTTAAATCCATATAAGCTTCATTCTGTTACACTTTATTCTGAAAGCCTTGTTCCGGGATGAGATAAACCAGCGTAAGTCAGAAGAAACTCCTTTGCACAAGCACAGTTGGAGAAACAAGGAGAGAACAGGTTCACATTTTGCTCTGTGAAATTTCCGTGCTGGGATTCATCTCACAAAGTGTGAGTGAAGGTCCTGGATTGGGCAAACAGCTTGCTAGGGACAGTTTGCACATGAACATATGCTTACATGCACAAATAAAGATGTGTGTATTTTATACATATACACACACAAAATATGTGCGCATGCATATCTAAATCCCTCTATGTATGTACGTTTATATATATATATATTTCCACTTATATTTATATATATATATATATGTATATGTGTACATATATATATATATATATAGAGAGAGAGAGAGAGAGGGTGAGTGCATGTTAGAAAATAGTTCAGTCCTCCTAAAATCTGAAACGCCCTTTGAATGTGCTCACCTTCCTTTACTGATTACAGATGAAACCTARGGAAGCTGAAAAAATGCTATTTTTAGTAACAAATTTCCTAGCTTGTACTAGTTATACTATTTTAACTTATTACACTTAAAGTTATTCGGAATTTAATTAAYTTGACTTTCAATTCTGATTTTTTCTAGTTCTTTCTTCCATTTTGAATGATGAAAATGAACTATGCACTTTCACCTTTATTACCAATCAGTGTCCAGTCGCTTTCACTTTTATATTCTCAGGCATGTACAAAGTGCTGGTGTGTGAGAATTTAGACATTTCTCCTGAAGTCAACAATCTTTTTTATTAGTAGAAAATAATGAATAAATAAAAATTCAGGGAGTCTTTCTGTTTTGTAAAACATTATATTTTGTATTTTCATTGCTGATTGCAACTTAAAATGTTCCAGTTCAATACTGCCTTTAAAACTCTGCTTAAATGTTGCTAGGCTTAATCTGGGGGAGCCACTAATTYGAGGTCCAGGCAGAACACTTTATAACTTTTCCACTAAAACAGATCCCACAGCTGTAGCTCAGTCTTACAACTCCAAATCAAGTAACTGAATTTGAACTGCCCAGACCTTTTTATTTCAACTCCAGCCAGTCCAGACTAGTTTGGCATGTTGTAGCCAAGCCCAGATGAGGAAGCTGGCTAGCATTTCAGCAGCAGCAGCAATGACCCCAGGTGCACAAGGGACAGTGTAAATGCAATTCAACACAGCACCTTCTAAATGCTCTTTCCATTTTACCGAAGGTTAAAATTTTCTTCTTCTGATTTAAAGACTGTGTCTGATATAACTACCTTTTTGAGAAGGTCCTTGTGCTGCYAAAAGGTGTTATTTGATGTAGGAAGACAATATTGATAAAACATTGTCTAAATCAACGCCATTGTCTACCTGTTGATAAAGCTATTGGAGAAGGAAATTTTTAAATAGGAAAAACATAACTGCATTTAGTGACTAAGTGACATATAAAAGCAAGTTTCCTAAATTCCCCCATTTGCCTGGTCCCTGCAGCAGAGCAGCATGTTTCAGGGTTACCCACAATCCCAGGAGTTCAGTGCAAGAGGCTGAAGATAGAGCTTCACTCTCTGGCCCCTCTTCATAGCACTCACATTGTTACTCGGAAGCCCGTATGAAAATACCTTTTGAAGAGTCCTTCAATCCTGTGGAATTTTAACCAGATTAAATAGTGCTGAATTTTATAACAGCTTATACTCAAAGAAGACTGACAATTTCAAACCTTGGAATTGCTGCTTTACCTAAAATTGTTACCTAAACATTTTTTAGCTATAAATAGCAAAATGCTTCTCACAATGTGCATGGTGACACCTTCGTGCAGCCACTGGCCTGTTGCGGAGGACAGGTCTGACCTATCCAAATGAGAAATTTATTTCTGCATACAGTGCTGCCACTTATTTGCTTACCAGTCCACTTTGTAATTTGTAGATGATCCTTCTATAAGGAATTAAAAAGAAGAAAATCAGCTTCAGGAYTGCACTAGATTAGATTCTTTCCACCACAGACTTCTCAACAGAAGGAGATGGGTAAGAGTGGGTACAATCAAAAAAAATTGCATTGCTCAAATGTCCTTTCCTCTTAGATGCAGTTTCTACCCAATCTCTATTACAGCATATCATTCATGTTTGGCTATGCTATGTTTTTGTTTCCAATCAGAAATGCTGAGGTGTATTTTAATGCTTGAGCAGAAATCCTGCTCAGCATTATTTGAGAAAAGTGATGTTTGTTAACTAAACAGCTTGTTCTAGTTATCTCAGAAAACTAGGATTATCAGACTCATGAGAATCCACCTGGTAAAACAACTGCTGTTTGGAACCAATATCCATGTCACAAACTTCATTCATTTTGCATTTGTATAGTAGAGAAAATCACTCATTTTCTCTGTCTGAACTTCTTTGCATGCACCTCAGTAAGATTTGCAGTCAAAAGAGAATAAACACTAGTGAATGGCAATACAGTTTTGTCATCCTTTCCTCAAATCTGAAAAACAGTCTTGCTAACACAATGCTTTAAAATCTACAATATATATTTCAATTCATTTGTAGGTGGCTCCTTTATTAAAACACAAAACCTCAACCACTATATCCTATAATAATGGTCCTAAGAGTGGCAAGGAAATTACTATAATTTCCCTTCTTGAAAAAATGGGCAAAACTATCCACAAATTCAAAATACATTTCTGTGAGAATATCAAAACTCTTTTTTTTTTTTTTTTTCATTCAAGGGCTCTGTTTCCAGTGCTAATATAAAATACCATTTATTGCCATTACAATTCTTGTTTTTCAAGAGCTACATAATATTAAAGTTTAAAAATATGAACTGAAAATTTTTTATAAACTTGGGAAAGTCCACGTATAATTAAATTTCTTAATGCAATGTGATCAATCACCCTATTTTTATATTTAAAAATAACATTCTGGMCTACCACACCACCAGCCTGTAAGAAATCTGTAAGGCATCAACAGAGCCACCTGGCTGCTGGGACTGAACCTTCTTGGTATTCCTCCTTATGCTTTGAATGTTAACATGGCTTTAACCTTAATGCTTCTTGGAAAGTGCATGAGGGATCTGAGACCTCTCACACCCTCTGCAATCATACACTGAACGTCATGCCACCTCTCTGAAGTCTTTGCTTTTCTGATTTCCAGGCTAACGGAAGAGGAAAGAGGGAGTAAAGAGTGGGTAAACTAGTCTCCCCTCAAGTTTAGACACTAGAGAAGAAGAAAAAAAAAAGTGCTGCCTTGGGAAGAGTTAATCCCTCCTGGCAGGGCTTTGCGAGGAGAGTGGCTGTCTACGTCATGGCRTGTCCCTTGTGGACCGGAAAAGTTCAGCACTGCTGTTTGCTTAGGGTTGTGTCCAAAACCAGTTGCACCCTGTGAGGAATTGCAAGTGCCAACAGCCTTCCTCCCATATCAGCTCTTGGTGCAGACCTTGGGGGAGGCAAGATCAGAGGTGAGGTGGAGCTGGAATGACAGGAAGCACTGCGAGGAGGGTTTATCGCTTAATTGTTCCTTCACAGACTTTTGATTTAAGAATGTTTTTTTTTAAGGTATAGGCTTATAAAAGAACAATGACTTTTGCAGAATGTCAGGTGGTGTTTTTTCAAGCACACTTCCCTTTCCAGCTGGCTTGTGAATTTCCCATCAGGTTGGTGCTCACTTAGCTCTGGAATTTGTTTTGCTGTAACAAATTGGAAAACTTAAATTTGCCTAGAATGAAGCACTTCTATGCCAGTCGATATTCTTAAACAATGTCCTGCAAAATCCTGTAAAGTCATACATTTTCTACCTCTATTGCTGTTATTCATTATCTTTATGTGCATGTTTCAGTGTTTGCAGAGGCAATTCTATGCCTGCAAGAGGCATGTGGTGGACACAAACAAAGGTTGAAATCCAGCTCACTTAACAGTAGCATGCAAGTCTGCCTCTCTTTTAAAAGTTGTAAATGTGTCTCAACAAAAAGCTGGAGTTCACCAATCTGTAAATAATGGGCTTAGGTGAAATAGCTCAAATATCTGAGAAATCCCTGTATAAAACAGAGAAGGAAATTCTAGTTCTGGGCAGAAGCGTGGAATACTTTGGGGCAGGATTAGTATGCAGTGTGTGAAGAAATGAAAAGGCAAACTATAGTTTAAAAATGTCATTGCACAAACATGCATGCATATTCTCTCAGGCCATGCCTGGTTGTTCAGTAATGCAGCAGGCAATGATAATGATACAATTTCATAGCTCCACTAATCCCAAGGGATGCACAAAATGCTTGACAAACCGATGTTCTGTACGAGCAATAGCCTGGGCCTTTGCTTCTCATTTGTGAGGGACAGCAAGAGATAATAGTACAAAYATAGCAAAATCTGTCCTGAACGCTCTGAAGCAAGTGGAAACATAATATATTCATTTCAATGAGCATATTAGAAGCTATGTTAATAATGAAATTCAGACAATTTTACACTTAATTAGCAGACAAGATAGAATTGTTCCATATTGTTTTAGAAGAAGCAGAGTGGTGTAACAGGAAAGAGAAATCACCTAGAAGATACACAGGCCATTTGTATGCATAAATCCATGATTCAGAAGAGAATGTGGAGGTCTCTGATCTCATTATACAGGAAAAAGAAAAATCCAGCCCTGCCAAACTTCATTTATGAATGTTGTTGTGAAGCTCTGATTTCTCCTGCCGTTGTCTTTGCTTTTTGCAGCTTGTATATAATTTTATGAGTAGATATGGTCTTAGTTTATTAAAACACATTGCATTAGAATTATGTAAAATCTTTCCTGAATAAGGACTCACTGTGTCTGAACACTGAGTTTTGTTTGGACAGTAAGTTGAGGTCTGGCAGACCAGACAGTGTTTATGGCTGAAGCCTCTAAAGACAGAATGGCTTTGAGAGTCTTCTTTGGGTAATGAGATTAATGCTGAGAGSTGTCTGTCCCTTTTCATTGATTATCACAGAATCACAGAATCACACAACAGTTGAGATTGGAAGGGACCTCTGGAGATCATCTAGTCCAACCTTCCTTTCTCTGCAGAGCTGCTCTMCAGAAGGTCAGCCCCCAGCTTGTACTGGTGCATGRGGTTATTTCTCCCTAGGTGCAGGACTCTGCACTTGYCTTTGTTGAACCTCATGAGGTTTCTCTCCACATAATTCTCCAGCCTGTCCAGGTCTCTCTGAATGGCAGCACAGCCCTCAGGTGTATCAGCAACTTCTCTCAGCTTGGTATCATCAGCAAACATGCTGAGGATGCACTCTATCCCTTCATCCACATCCACATCATTGATGAAAAAGTTGAACACGGCTGGATCCAGTCCTTAGCCCTGGGGAACTCCATTAGCCACAGGCCTCCMACTAGACTCTGTGCCACTGATCACAGCGTTCTGAGTTCTGCCTTTCAGCCAGTTCTCAACACATATCACTGTACACTCATCTGACCCACACTTCCTGAGCATATCTAGGAGGATGTTATGGGAGACAGTGTTGAAAGCCTTGCTGAAGTCAAGATAAACAACATCTGCTGCTCTTCCCTCATCTACCCAGCCAGTCATTCCATCATAGAAGGCTATCATATTGGTTAAGCATGATATCCCCTTGGTGAATCCATGCTGGCTACTCCTGGTCTCTTTCTTTTCCTCCAAMTGCTTGGAGATGACATCCAGAATGAGCTGTTCCATCCCCTTTCTATGGATGGATGTGAGATTGACTGGCTGACTAGTTCTCTGGGTCCTCCTTCTTGCCCTTCTTGAAGACTGTAGTGGAAATGACTTTCTTCCAGTCCTCAGATACCTCTCCAGTTCCCCAGGACCTTTCAAAGATGATGGAGTGTGGTCTAGCAGTAACATCCACCAGCTTCCTCAGCACTTGTAGGTGCATCCCTTCGGGGCCCGTGGATCTGTGGATGTCAAGTTTGCCCCCMCAAAATTATATAGGGAATCTTGTCATATCAGGTGTATCATTTGCTTGCCTAATATTAGGATACCAACTGACTCTCTTGCAACCAAAATGAACAAATTAGTTTCTTTACTAGGATTATAAAAAGACTGATTTTTGTACAATGTAAAGTTATATATTACCTTGACAAAAGGATTGTTCACCAATTTAATACATTGAAACATGTCAGCTGCTTAAAAATAARGCCAAAAGATTACTTAATAGGCCATCAAAAAGTTTGCAGAAAGCTTCTTCCAAGTCCATATTATGTTTGGAACAAAGCAGTTCAAAAGGTCAAGAAAGCATAAAGACATCTTCTGTTTTGATGATTCTGACGAAGATGACACAGCTGCTTTGCAGTGTTGGGATCACCTATCATTCACTGTTTCCCCTTGGCATATTTCTACAATGAGCATCAAGAGRTGTTTATAATCTCCATGACAAATTATCATGAGAAAAAAAGGAATTCTTGAATTACTCTTCATGGACATCTCATACAGAGATATATTCCAGGAACATGAAATATTAGCTAACAAACATCCCTCATTTTCACTTAGGAAGGGGGCTTCTGGGCCGGACTTTAGGATGTTGGCACAGGTTCCCAGCCCACCTTGCCTGAGGTGTGGTATCTATGAGAAGGAGCCTGCAAGGTCAGTGGGGCTGCGAGAGCCTAGCTCAGTACTGATCCAAGGTAGGTGCTGGTGCTGAGTGGTGATTCCTGATCCAACCCTCTCCCAGAAGCAGAGTAGAAATCCCAGGCAAAACACATACAACAGCAGCTACTCATCAGAGTGGAGTTTGATGTAGCAATTTTGTCAAGACTTGAGCACACCATTAGAAGTGTCACTTCTGTTGGCTACACTGCAGGGGGCTCATCCTACAAGAGGAGATTTCAGTGGTAGAGTTGGTAGCAGTCTGAATATCTGTAAGTTATGACCTTGTCATTTGTCTTTAAGGGTTAGACAAGCAAACATTTCATTTGGACATGCATGCACATATATAGATAATATATCAGTGGTTAAGCTTCATACCTTTAAGAAATCAGGCTAAAAGTATTTATGGGAGCACYTGTGACAGCTGCAATGTCATGGACTATTCAAGGTCTATCGAGTTGCAAAGGGACAGATGCTGTGGGCATCTGGAGCACATGCAAACTCCTCATCAATGTTTATAAAGTTTATATATGTCTTTCAGGTTTTGCCAGCAATTGTATTTCTAGCTAAATGGGTCAGACAAGAGATATGGGAACTGCATTCACAAAAGGAGTTGCAGGTTCCTAGGCTTCAGAAACTTCATCTCCTGAGGAAGCATCCTATATTGTTTTGACATTGTTCAACAAGAAGGTGGCAAGGAGAAGCTGTGCAGCAAGACCAGCTTGACTCAAAGAAGAGAGGCCATATGCTGTGGATACAAGAGTCATATGAGTAAAAGAGCCCTAGGGAACAGCAGAGACATTTTCTTGGTCTCCATGTAAGAACTGGTAAAGATATATAGAGTAACACAAATTGATAATCTTTATAATTTGAGGAACCTTTTTATATGTGTATATATGTGTATATATATATATATATATATAAAATACTTTTATTCCAGTGACAATGCTATTGTTCCAATAGCTGATTGTGGATTAACTCTGCCATTGCCCTGGGAGGACAAGGAGGTTGTAGCTGCTGAGCTAACAGCAAAGCCTGTGGAGGGACCTTTTCAAACTGCAAAAAACATCAGCTGAGGAGAGAGGGAGTTACAGAAAATAGAGGTTATGGGAGACTTAATAATGATTCCTTGAGGAAAACTACTGGTCAGAGCAATTAGCTGAATCTAAAAAAAGCCATAATTGAAAGGGGATCAGAGGGTTTATTTTAATTCTTCAGTGACTGGAAGCACTTTGGATGGGAGCTGAAGCAATACCTTTCATTTGTAAATGTAGCCCTAGAAAGATCAACCCTCTGATGTCCCCAGGATGTTGGGCTAGCAGATGTCCAGGGCTGCCTCCCAGACCCAGGTCTTCATTCCTCATTGTGAGAAGTAACTGAAGTTCTCCTATGTCCTCTAAGCAGATGTTTTGTCCCAAAACAAAGGAGACAATTGCAACTGGAACATTAAATATATTACATTCATTATGGAGAGCTATGCTCTATAAATGTGACTGACTGGGATATCTGGTTTCTAATGCAGGCTGTGAAGGGATGTCCCTTTCTGCCTTGGTCAGGGAGCAACTGACAAGCTCATAAGAGACTTCAAAGAATCTCAGACTTTTAGTTATCAAAAAGCCCAGTGCTCTTATGTACCTGGTCTTTTGTATGGGGAATGCCATATAATATTACTGAGAGAAGTTATGAGGCATTATCTGCCATCTGATTTCAAACAAGTCACCTMATTTTTCTGCTGCAGTTCACTAACGGATAAAGTACACACAGTATGTCCCTCATCAACTGTCAGTGGAAAGTCTTTTCATTTCACTGGCCTTTAGATTTAGCTCAGGAGAGGCCAAGACAAATAATAAAATAATATGCTTTAAAATGAAATGTGCTTATTAGTGGATTTTTTTCCCTATTGAAATCAGCACAGAGGGCTGCTTAATTCTTTGTCCTTTAATCAAAGCAGTAGAGCATTCCAGTAATCTGTAAATCAGACTGTATAAAGTTACAAAAAGGGGGAAATTCTCAATAGTGCCTCTTTTTTTTTTTTTTTTTTTTTTTTTTTTTACAACTTCCTTATCTTAGTGAAAGATATTTAAGCAAACCTGTCACAAAACACATTGCTATATAATGATGTATAAATTGGCTGATCTTCCTATCAGGAATTCTTGCCATAAGTTTTGTAGCAGAGGGGGGGCAGAGTAGATTCTTGTTGAAAAGCATTGCTACTGGTGGTTCAGAATCACTTTGCTGCTTTTAAAACCCCATCTTGTGTCTTTACGAGGTGTAAAGGTCTCCCACGGTGCACTTGTAAGCTGTGTTATCTTAAAATGTTCACTAAGAAATGTGTTGTGCCTTGCATGGTAACTGGAAGCCACCGTAAAAAAGTCAAATAACGTATACAGTCTCTATCTCTCAGAGCAGTCATGTGTAAGATCAAATGCCTTTTCAGTGGGTCTGTGCTTAAATTCTTTGATGTATACAGGGACATATATTCGGTAGCTTCTTCCCTTTCTCAGCGTGGGTTTAGTTGYGTGGAGCCAGAAATGGCCTTTGTCCATTTAGACTTTGGGAGCACATTTAGCTGGAATCTAGCCTTGCGTCTAGGGTTAGACCTCTGCAGTAATTCAACTCTGCCTCTTCCGGCTTCAAACAAAGAGATAGAACTGCGGAGTTACGTTACTCACTAGAAGTTGAGGAATCAGTTTTCCACATGGCATTATCCTCTTCTTTCCCATAGGCATTTCACAGTTAAGCTTGTACCTTTGCCATTATCTTGCGCTAGTGGCCTGGTTCCAACATGGGGCTGTTTGCCACCTCATTATTTATATCCTGCTGGCAGCTTAGTCACTACGTCAGGTTCCATCGCAAAAGTATTGGGGTAACTGCTTTTTCCTGGATCAGAAGCTCATTATAATTGCAGCTTCTCTGCAGAGGTCAGCACCTCCTCCCCTTGAATATCATAAGGTGCTCTGAGTGCTTCTCCACCTGCAAATGATGTTTTCCCCTGCAGAGTGACTTCCCACAGGCTGCAAGCTGCTATTGAATTTCTGTGGTAATATTTTAATTTAATAACTTAATTTAAGATTTAATGGCTTTCTTTACTGTGCTTTGTAGTATAATTAATTCATGTGATGGGAACTCATTAGACTTGGGAATCTGAGATGCATCTGGGCACGCAAGAGCTGTAAACACATAAGCCTGGGTCTGGGCCTATTGGAAGTGGGCAAAGGCAGTTGGACTTGGAAAGAACAGACTGTTTTATCCTCAGGGATAATCAGAAACTATTTTCTTAATAGCTGAGTACATCTTTTAATTGTATCTGCAGTTTATAACAATAGTGGTAGTACCAAAAAAAGTCTGGTCTGCTGACATTTAAAGCTGGAGATTCCTTGAGTTCCTGAGCCTAGAAACATCGGYCCTGGCACCTCCAAACATCCTCTTGCATGCATGTGTGCATGTCTGGAAGCTGTGGCTACTTCTGCCCCTTGGAAACCTAGTTCAAACTGATAGTGTAGAAATTCTGAAGTGCCCCATGCCTCTTAGTCCGCTTGGTTTACCTGAAGCTGTGGCACTGTGCGTATCACATAGTAGAGATAGAGCACTTGCTTGTCACTATCACTTAAAACTATTCTACTGGGAGAGAGGGGAGGCTTGGTGCCCTGGAGGAGGGGACCCTCACCTCTCCCACCTCTGGGGAATATTGTTACCACAAGACTGCTGACTTCTTGAGGTGGAGGTTTTTCATTCTCTGCTGATGTTCTTCTGCTTTGATATGACAAGTCAGTTATTCACTGAATCAGAGAAAAAAGATAAATGACTCTGGCCCCATAACTTAACTGGTTAGCGTGCTTGCTCCACATCTGTGTTCAAGACCACATTCTGGATTAGGCAGAGCAGAAGTTTGAAACCACTTCCTGAGTGAACACTTGAGCTGTCCATTTATCTGCTGGTCTGGGCGTGAGTCTCTCATTTCTTCAGTTCACAGTGAGAGCTGAGGAATCCAGCTCCAGGAAACAGTTTGTAAYGAGGCACATCTCCACGGCTAAGCATTCACACATTGTGTGGCATGTATGATGCCACACAATCATACATTTCACTCTCCTGCACATCCCTTTCACAGGTGCATTTTTCTCTAGATRAGTTGCAGAGTAGAAACATCTAAACAAAATCAAAGGTGTTGCTATACAGTATTACTTTTGGGTTTCRAGGATATACTTTCCCCTGCATACAYTGTGCTGTGGTTCCCAGTAAAACAYCATTTTGTATTGACCTTACCTATCAGCTGCAGTGGAAGCATTATAGAGAATAGTTTTGCCAACTGCTTTCTACAGGAGCTGGATAAGTTATGTATGAAGGCTCTTCTTCTCCACAGACACAATTTGCATAAGTGCTGCACACATTTCTCTATCTGTATGCTGTTAGGACACCTTGGTCCTTCTATCTGTAAGCTCCTCTTTCTCTGCAATTCCTGTGGTGTTCTAGGTATACTTGTGTACCTGTTTTGCTCAGTCAATCCATTTCTAGGGCTGTAAGTCATCTATTTCATAGTCCAGAACATCCTCATTCYATTTCCCCTGCCCTCTGGTGACTGATTTGATTAATACTGGGTAAACACCTTGAGATCTCATTCTACTAACTRCTGTACAGACATAGAAAGAGAAATRYTTGTCCCAGAATGCTTTTAYTGAACAGGACAAGATGGATGGAACCCAGCCGCAATGAAAAAGTGGAGAGATCAGAGAAAAGTCTGGGCAGCCTCAGTTATCTCCATTCTTAACAATCAGTTAATTTCAGTTGATGGTCTAATACCAAGAACCTGAACCAAGCAACAAACTGAGGTTCCAATACTGGGACTGAGCACAGTGCTTAGTAAACTCTAGCTACTCATTAAGACAAATGAGTCAAACTGACTGTTTGACATTGACTTCTAGTAAGCTTCAGCAGCTTCTAACAAACTCCATCAGTTCTTCCTGATCAAARTGTGCTTTGACTTCTTCATTTCCATCCAACTCCTGTTTTAAGGACAGACAAGCACCTCTCAGCAAGTGCAAAGGAGAGGTCTATATCACTGCTGAGCCTGGTGTATAGCAGGGCCAGGAACTCTGCAGAGAACAGCATACACATGCTCAGCAGTAGTGGTGATGTGTCACAAGCTACGGTGCCCAGCATCCACTAGAGTAACTAACTACTCCTGAAACATCAGAGCACCTCTCAGATAGATAGAGCACCTATAGGAACTCTGCAGGTCTTGGGCTGCAAGGAGTGTTTGGGGCTTCTTCCTGGAGCTGGGGTAGGTAGGTCCTTGCCTGCAGGAGGTGGAAGGGTTTGTGTCACCAAGAAAAGAAGCTGTATGAAGAGGCCAGCAGACTGCACAGCATCAGTGATGACATAAAGGAAGTTGACTGGATCTCCTCTGAGACCAGATACAAGAGGAATCTCAACCCTCAACTGTCCTGAAGGAGGGACAGGCAGAGTCTGTGCTTCCATGTGAGCACCAATAATAATGCTGGAGGAGACTGTATAGCTCTGGGGAAAAAGGCCAAGCACATGGGGGCCGGGATGGTTTTCTTCTTGATCCTGTTGGTGAGGGGGAAGGGCTTGGGAGGGAGTGGATGAATCCTGCTTTTCACAGTTACAAGTCTACAATCTTATTGGGATTGCAATGAAATGATGAGATAGCTYACGTGATTGGAATGCTATGATGAACATATGCTCCTTAGGAAGGATAGGTCAGAACAGTGAGGCAAGGAAGTTGCTCTTTATGTGAAGGAGCAGCAGGAATGCATYGAGTGGCCTTGAGACAGATAATGAGCCAGCTAAGGGTTTATATTCCAAGATTAGTGAGCAGCCTAACATGGGCAACATTGTGGTGAGTGTTTGCTACAGACTGCCTATTCAGGAAGGAAAAACAGATGAGGCCTTCTTCAGATAACTGGAAGAAGCTCTACTTTCACAGGCCTCAGTCATCATAGGGGACTTGAACCATCCCCATTATCTGCTGGAGGGACAACACAGTAGGGCATAAGCAATCCAGAAGGTTTTTGGAGTGCATTGACAACAACTTCCAAACACAGGTTGAGCAAACAATGAGGAGAGGCACTGCTGGACCTGACACTTAAAAAACAGAAAGAACTGGTCAGGGATGTAAAGCTCAGGAGCATCCTTGGCTACAGTGACCAGGAAGTGGTGGAGTTCAGGATCCTGAGGGGAGGGACCATGGCAGATAGAAGAATGACAATCCTAGACAGCAGAAGAGCAGACTTTGGCCTATTCAATGACCTTCTCGGAAGAGTCTCACAGGATATGGCCCTGGAGAGAAGACAGGTAGAGGACAGTTTGTTGATTTTCAAGGATCTCCCTCCTCCAAGCTCAAGAGTGGTCTATCCCCACATACAGGAAGGTACACAAAGATGGCAGGAGGCAGGCATGGGTGAACAACGAGCTCCTGCCAAAACTCAAAAATGAAAAGGAAGCTTTTAAGAGGTGGAATAATCAAGGAAATCTTATCAATGTGAATAAATACCTGGCTGGGGGAGGGAGGGGATAAAGAAGGTGGAGCCAAGCTCTTCTTTCTGGTATCCAGTGAAAGGACGTGAGACAATGGGTGCAAACTGAAACATAAGAAATTCCATTTAAAGGTGACAAAAAACTTTTCTGCTGTAAAGGGTCAAACATGGGAATAGATYGTCCAGAGAGGTTGTGTAGTCTCCATCCCTGGAAATATTCAAAACCTGACTGGATGTGGCCCTGAGCAACCTGCTCTATATGATCATGCTTTGAACAAGGAAGGTTGGACTAGGTGATCTCCAGAAGTCTCTTTCAACCTTAAGAATTTTCTGTGATTTTGTGAGGGACTCCCCATCCCTCCTTTCTAGTGCTCAGGCATCTTGCTTTAGGTCAACATAAACTGCTGTCAGCCACAGTGCACAGCTCTTGGGAAGAAAATACAAGGAAACCACTTTTGCAAATTAAAAATCAGGTCACCTTTTTTTTATAAAGACAACATGAAGAGGTGATAGTGGTGGGCAGCAGCCCTGCTTTATACAATATTCTAGTGATTTTGAGCACACTTTTAGAAGGAGGAAAGACTGAAATTCAATTTCATGTTCTGCCCTGGGGACAGGGAGAGTTAACCTTCCCATTTATCACTTGTAGCCTTTTGTAGGGTGAGGGCTTTCACTCCTGCTCTTGCTAAAAGTGATCTGCAGTGCAGAAAAGAGAGAATTAAAGAGAGAACTCTGCAAAACTTCCACTATTCAGAGCACTAAGCCAGGAGGGACAGAGMCTTCATCACAGTCCATACCCCTGTGACTGCATCTTACATAAACCTATTTCTGACTCAGGAGTGAAGTTCTGAAGCAAAAAAATGCAAATATCACTTTTAAGAAGCTCCTCTCCATTATCTGAGGTCTAATATTTTCTGGGAGTAGCCATTGGGTCTGAGGCAGGATCTTGCTTGCTGGACACCCCTGGCCCCTGAGCATGGGACACGAGCTGCTTTGCTTTGTCTGCTTAGAGAAACTTTTGGGTATACAAAAGACATAGAGCTTCAAGAATCTAGAAATATTATCTTTAAAAGAAAAATGCAAAAGTTTCAGGATATTGATTCAGATTCCTGACTCCTATTTTAGGTTTATCATGTTCTTTTTCGGATCTGAAATCAGGCACTCCAAAACTCAGACACTTTTGCAGTCACAGAGAGCACAGCCTAGTGCCTCATGCACTGTGTTCAGAAATGCATACAAAACCTCTGCCTAAGCTAGGAACTAAATGCTGTGGTGGAGTCCCACCTGAGGTCCTAAACCTTAAAAGCTACTGTCTCCATTCTGAGAGTCTTACTCTCTGTCATACCCATAAGACAGATCTCAAGGATGGCTTCAACTACAAAAGAGCAAAAGAGCATCTCTGCAAAACTTTCAGCAGAAGTGTAACTTGTGACAGCTGTATTTGCTCCACATGGCTTTGCTCAAAGTGTTCTTGCTTGAACTGACTGACTCAGTGTTTTGTGAGAGATACTACAGCTCTTTCTGGTCAGGATCAAGCATAGTTTGTCGTATCATTTTTTGTAGTTGTGGATGTGCGCCCTGTGGAAGGTTTTGACAAATTAAGAATCGTTACGCTACTGATATAACATCTTACTATGATGAACAACTCTCATAACCTTCAGTAAAAAGCTTCTCCATGGCTGGTGTGAATATTCAGTAGTGRGGAGAACACAGGTCCCACAGCATTCCTGGAGTTTTTTCTGCCACAAAACAGCACAAAACAAACAGTTGTACAGATTTTTCCAAAAACTCCCTGTGAGTTCCCATGTTCTTTCATTTCTCTCTCTCTCACAGACAGTACATCTGTTCCTTTAGCAGTTGCTGGCAGACAAGACAAGTCTGGGTGCCAGCTAATACTATATGATCTTCTGCTGAATTCATTTTCCACTTTTAAAATTAAATTATGGGACAGATCCTCATCAGATTTAATACAGCATTTGCCTATTAACCAGCTGATGGTCTGGTCTTGTGCAGAGATTATTTTTCCTCTTCCTTTGGAGCAAGAAAATAACCAAAGAGAGTTAGATTTTTATCTGACATGTAAAGTCAATGAAAACATTGATTGCTTTTGCCTGATGCATCCATCATGAGAGAAATTACTACAGTTTTCAAAATGAGCTAGAGAAAAAAACACATCATAAAAAAAAGAAAACAAACAAAGATAGATTGTAAAAGATACTATAAATCTTTTATTTCTTTTTAGTCACTATGCAATGCCCTTCATTTTGAAGGAAATGGTACAATCAATGATCTGTACTTCTTTCTCAGGAAAAGAAGTGATCTTTGCACTAACAATTCAACATTTACCGACAAAAGACAGCTTACAGAAAAGGCTCATGGAGAAATAAAAAATCATTACTTTGTGATTACACTTGTTACTGTGAATGATTCTATGAATTSTTACAATACCAGAAACTTTGTGTATTTAAAGAAAGTTGCTAATTCAACATTAATGAAACATCTAAACCACTGCTGTTCGAAGTTACCCTGATCTCTTCTTTTCACTGCTAGGGGAAAAAAAAAAAAAAAAAAAAAAAAAAAAAGTCTGATTTGAAAAGTCTGAATCCATCACACAATACACCTGGCCTTATCACTGCACATTAATTTGTAAAGGTGGCCAAGTCAACACATACACTCAAACAACAGTAGCTTTCTTATAAATAGAAACTGCTGTTGGAAACAATGCATTTCCTACCTCTACTTAGTTACTCATCTCTGATCTGTTATAAAAAAATTAAAATTTTGTTTTCAAAAACTATTTGTTCCTATATGGCTGTTATAATTACGGTTGGTACAGTTAGTTGTCGGGAAAGCATGGGGGTGGCAAATCACTTGACAAAAACCCTCACACACCCAAGGACAGACCTTTGGTAAGACCCAACCCAAGGGAAAAAAGAAAAAGAAAATTATTATATTCAAAATATGAAATATATTCATCCTACAATATCACCTATTTTAGTACTAGAAATAGGATATTGAATTTTAAATTTAAAAAAGTAATAGTTTGCCTGGAGTTTCATTAATAGAAATAACTGAAAGTTTACCCTAAAAGTCTAGAATGCTGAGTCTGAAGAAAATATTTTTTTGAAGTAAGAAAATACGGTTTTTCAAATAGCTTTTGGGTTTCTTCCCCTGTCTACCTTGCTACCGGCTGCTACACTGGCCTGCTGAGCTYTAGAGAGTTGCTGTAATCAATACTTTACATTCACATAGAAGCAGGGATAACTTGAAATAGACCTCAGTTTAAATCCTTGTTCCCTACCATGGAAGGTGAATGTCTAAATTGTGTTTTTAAAATTACTCAATCAAGCGATAATTGTAGGTTTTACTATAAAGCCTTTTCAAAGACATTATTTGCATCAAACATACTAATACTCTGGGGAAATAAAACTGCTCATCTACATTTCCTAGCTGGATCTACATTTACACATCTGGGGATTAGTCTTGCCAGCCTTAACATATGCATAATGATATCCACAATAGTCCTCCTATCAGTAGCAGTAAGCATGGCCAAATGAGTAAATTCATATGGATGATTAAGTGTTTGCACAATCAATGGTCTTTAAAAAAAGAAAAAAACTATTAACTTAAAATATTTAAAATGCAAGGCAAAGTTCAAGCACGACGAGACAGACAGATGTCAGAAAACAGTCTGCAGCATGATCATCGTCTTAGTTTACAGCTACCKCATAATACATCTCTCTAGCCTTTTGTCGAATCAGTGCTATCCCTGGGTGATTTCCAGGGGGAAACCAAGGCCAAAGTTTGGACTGGATTCCACAAATCTTGCTTGGTCGGTCAAGAGGCCCTTTTAGCAACAGCTTTCACAGAGCATGTGATTATACAATGTCAGATTTTCCACACTCCTACTGGAGACCCGAGATTGAAATTCTAGGCTCTTACTCAGAAAGAAAGGTAAATATACACTTAATGTCAAGCACGTGAATAGTCTTAGTGATTGTCAAGCATCTCAAAGTAGGATCTTCAAACTTCAGTACAGGCTTAGGACCTTCACAGAGCTAGTTCTATGGAAGGGTCACACCAGAATTTCTGTATGCTCAAGAACAAGCTGCAGAGAAGAGCACTTTTGTCTATTCTTTTTCCTTCTTTTTCTTTTTTAATCAAAATTCTTGGCATAAGACATATACTCAAGAAAGCCTGTTTTCTTGGGAGATTTTTCTTTAAAATCAAGCTCTAGAAATGCTGCTCTAGTCTGCAGACAATAACTAAACACAGCAAAGACAAGAAACTAAGCAACTGCAATGTGCTTCTACAACAAGCCCTGTTCGCCCATTCAGCTCAGTACAGGTCCATAGCTTTAAAACCAGACTGCTTAGAAACGTGGTCAGTGGTGTTTAATAGCACCTATTAAATAACACTGCCTAATCAACAAGTAGGAAAAAGGACCCACCCATTAAAAATTCAACAGTTGCATCTCGAGCTGTTGAGATGAGGAACCACTGTATGAAGTAGCCCTCTACCAGACTAATATATATATATATATATCTTCCAGGCATCTTCCCTCCCCTATCATTTTTGCATACAATGGAATTGCAGGAGACTGCATAAATCCCCACATATAACTGGCAGAAATTTGAGTACTCCAAGCATATGCACGTGTTTTAAACACAAAGCACCTATATCCTGGGTGCTGAAGAAATAGGTAGGTTTCATACTACAGTAGATGGCATAGCAGACTCTGCTTTGCTGTAGCGCAAGCTCCCCCCTCCACTCTTGGTTCTAGCAAGGCAGGGCAAGCTCTGAGATTCTTTGCTTAGGCCTGTATGGGAATTTATCCCAAACAGCATGACCGGTACAGCGAAGCACTGAGATCAGCACAAGACACAATTTCATTTAGTCAAAGGAGCTTTGTTCTGCATTCTCCAGCAGATTTGGTCTCTTTTATTAAAATAAAAAAAAAAAAAAAAAAAGAATAATAAAAAAAACCCACAGAAAACAAAGCCAGACTAGGCAGGATATATCAGACAGAGAGAAATGTCTCAGTGTCATAGCTCTGATGTTTCAGATGCAAGGGAAAAATATTTTCACAACTAGCTTACTGTATAGTATCCTGTAGATACATAATATTAGACAATTATAACAACTTTTATACTTTATGACCTAGAATATACTTCAGATCACTAATGAAAAATAAACCCATTCAAAGTACTGCAAAATAATGTGTATAACAATTTACTTCAAATGTAAGATGCAAGGTTCTTGTGATGGAATTATTTTTTATCTTTCAAAAATATCTGTAAGAAAATACTATTTTACATACATATATTACACAGTGAAATAAACTTTGTTATGTACAAGGTTTCAGTACTAAAGAAATAACAGCCAGACATTTACTCATTGTCTAGATAACCTCAGTTCTGCTTCCTACCAGTCAGTACAAGAGAGACCTTCCTTCATTCTTTTTAGGACAATTTCAGTGATCATTTCAGCTTTGAGTGGTTACTGGTTGTTGTATAAAACCTGTGCGCAGATGCCCACATATTAACCCTATCACAGTTCAGACATGGATAGTTGTTATGCTTTTAAAGCAAGGTCGCACATCTATTTGAGAACCACAGCAACTTGAGTACAGCTGAAGTGCATACTGAAGAAAAATGTCACTAGTACAGACACCTGAGCTATAGCATTCTAAGGGAGTTTGGTGTTAAATTTTCCTTTGGAGTTGGGCATTACACAGCCCCAAAATTAGAGCATGGGAATACAGTGTATTTTGCATAACTCTAGAAGCTGCTGGTTTCTCCTCCTGAAGTGAGCACAAAGCAATCTTYCACAGCACAGAAGCTTTTTGCTAGATTATGTGTTTCAGGCACAACAATACAAAGCTATTTAGGCTGTATTGTGCTTTTATATTCAGGGAAGTTGCTTCRTATAGTCTTAACTAACCAGAGCCAGTATCTACTTATTCTTGAATGGCAAACTTTGCTCTCATCTCAGAGGAGGAAAGGACATGGAGTACTTTGCAGTATAACTGTAAACAACTGCAGGGAAGACTATTTACTATGCCTCAAGCTTACATCACACTGTTAATTTTATGATTTAAATGAACAAGCTTATTTTCAAGTTCAGTTCATCACTACTGTGTCCTAGGGGTAGGAATTTCACATTAGAAACAGCCTTTGAATCAGTGTTTGCTCACACTCAAGATCCATGGACAAAGACATGTCAGTATTGTGTTTGTGGGAAAATAGTTCAACAGCTGCATCGTTGAGAACAAGTTCAGGGAATATCCAAGGCAGGTAGCACCTTACTCCCCCCACATGCTTAATAAAGGGCTCGTACAACAACTCTTAAGGCATTTCCTTGCTAATGCTATAGCTCAGTGCATACCATGAAGACTTA